>NC_090752.1:53961536-53964036 GCF_036898095.1 Palaemon carinicauda
TATTGTTGTTGTGGTAGTTATTATCTTTACAGTTATCATTATTATCAAAAGCAAATTAAACATTGACAAATATAAGGAAGAGACTTTTAAGCTATGGTAAGCAGCTCTTCTAGGAGAAGGACAGTCTAAAATAATACCATTGTTCTCCAGTCTTGGATAGTGCCATAGCCTCTGTACCATGGTCTTCCACTCTCTTGGGTAAGAGGTATCTTGCTTGGGGCTACATTCGGGCACACTATTCTATCTTGTTTCTCTTCCTCTTGTTATTTGGAAGTTTTTATCCTCCTGTTATTTTCAAGTTTTCATAGTTTATAATGAAGGATTGATTTTAATATTATTGTTCTTAAACTTCTCTTGTAGTTTTTCCTTATTTCCTTTCCTCACTGGGTTATTTTCCCTGTTGGAGCCCTTTGGGCTTATAGCCTCCCTCTTTTCCCATTAGGGTTGTAGCTTATCAAGTAATAATTAATAATAATAATAATAATAATAATAATAATAATAATAATAATAATAATAATAATAATAATACCTTATACCTTCAAAAGAGTACTGACATAAACTTTCTAAATGATACATTTTTAAATTCTCCAAATAATACGACTATAAACCTTTTACATGTAGATTTAGATTCTAGAGGATACAATTTTATATGTTTTTAAAAATAATACCACAAACCTTCCCAGGATTATTTAAACATCTAAAATATTTTTAATATGAAATGCCACTCCCAAAGGGCTTCACCCAAACCCCCTGCAATGAACAGCGAAAACAATGCACGAAAATGCTTACAGTTTTGATGCGTTGGAAAATTAAAAATAAATCAGAAATATCTTTCACAGTTGGCAATTGCAAAATGAGAGTGTTTTATCACTTGGAAAATAAGCTTTTAATGAAATAAAAATAATGTTTTAATTGACAACGCTTTGCACGAGTTAGTGTATTTACATTATGGGGAATTTAAATAGAGCTTTTTAATTAGAGTCGTCCGTTGTTAGCGAAAATTGGCAATCAGTCTGCATATTCATTTCTGTTTTTATATGCATAAAATCATCTGGTTGTCGAATCATAGTTTTACTATTTGCTAAGGTCTTTTTTAGTTTGGTCTTTTTATTATTATTATTATTATTATTATTATTATTATTATTATTATTATTATTATTATTATTACTGGCTAAGCTACAACTCTAGCTGGAAAAGTAAGATGCTATAAGCCCAGAGGCTCCAACTGGGAAAATATCCCAGTGAGGAAAGCAAACGAGGAAAATAAAGTATTTTAAGAACAGTAACAACATTGAAATAAATATTTCCTATATGAACTATAAAAACTTTAAAAACATGAGGAAGAGAAATAAGATAGAATATTGTGCCCGAGTGTACCCTCAAGCAAGAGAATTCTAACCCCAAGATAGGGAAGACCTTGGTACAGAGGCTATGGCAATACCCAAGACTAGAGAACAATGGTTTGATTTTGGAGTGTCCTTTTCCTAAAAGTTTATGTTGGAATCCTATTGAAGGTTTAAGGTATTATCCTTTATTAGTTTCATGGTGGAATCGTTTGGAAGGCTTAAAATGGTATCCTTTATGAAGGATTATGACAGTATCCTTTATAAAATTTAAGGTAGTAACCTTTAGGAGATTAATGGTAATATTCTTTGGAAATTTTAAGATAGTATCCTCTAAATGGTTCATGCCAGTATCCTTTAGAAGGGTTTTAAGTAATACCCTTTAGAATGTTTATGGTAATATCCTTTAGCAGGTTTCTGGCAGTGTCCTTTACAATTTTAATAACAGTATCCTAGTTGAGAAAGCTTAATTTAAATTTCTTCAGAAGGTGTATGGCAGTATCCTTTGGAAAACTTAAGATAATACCTTTTTGAAGATTTATGGCAATATCCTTTAGAAGGTTTCAAGTAATATCCTTTAGAATGTTTATGGCAGTATCGTTTAGTTAGTTTATGGTGATATAATTTGGAAGGTTTAAGATAGTATCCTTTGGAAGGTTTATAGCAGTATCCTTTGGAAGACTTAAGATCATATCCTTTTGAAGGCTTATGGCGTTATCCTTTGGAAGGTTTCAAGTAATATCCTTTAGAATGTCTATGGTAGTATCGTTTTGTTGGTTTATGGTGATATAATTTGGAGGGTTTAAGATAGTATCCTTTGGAAGGTTTGTGGCAATATCCTTTTAGGAAGTTTGAGGTAATTATGTTAGAATGATTATGGCAGTCTTTTTTCAGGTTGCAGACAGTATTCTTTACAAGGTGTGTGGCAGTGTCCTTTGGGTTTGTGGAGGCCAGTTGGGTAACGTCCTTGCCTGGTGATTGCCAGACTGGGCTTAGGTCCTTTAGTTTCTGCAACCTCACCATCCTTCTAAGCTAAGGATGGGTGTTTGGGGGAGCCTATATGTTTATCTGCTGAGTCATCAGCAACCATTGCCTGGCTCTCCTTGGTCCTAGCTTATTGTCGAGGGAGCTTGGGCGCTGATCATGTGTATATGTGG
>NC_090752.1:53971536-53974036 GCF_036898095.1 Palaemon carinicauda
GGCTCTTTGACCTCTCTTTTTAGGTGCCTTATTTATAGCATTAGGGGCTTTTTTACCTCGATTTTGAGGGGCATTTCTTCTAGTATTAGAGGCTCTTTGACCTCTCTTTTTTAGGTGCCTTATTTATAGCATTAGGGGCTATTCTACCTCGATTTTGAGGTGCATTTCTTCTAGCATTAGAGGCTCTTTGACCTCTCTTTTTAGGTTTCTTATTTATAGCATTAGTGGCTTTTTTTACCTCGATTTTGAGGTGCATTACTTGTAGCATTAGAGGCTCTTTGACCTCTCTTTTTAGGTGCCTTATTTATAGCATTAGGGGCTTTTTTATCTCGATTTTGAGGTGCATTTCTTCTAGCATTAGAGGCTCTTTGACCTTTATCTTCAGGTGCCTTATTTATAGCATTAGGGGCTTTTTTACCTCGATTTTGAGGTGCATTTCTTCTAGCATTAGAGGCTCTTTGACCTCTCATTTTAGGTGCCTTATTTATAGCATTAAAGACTTTTTTTTACCTCGATTTTGAGGTATATTACTTCTAGCATTAGAGGTTCTTTGACCTCTCTTTTTAGGTTCCTTATTTATAGCTTTAGTGACTTTTTTTACCTCGATTTTGAGGTGCATTACTTGTAGCATTAGAGGCTCTTTGACCTCTCTTTTTAGGTGCCTTATTTATAGCATTAGGGGCTTTTTTACCTCGATTTTGAGGGGCATTTCTTCTAGTATTAGAGGCTCTTTGACCTCTCTTTTTTAGGTGCCTTATTTATAGCATTAGGGGCTTTTCTACCTCGATTGTGAGGTGCATTTCTTCTAGCATTAGAGGCTCTTTGACCTCTCTTTTTAGGTGCCTTATTTATAGCATTAGGGTTTTTTTTTACCTCGATTTTGAGGTGCATTTCTTCTAGCATTAGAGGCTCTTTGACCTCTCTTTTTAGGTGCCTTATTTATAGCATTAGGGGCTTTTTTATCTCGATTTTGAGGTGCATTTCTTCTAGCATTAGAGGCTCTTTGACCTTTATCTTCAGGTGCCTTATTTATAGCATTAGGGGCTTTTTTACCTCGATTTTGAGGTGCATTTCTTCTAGCATTAGAGGCTCTTTGACCTCTCATTTTAGGTGCCTTATTTATAGCATTAAGGGTTTTTTTACCTCGATTTTGAGGTGCATTACTTCTAGTATTAGAGGCTCTTTGACCTCTCTTTTTAGGTGCCTTATTTATAGCATTAGAGGCTCTTTGACTTCTATTTTAGGAGCCTTATCTATAGCATTAAGAGTTTTTTTACCTCGATTTAGCGGTCCATTACTTTATAGTATTAGAGGCTCTTTTACCTCTATTTTTAGGTGCCTTTTTTATAGCATTAGGGCCTTTTTTATTTCTATTTTATGTGCCTTATTTCTAGCATTAAGGTTTTTTAACCTCTATTTTGAGGTGCCTTATTTCTAGCATTAAGGGTTTTTTACCTCTATTTTGAGGTGCCTTATTTCTAGCATTAAGGGTTTTTTTACCTATATTTTGAGGTACTTTATTTCTCGTATTAGGGGCTTTTTTACCTTTATTATAAGGTGACTTACCTCTACTATTAAAGGCTATTTTACGTCTTCGTTTAAAGGCTCTTCGTTGCTGTTTTCTTTTGTCCTAGTTTTTCATGATCTTTAGGTTTTTGGTTTCCTTTGATATTTCATCTTCCAGTTTCCTTAGTTCGTCAATTTCCTTCCTGATTTCATCGTATTCTTTCGTAGTTCGTCAGTTGCCTTCTAGATTTCAAGAGAGATTTCAGTGCCGTGTGTCTTCATTTCGTCAGATTCCTCAAAGAAATCGATGGCATCCATGTCTTTATCCTTCAGGGTGACGAGTAAAGACAGGAATGCTATAAATTTTCTCTGCATACGTCATCACGCTAAAGCAAATGTCGAATTTTAGGACTATCCTGTTGAAGAACCATAGGTCACTCACCGTTCAGTTGAACCATTCTGTCTCCGTCCTTATTTCCTTAGTTCTTATAGACTCCAAAAGCCCAAGCAAAGGATCATTCAAGGCGCGTATATTATGTTCTTCAAAGCTCGACAACTTCTGCAGCAACCACCAAAACCAGCTGTAGATGAAGGTATTCCGAAGAGCCTCCTGTTGATCCTGTAGTTGTAATACACAATTCTCACAGACAGCTTCCTGTTCCAAAAATAGCCTTAACAATGTTCACTGCGTTGCATGCTTAGTTTGAAAAAAAGAGATCAGGTCTTCAGAAGTCATTCGAATCTCGGGGCGGGGACGTTCAGAACTGCTCCGTGAAGATTCTGTTCTGGAGTCATTTAGGACTCCATGCTAAGTTTACGGCAATGTCTTCTGAAGCCTTTTGAAGAACCCGGAAAGTTTTCTTCAGGTGCCGATCAGGGAGCTCCAGGAAGAATCTGTTCTGGAGTCATTCCGAACTCCATGCTAAGTCTACGGTTGTTTCTTCTGAAGGCATTTGGAAATACGGGAGAGTTTTCTTCCCAAGGCGTACAGAGA
>NC_090752.1:53976536-53979036 GCF_036898095.1 Palaemon carinicauda
TGCTCTTTTTATGTCTCTTATTGTTATTCTTATCATCATTCTTGCCATAGCTCTTTTAAGTTATAATCAGCTTATGTTGTAAGGGCTTTAGTAAGGCTCCAAGTGTCTGATGCTTAAGTTAATACTGTTAGGACCATCTGATTAAATGATTTCCTTTTTAGAAAAAAGACATTATATATATATATATATATATATATATATATATATATATATATATATATATATATATATATATATACATATATATACACATAAATACATATATAATGAATACATAACGTCTCATCGGCGTCCAAAATTGAAGACAGCTTCTCCTCGGACAGATCGTCCTGCAGATAGTTTTCAGGATAACAGCAGAAATACATTTACTTTTCTCCATTAATTGTTTTGTATCGACATGTGTTTCGGATCACTTCGAGACCCTTCTTCAGGACTACATTGACTTTAGGAACAACACTTTACCATCATAACCTTTATGTTAAAATATTGTCTGTCTTAAGTACATTTATTCATTAGCAATGTCTAGAGGTTCGTTCATAACCCTTATAGGTTGTCTCTGCCTTTTCTTTGAACATTATCTTAGCTTTGGTCATTTATTTTCATTCTTACATTTCTGCTTTCTCTATTCAAATCTTCTATTATCTTTTGCAGTTCCTCCCATGATTCACTAATAGAACTATGTCATCTGCAAAACTTAAGTTGCTAAAGTATTTCCAATTTATGTTAATTCTTTTATTCCAAATCTAAATTCTAAAAAACTTCTATGCATGCTGTGAATAATTTAGGAGAGAGGGGGTCACCCTTTCTAAATCGTTTCTCAATCAGATTTTTTCCCTATCTCTATGTAGTTTCCCTATAGATATCGTAAAGATTTTCAACAAATAAAAAGACTGAGCCTTAACCAAGAGAGCAGGCAGGCTTTAGAAGCGTGTGTTCAACAACTGACCATATCAATGTAATTAACCAGTTAATGGAAACATCACCAGAGTATGACTAGCCATCATGTATGGCATTTATAGACTATGAGAAAGCTGTTGATTCTGTCAAAACTTCAGCAGTAATGTAAGCACTTCAAAGGCGAGACATGAATGCATCTCAATTTTAGAACTGTAGAAGATATTCATCATATAGATACATATCTCTCTCTCTCTCTCTCTCTCTCTCTCTCTCTCTCTCTCTCTCTCTCTCTCTCTCTCTCTCTCTCTCTCTCTCCACACACACACATACATACACACTGTTTCAAATAGCACCTATTGGGGTAACCAATAACCAATAAATGGCTTTTGTTCAAATTTTTTAAGGTAATGGGGTTTAAAGATTTAGTTGTTGATTTCAGTGTTTTCCTTTGATTTCGACTATGAGCCACGTAGCTCGATGTGGTTGGGGTCAGCTTTTGGCACGGGCTACTTGGCTCCGGCCCTCTTAGAGAATATAGTATTATTTGCTATATCAATTATATTAGTTTAAGGTTGGAGATTTAAATTGTATCATCAGTCACCATAATTAATATTGTTTCAGAAGTGATTGGTGAAAATAAAATATATGAAATGGAATGCAATGAAAGTGTTCAGTGGTGTATTATTATAGTGATGGTATGGTATATAGGATGTAGGGTATAAATATTATACTATTAACACATTGTTTACTCATATCATCTGATTCGGTGTCAATAACATTAGAGGTAAGGACACCAGAAAACTCCTAATCAATCGATCAATCAATCAAATTATCTGGGCAAGTCGCTCACTTCCAAGCGAACCCCTTTCCCTGGTGACGATTGCTCAATGCTCAAAGGTCCGAGTCTAGCTGGCAAAAGGAAATATTTCCTTAGCATTGATTCTTCGTATTATTATGATTTTGTTTGATGTTTCATGACCTGATGTCCAATACCTTATAGGTGTTGCCCCAGGTTCTAAGAAATCCATTACTCTCGATATCTGTTCAATATGTCTTTAGCATATTTACTTCGTTATTTGTAGTTATGAAATTATTGTAAACACCTGGAGAACAAATGTATGAAATATTGTCGTCTTAGTATTTTGTTTTTTAATTTTCCTAAGAACTTCCACCTGAAGGATCTTATCACAACTACGAGACCTTTAAACCTCGAACATGTGGGGATGGGGTTGGGATATAATCAGGTGGTGGTTAAAGATGATGGTGGAGAGGTGGTAATTGAGTGACCTTAATGTATGGCTTTACGAGGTTTGCTTATCAACATTTGTGAAGTGATGAAGATGATGTGATGATGATGATGGTAATACCCTTATTGATAACAATTAATATCAATGATTCAATGAAATAAATCAAATTGCTATTCATTTATTATTTTTTACATACAATATGGCATAAAATGCTTCCAATTGAAATGATGGCGTTGTTTAAAAAACTATTGCTGGTAACTCAACTAAGTTTTGACATATATGCAAATCCTATACTAGATTAGGATATCCTATAGTGTCTTCTCAGTCTAGAATAATTAAATATTACAATTACTAAT
>NC_090752.1:53989036-54026536 GCF_036898095.1 Palaemon carinicauda
GAAAGTTATGAACCCCTTAGAGAGTTTTTGTCTCTCTATATAGCATTATATATATATATATATATATATATACTATATATATATATATATATATATATATATATATATGTGTGTGTGTGTGTGTGTGTGTGTGTGTGTATATATATGTATATATATGTATATATATATATGTATATGTATATATATATATGTATGTATATATATATTTTATATATATATACATATACATATGTATAGATGAATATGATTGTTATTATGTTTATATGCCTCTCTCTCTCTCTCTCTCTCTCTCTCCTCTCTCTCTCTCACTCTCTCTCCTCTCTCTCTCTCTCTCTCTCTCTCTCTCTCTCTCTCTCTCAAGATCTTCTCTTGTAGAGAAATCTTTAATTAGGAAATTCCTTTTTTTAATTCATAATAATCAAGCGAAAACACATTCCAATTCGTTATAATAACATCCCTTAATAATGATGTCGGCAAAACACCGGATGGCCAAAATTAATTGCCTCAAGTTTTCTAAGATGAGTAGTGACATGGAACCTTGAAGGTATGCAAAATTTCGCGTTTTTTTTCGTAAAAGGTGTTCGTAGCAATTTATTTCATGTGCTTTATAAAAAGATTGTACATGGTAATGCCAAGCTACAGATATTATGCATTTTTTCACGGAATTTATGTATTAAGATTATGAAAATTTCGTCTATGTTTGAAGTCATACGTAAATTATGTCAATTTCATTTGTTCATTCACATTTATATATATATATATATATATATATATATATATATATATATATATATATATATATATATATATATATATATATATATATACATACAAACACACACACACACACACACAGAGAAATTTGCAGATCAGTTAACATGAGAGTTATGCATCAAGGTTATCAAAATTTCGTCTATGTTCAAAGGCATACGTAAATTATGTCAATTTCATTTGTGCATTCATATGTACACATTCATATATACACACATAAAATAAGTCAGTTAACATGAGAGTTATGTATCAAGATTATCAAAATTTCGTGTTTGTTCGAAGGCATACATAAATTATAGCAATTTAATTTGTATATCCACACGTACATATTCATGTATACACACACACACACACACACACACACACACACATAGAATAGCAGGTCACTCAGCATGGGAGTTATGTATCAAAGTCATCAAAATTTCGTGTATGTTCGAAGGCATACATAAATCTTGTCTTTTGAATTTGTACATTCACATATACACATGCATGTATACACACACAAACACACAGAAAATAGCAAGTTAGTTAATTAAGACTTGTAGTCTTTCATTTTCCATCTTAAGAGTCAACACTCCACAAATTCTAAGAGTTTTATTCCAGCTGTGATCAGACTATGGATTTTTTTTTTCCCGACAGGTTGACATAACTTTCTCTTCATAGTTTATATATGACAGATTTAGTTTAACGTTGTTACTGATCATAAGATATTTTATATCTTTATGTATCATTTCTCCTATAGTTTATTTATTTCCTTATTTCCTTTCCTCATTGGGCTATTTTTCCCTGTTTGAGCCCCTGGCTTATAGCACCCTCTTTTCTAGCTAGGGTTGTACTTAAGCTAATAATAATAATAATAATAATAATAATAATAATAATAATAATAATAATAATAATAATAATAATAATAATAATAATAATAATAATAATAATCTAATATTGTCTATATGGATAATTTCAGCATTAATGAAGGATTTGAGACCATTTAGTGATTGGTCATTAGGTTTCCTTCCTCGTCGGCCTTTTGATTTGATAAGCATGTCTATTATCCTTAGAATTTCAATTCATATCGGGAACAGAATTGTACACTAGGAGTTGGGATACAGACATTTGCTGTCTGTGATTGATAATTCTTTCTGTTCATGATACTTTTATTATTATTATTATTATTATTATTATTATTATTATTATTATTATTATTATTATTATTATTATTATTATTATTATTATTAGCCAAGCTACAACCATAGTTGGAAAAGTAAGATGCTATAAGCCCAAGGGCTCCAACAGGGAAAAATAGCCCAGCTGGGATAAAACTTCCAGAGTACTGTGTAGTATTAAGCCTCATGAGGGAGAAAGCCTGACTATTAGAACTAATTGCATGCCTAGTATTACGAACAGGATGGAACTGTCCGTGAAGATCTGAATGGAAAGGATGGTCAGAATTATAAGAAATCCTATGCAACATGCATAATGAACTAATTGAACGACAGTGCCAGAGGTTAATATCTAGATCAGGAATAAGAAATTTAATAGGCAAACTTACGATTACTCCTTTGCATCTCATCCATAGAATAGTTATTAACATGTTAATAAATAGATATAGATATGTGGAGTAGCATTCATGGTGGAGATTATTCAAAAGAGAAAGTTTTAAATGAAAAAGTATAAAACAAAATAGATTATTCTCTCTCTCTCTCTCTCTCTCTCTCTCTCTCTCTCTCTCTCTCTCTCTCTCTCTCTCTCTCTCTCTCTCTCATATATATATATATGTATGTATATACATATATATATATATATATATATATATATATATATATAATATATATATATATATATATATATATATATATATATATATATATATAAGTAATGTTTAAAATATAATAAACTAACAATAATATTCACCAAAATTAAAGTATTCATCATCATAAATGTCCTCTGTATTGATTTTTTTTTTATTTGGGGGGGGGGTGATGTATTATTAATCTCTCATAGCCAGCCGCCGAGTTCACACGAGAAAAAAAAATGGTAAGAAATTAATTGCTGTAACATATTAAATTTTTATTTTGTTTTATTTCGCCTTTATGGCATAGAACGTATCTAGACCTGAATACTAGATATGCCATTTTTTACGGAAGAATTTAAAGTCACGTATGATTACAAAGGCGCCAATTGAAACTAATTTGTTTGCATTTTTAGGTGTCTATGCAACAGTAATTACTAAATTTGGAACTAGTTTTTGCGTATTATGGCTATAATAAATCTTTAAGCTTTTAAAGCTGAGTTTGATGTGAGTCATATAAATGGTCAATTTCTCTTTTATAAAGAAAACCAAAATATATAAAGGATGAAAATCAAAGTCTTCTAAACTTTCACGAAAGAAAAATTGAGATCACAGTATTATTTATCTTTTCCTTCTAAATTCTTTCGAAGATGAGAAATGCATGTACATATACATACATATATATATGTATATATATATATATATATATATATATATATATATATATATATATATATATATATATATACACAGTATACACATATATATACATATATATAGATATGTATATATATATATATAAATATATTTATATATATATATATATATATATATATATATGATTTTTATATATGTACACGTATGGATATAATTATATATGCACATATATATGTGCATAATTATATTTGCATATATATAATTATGTAAACATTATATATATGTACATATATTTATGAATATATATATATATATATATATATATATATATTTATATATATATATGTATATATATATGTATATATATACATATATATACATATATATATATATATATATATATATATATATATATATATATATATATATATATATATATGACAATCCATTGTCTTCTCTTCCTTCCCTTGGTTCGTTTGCAATCTCTCGGGACCCACTGTGTTATTTTTTTTGTTCATATATCATGTGTCCTCATTATGTCTTGCACATGCCGACTATGTAGAGCAGTCTTGCAAACATTTGGTGTAGAGTTCACCGAGATTTACTATTATGAAATATCCTCCATCTATTATCAAATAATTTATTAGGCCATTTTCTTCTGCTTTGTCTCTTTCCATGCCTTTTACTATTTCATTTACTTATTCTGTTACTTTGGGTACCAGCTCATATGTTTCGTTATTTTAATTAGTCACATATAATCGTCCAAATTTGTTTGTTTATTTTTTTTCCTGTAATCTGCTGTCAGATGCCAGGAAATTGCATCTAGGGGTGTTTCCTCGTAAAGAAGAAAGAAGTCTGGGGGGAGGATTCCCCCCCCCCCCCTGTCAGTGCCTTTTCAAACTTTAGGCACCCCCCCCCCCTTCCCTTTCCACCCGAAAAAAAAACGCTCCTATGCCCCTGGTACAAGTACCAAGGCACACTTCATAAAGCACTGATATCTATAATGGGGCTTATGATTAGTTAACAACGTATTTGTTGCGGACATGAATATATTTTGGATTAAATTTGGGATTTTGAATTCTTTGGCTGACTTCCAACTCCTTGCTTTATGAATATTGGGGTCTGCACTATATATTTTTGTAATTCATGTTATCTGTATTTTATATATAATTACCATAATTTCGAGCCTAAAATCAGATGAAAAATACTATTATTGGAATTATGAATTTTTGGTGCATTAAAAAAAAAAAAAAAAAAAAAAAAAAACGACCATGAAAGTATGTTTCAGTAATCATACACATCAAATTCGAATATAACCCGAGTGTTTCTACTTCTTGTCAACAGATGGCAGCACACGTCCCGCGTTCCATTCATATGAATGATTCTATCCAATTGGAAAAGGCTGATAGATTGATACTTAAGCAGAAATATGTATGACGGGTATAAATTTTATTAGGTTCAAATTAAGTTGGCTATTTTAGCTATTTTTAAACCAAAATGACGTCATGGAAGGTTCCAGAATGCAAGGATTAAAGAGCCCTACACATTATTCATTTTCATGCCCAATAGATGGGCTTAGCAGAGAATACCAAATTGCTAATTACCCAATCATCCACTTATTATAATTTTCATTACTTATTTCTGTTTCTATTTCGGTACAAAATTGCTATAAAGCATACGCATTTGAACTTGATGTTCCTTGTCGTCTGGCCACAACTTAATTCTCAGAAAATTACAAATTTCTCAATAAATGTCACAGAAACATTTCCTCAGCAAACAATCATTAGTTAAATTTGGGGGCCAGCGGGGGCGAGGGGGGCGGGCGTTGCCAGATGCCACATGTACTGAAATTGGTGAGATAATCGAGTTATAATACAGTTATTTGATCTAATTTTCAATTACCTTCTTATGGAACCAAAGTATATTAATATGTTTCATGGTATGACATGTATTATTAGTAAAAACTGCGTAGAATGACAATGTTGTTACATTTCGAAAGGCATAATAACTCAGACTACTCTAGCTCTACCCTCCCCCCTTACACCGTAACGAGATTTACTTTACCGCCAATAGATGGCATCAGAGGCACCTTGTCCAAACTAATATAGTCAATTATTTGAGGAACACGTGTGTCAAAAAAGTGTGGTAGGAAGGTAGAGGCTAGAGATTGGTAGTTGGTAAATTGTCCAACGATCGTTTCCTTATTAGGAATGAACATTTCTGTTAGAAAATAGTGTGAATTTTTCATATGATATCGGAAGCAATCTGAGATTACTTATAAAAGTGTTTAAAATTTCCCTTCTTCGTCAGAACACATGGATTGTAAGTCATTTCTCTGTACAAGTGACCAAGATAACAATCGTCAGCATAGATAAGGTTGGTGGGACGAGTTTGTGACAGCGCTGCCAACTGGAATTTCCTTGAATGGAGAATATCCTTATTCATTACAGATTCAAATCATTTAAGGAGTAATAGTTATATGCCAGAAGGTGCATGACTAGGGTGTAATTTGATGTTCTTATAATCAGCGTAATCAACATAGACTAATCGAATAATTAAAAAAGAAAAGGGTCACTCTCTGTGCCTTCGCCAACGCCTGACTGTGTTGCGTCATCCACCTGCGAATTTGTGTTTGTTGATAAGGGCTCTCCAAAGTGTAAATCAGTTATAAAATGAACCTTATCATCATTTCCTCAGTAAATGTATCTATGTCAGTAAAGCTGTTTCCTGGTTTAATATAGGTTAGAATAATTTTTTAAGTATATATATATATATATATATATATATATATATATATATATATATATATATATAGAGAGAGAGAGAGAGAGAGAGAGAGAGAGAGAGAGAGAGAGAGAGAGAGAGAGAGAGAGAGAGAGAGAGAGAGATAATATTAAAGTTTTCCCTTAATAGTAACGGCCACGGTCTTCTTAAGTCAATGATAGGCCAATCGTGATTATAAAAAAATTGATTCTGAAGAATCATTGAGAGAGAGAGAGAGAGAGAGAGAGAGAGAGAGAGAGAGAGAGAGAGAGAGAGAGAGAGAGAGAGACCATGCTTATGATCTCTGCAAATGAATCAGAAGAGACGGATTATACCAATAACAAGACGAATCAATGTTCATTTATACAGGTGAAGTGTGGATGTTGCATTGAGCTATTAAAGATATATGACAATTATATATCAACATTGATTTTTAAGAGTACAAATATTTAAGGAATTTGGTGCTGGGCATATTATTATTATTATTATTATTATTATTATTATTATTATTATTATTATTATTATTACTTTCTAAGCTGCAATCCTAGTTAAAAAAGCAGGATGTTATAAGCTCTGGGGCCCCAACAGGGAAAATAGCCCAGTTAGGAAAGGAAAGTAGGAAAAAGAAGATAATTTAAGAACAGCAACAACGTTAAAATAAACATTTTTCAGATAAGGTTTTCCTCTTCACAAAAGTTTGTTTCAAAGGAACGGTTTCTTCTGCAACGATATCAAAGTGAATTTAAATCATTGCCAATAGATCACAAGAAAAGTTTGACTTTTTTAATATTTCTGATTCGATGGAAAGGTTAACAAAAATTGTAGGTTGTTGGATGTCAAGAAAGGTTAATCGAGGTTTTTTCATAGTTTTTTTTTTTTTTCAAAAAAGTCAGAAATAGCCTAGGAGCGATAGAAATGGGAAAAGGTTATCAGTCAAATGTTTTTCTAATTTTAAACAATCAAATAATTATCCTTATTTTTATTAGTTATATTTATTATTAAAGAAATTTCCCTAAGTTGTTTGAGATATTAAGGGGTATTTGTAACTTATTTGAAAAAAAGAAATTAGATGTCTTGGGTTAGAGTTCTCTTGCTTATGGGTACTCTCGGGCACACAATTCTATCTTATTTCTCTTCCTCTTCTTTTGTTAAAGTTTTTATAGTTTATATAGGAGATATGTATTTTAATGTTGTTACTTTTCTTAGAATGTTTTACTTTCCTTTTTTCCTTTCCTCACTGGGCTATTTTCCCTGTTGGAGCCCTTGGGCTTATAGCATCCTGCTTCTCCAACTAGGGTTGTAGCTTATCAAGTAATAATAATAATAATAATATATGTATATATATATATATATATATATATATATATATATATATATATATATATATATATATATTTATATATATATATATATATATATATATATATATATATATATATATATATATATACTGTATATATATATATATATATATATATATATATATATATATATGTATGTATGTATGTATAAAGACATACACACATTCTTGCTCTCTATTATATAGGGAAGTTATAAATATATATTGTCGATGACTTTTAAAATCCTCGAAATGGAGTTGTTCGTACTATGATTCCAGTTTGATACCCAATCACAATTTGTCAGTAATTGCTCAAAGTTTTTATTTAGATGATGGTAAACCATCAGATGCCTATCAAATATTCATTCTCGTTAAATATACTCTGGATTCCAGTCTTGTCATTGGATATTAGAATAGTTAGTACCGCCGAGACAAACTTTCGATTTCTTGTAACAAGGATTTTCCATTGTGGGATTAAAAGTGGAGTGGTAAGGATATGCTGTTGGTTTTTTTTAATTTTTGTAACACGAAACATTTTCTCAAATAACCGTTGCACATGAAATATATATATATATATATATATATATATATATATATATATATATATATATATATATATATATATATATATATATATATATATATATATAAATTTCTATCTTTTACTGGGATCGAACCGTAGCCCCTTCAAATGAGGGGCCAAGTGTCTTCCAACCATGCCACCAGAGGCTCTAAAAGAAGTCTGAACATAACTGCTAACTGCAATTCAGGATTTACCTGACGAGACATCAGTCTCTTACAAGCGAGTTTTCCCCCGACTTCCCGGCCCACCAGGTGACAAAATTGATAGCAATTAATTCGAATTACCCCTAATGAGTCAATATGAATGAAAATCAACACACTATCGTGCTCACATAGAAATGAATTTCTATCTCATACTGGGATCGAACCCTAGCCCTTAAAGGCCAGGTCGCCTCCAACCATGCCACCAGAGGCTCAAAAGAAGTCGGAACCTAACTGTGAATTATAATAGATTCTTGTAATCTGCATTTGTTATTACTTCAAGAATTTTGAATCCCTCTATCAACGAGGAGCGATATGAGCACTTTCCATGGAATTCGCGATGTCTATGTTGACCTATGAAGCGAATTATGTACCTGACAGTCAGTCGACCTTAGTGAGTCGTAGCTAGGAGTCTGCATTCATTTTACTAGAAAGCATAAAGTCAAAACTGGAAGGCTTTGATGAGGCAATCTTCCTAAACCACATTGTAACCGTTTATGAAATACCCATAAGATATTAAGCGTCCTTGTCTGTTAAAAACATTTTTTTGCAAACGTAGATTATAATTTGTCTTTTTTTTTCAGTCTTTGTACAGCATCCTTGAGTTTATACATATATTTGTATCATAAACAATATGGGACATGTTCTGTACACAGTTATAATACCGTTATTTTATTCGGAAATTCTCCGTGATAATATACTGTTCCCAGCCGTATTTCAGTAAAATAAAGGTGACCGTAATTTTACCCTACTTTTCATTAGCTTTTACGGGTTGGTGACCGTAATATTACTCCTTAACTTAACTATATCCATTTTTAAAACGGTAAATGCCTAGCAACATTTCTGCCAGGAGTTTTACCGTTTTTTACGGCAAATTTTTAAGTATACACAAAATAATATACTTCACTTAAATACTGCCTCATTCTTATGAATATACCATATGCATTCTTATTTATCTTATCAGTTAATTTATTTCTTTAGCATTGGAATAAAGTGAATCATTGAATGCTCTTCATCCACATGTATTAATTTCTTCATTTACTCTCACATGAAATGTCCCTTAAAAAAAGATTTCATAAGGAGAAAGAATTTATCCGGTTTTTTCCGTCCAAACATAAAACTAACTAAACAAGGAAAGACCATAGAAAATCTGGTCCCATTTTACGAACAGCCCGTTAGGCCCATCTTGACACAGGTCAATTCGAATTCAATAAGCTATCGAGGCAATAAATGGAAATTGAAGTCCAACGGTTCCCAGAGGACTCCTGAGAGTTAATAATATCCCAATGTATTTACTTTCCGGCTGACATCCTGAGAAATGGGGATCTGGGAGACTAAGGGAACACTACGGATGCTCCTATTTTAAGGGTTCAGGATAAATTGATAGATATTGGATAAGGATGACGTTTTAGGGTACTGACTGAAGTGATGGGTAGAAGGGGGCTGCTGAGGACTATGAAGCGTGAAGTGGGAGATGATGAATCGAGAAGTATTGAATTAAAGCTGAAGAGAAGAGACGACTGGCGAAATCTAACCGAGACCATTTGCGTCAATAGGCGTAGGAGGAGATGATGAGGGCGATGATGATGATGATGATGTGTGTCGACGTATTGTGACTGGTTTATGATTTGCTTGCTTGCTTGTAGATTGTCTGGCTCTGGCGGCCAATCACGAACACTTACAACACTGCAGCCCGTAGACCTTATGACCTAAGATGACAAAATTGAAGTCGGGGTATGTAGATAAACGATTTTTGTAGTATCTGGTGGTTTAGTGACGTAGTATGAAGAGAATATTCTTAATTTCGGAGACAAAGTTCCTCTAGGGTTTACGACGTAGCATTGTGTATGAGACCTTTAATGTCTTGCAATGAACTAAAAGTATTCACTAAGAAGTTACTTGTTTGTGGTGTTGGGTTATCTATCTCATTATTATTTATGTGTGAAGGTTTCCAAAGCTTTCATGCTGACGGGTCTTATTCAAGAACACGTCCATTTTTTTTTATTTTTCTTCTACATCAGCTGTATGCCGTATCTTTCTATCTTCTTTCCATTATTATCAATGGAATTAGTTCATAGATATTGCAACGCAATAAGATCTTTCCATCAGCTCATCATCATCATCATCTCCTCCTACGCCTATTGACGCAAAGGGCCTCGGTTAGATTTCGCCAAGTTTTTAAATCAATACCTATCCATTCTTCATCTTCACGATTCATAGTTCTCAGTCATGTAGGTCTGGGTCTACCAACTCTTCTAGTACCTCGTGGAACCCAATTGAAAGTTTGGTGAACTAATATATCTTGGGGAGTGCGAAGAGTATGCCAAAACCATCTCCATCTAGCCCTCACCCTGATCTCATCCACATATGGCACTCGTGTAATATCTGTTATAGTTTAATTTCTAATCCTGTCCTGCTATTCAACTCACAAGATCCTTGTGAAGCCTTTGTTCTCAAATCCACAAAATCTGTTGGAGATTGTTTCATTGTCATGCCACGACTCATGTCCATGCAGATAACGCTTTCTAATTGATGGTGCCTTCACTGCTCTCATGGAAGTTATTGATAACAAAAATCCAAGATACCATCAGTTAATTAATCATTCTTTTGAGAAGTTCGAGCAAGTTCATGACACCAGATGGTAATAATATGTCTGTTGGTCAGTTACTTCTGGATAAGAACGTTGGAAAACTCTAGATACAGTAAATGAACAAAATTAAAATTTTTCCTTCATGGCTGTGGTAGTCTGTTGGAAACATCCCTACCTGATAGTCTGTTGGAGGGGAGTTCAAGCCTCGCTCAAGCTCGATAGTTTCCAGTAGTGTCTGTAACTTCACCATCCTTGTGAGCTATGGATGGGGTGTTTGGGAAGCCTATAGGTCTGCCTGCCGAGTCATCAGCAGTCATTGTCTGGGCCTCCCAGGTCCTAGATTCAATGATATAGGGCTTGCGTGCTGATCTTATGTATATACAGTATGGTTAGTCTCAAGGGCACTATCTTGTCTCCCTCCCTCTGCGATTCCTGAATGACTCTTAAACCTTTACTTTGCTACTAGCGAACAGACCAGTTCATTCTGTAACTATCTCTAGAACAAGGAAGATCTTATGCAAAGTAACTTTGATGTAAATTATAGGTTTATGTCTGGTAACTTTCCATTGGTAGACGTGATAGATTTTCGACAGGGCTTCCTACTTATTTTATCATTGAGCAAATGCTTATGTAATGGTGTGTTTCGTTACTTTTAATGAGATATTTTGATACACGTGAAAGTTATCTGCGAGGCGGGGTGGGGTTCATTTACGTTGATACCCATTACTAATATATTTTCTTCGTTCATGTGTATATGCTATCACAATTAGTTTGATCATATAAGGTAGCTAATTGTCTGATTATCAAAACTGTATATATATATATATATATATATATATATATATATATATATATATATATATATATATATACATATATATATATATATATATATATATATATATATATATATATATAAATATATATATATATAAATATATATATATATATATATATATATATATATATATTTATATATATATATAGTGTACATATATATATTTATATATGTATATATATATATATATATATATTTATATATGTATATATATATATATATATATATATATATATATATATATAAAATATATTGTTACCCTCTATATTTTTTCCATCTAACAAAGTAAGTCATCTGGAATACCCATAAAACAGATGAATTAGGTTGAAGATCAACGAGCATATCCAATATTAGCTTATGTAATGTACACATAGAGCATTATCTGTAGTAAGACACCATCAAACCAATGACTCGTTAAAGAGAGATTTTTCCCCCAGTTATCATAAGAAAAAATTATATCCAACTTTAGGGAATAGTTTATGGATGTTAATGTTATTTAAAAAAAAAAAATCCTTTTTATGACATGACTTTTTGTACGATTTCCATAGAAATATTTTGCATAAACACTATGAACCCGAACATGAAGCTGGTCATCGTTCGAAAATATATTAGAATTTTTCCGAATTTCTCCTTTTTTATAACTTTGATTAAAGGCTTTATTTTAATTAAAGTTCGTAAATAGACCAAATTTGTAAAACATAAGCGTAAATATATTGTAGATTCAATCAATTTCTAGCAAAAGGTAGTAGGTAGTAAATTGGCCAGGATACCAGCCGCCCGTTGAGATACTACCACTAGAAAGGTATTGGATCCTTTGACTGGCCAGACAGTAATTCATTGGATCCCTCTCTCTGGTTACGGCTTATTTTTTCTCTGCCTACACTCACACAGAATAGTCTGGCCTATTCTTTACATATTCTCGTCTTTCCTCATACAGCTGACAACAATGAGATACTAAACACTTCTTCATCCAAGGGGTTAACTACTGTACTGCAATTTGTTCAGTGTACTTTCCTCTTGGTAAGGGTAGAAGAGACTCTTTAGCTATGGTAAGCAGCTCTTCTAGGAGAAGGACACTCCAAAATTAAACTATTGTTCTTTAGTCTTGGGTAGTGCCCTAGCCTCTGTACCATGGTCTTCCACTGTCTTGGGTTAGAGTTCTCTTGCTTGAAGGTACACTCGGGCACATTATTCTATCTTATTATTTTTTTCTTCCTTTTGTTTTTTTTTTGAAATGGTGTGTTGGGCAGGCTTAATAGAAGGGCCATGGATACCTGGTGGTTTATCAACAGGTTGTCTTTTCCTTTTTCTGATTCTTTTTCTTCTCAAAACCATCCTTACTGTCCTCCCTTCAGTTGAAGTGGCTATCCTGGAGGGTATTTAGCCTTGTATGGTGTATTGGCTCCTCCATGTTGACCAGTTTTTCCGACTTTTTACTATAGTCTATGGGTATCATCAATCTCTTTATTTATAATTCTGTACATATTGTTCTTGTTAATCTAGTTTCTAAGTACGATGTCTCATTTTTATTTCTATTAATTCTTATGCTGTCTGGAGACACTGAGTGAAATTTGGGACCAGTACGTCCTAGATTTTGTCAATGTCGTCTTCTGTATTGCAATATCCAATACCTTACAGTGGCGTCCAGACAGTATGATATTCTTTTGTGCTCAGAAACTTTGGTTTCTAATATGAGGCACTCATCTGAGCTCCTTATAACTGGTTTTAAGAAACCAATAATGTTGAAACGTGATGCCATCCCTACGGCCAGGGGAATGGCGGTGTATATTAGGACCGAGTACCCTGCTTCTGATAAGTCCTGCTATCAATCTGGATGTCATGAGATTCAGGTAATAAAAGTTTGTGGCAGGCATAACAACTTTTATTTGGGTTCGATCTACCGGAATCCAGACATCGACGATTCTATCTTCGATTGTCTTCTTACCATTATGGCTAAGATACAACAAGATGATAGAAAGACTTCTATTGTCTTTGTTGGTGATTTTAATGCTGACCATATGGAGTGGTTAAGTTCTATCTCTCCTACCGATCGCCATGGCTTAAGAGCTTTAGACTTTGCCTCTGAATCAGGCTGTGAGCAAATCATAAATGAAGCTACTCACAGGTCTGGTAATTGCTTGGACCTCGTATACATTGTTTCCCCTGGCGTTATAATTAGTAAAGTTGGTTCTCCAGTCGAGACATCTGATCATGCCTTGATTTCTTTAGTAGTGAAGACTGAGCAGCCTGTCCCTTGTATATCATACTCTTGTAAATTTTATATGAAATCCCAAGCAGACTGGAATGGGATTTTGCATGATCTTTTGTGCTTGAATTGGTCACAATTATATAGTAGTGTAGATCCTGTTGTCCCTTTGAATGAGAATCTAGTCAACATAATTGATAGGCGTATCCCTTCTCGAGTGCTAAGGTACCGAGTGAAGGACAAACTGTGGTTCAATGATGATTGTAGAAGTGCTTATTTGGAGAAGCAGGAGGCCTATCATCTTTGGAAGGGTAACAGATTAGATTTGACCTGGAACAACTATACTCAGCTTCGAGCTTTTGCTCAGAGGGTTTATGCCTCAACTGAAAAGGAGTACAACTTAACCATAAAAGAAACCCTTTCTGGTACAACTCAGGAACATAAATGGTGGTCTACCCTTAAATCTGCACTCTTTGGTGTAGATGCAACAGTTCCTCCTTTACTTGAACCAGATGGCTCAGTCACTCACTGTTCAAAGGAAAAGGCAACCCTTTTGGCTGATGTTTTTGACAGTAAACAGAGCAATGAAAAACTTGAACTTCCTCATTCCTGTTTTCCTGAGGCTAAACTAACTGATTTAGCTTTTTGATCTCGTGAGATTAAAGCTCTGTCGATGGACCTTGATGCTTATGGAGGCGTAGACCCAAATGGTATTTTTCCTTTGTTTTTTTATAAAGACAGCAGATTTCTTAGCTCCAAAGTTATCTGTTACTAAGCACAAGTTAGCAAGAAGAGGAGCTTTTAGCACTTGTTGGAGAATTGGTAATGTTACTCCTCTATGTAAATGTGATTACCGCTCAATTTCCATAACTCCCACATTATCTAAAGTTTTTGAATGTCTTCTGGCAAAACGTCTTAATAGGTTTGCTGAAGGTAATCATCTACTCACTAGTTTGCAATTTGGTTTTCGTAAAGGCCTTGGAGCATGTGATGCCCTTCTTACAATCTCCAATGCTGTACAGAAATCCCTTGATTGTGGTCAGGAAGTTTGCATGATTGGCCTTGATTTCTGAGCTGCCTTTGGCCGTGTTAATCATGAGGCCCTTGTTTTCAAACTCAAACAGTTGGGATTGGGTGGGTCGTTTCTTAGCATTATTATTGGTTTTTTAAGTAATAGGTCTCAAAGAGTTGTTGTTGATGGGCACCATAGTGAGTATAGGAATGTGATATCCGGTGTTCCACAGGGTAGTGTTCTTGGCCCATTACTTTTCATACTATATACACATGACATGTGGTTTGGCCTAGAAAACAAGCTTGTTGCATATGCAGATGATGCTACTCTCTTTGCATCAATTCCATCCCTTGAATGTAGATCTGGGGTTGGTGAATCCCTTAATAGAGATTTAACTAAAATGAGTGCATGGTGCAAATTATGGGGTATGAAGTTGAATCCTAACAAAACTCAAAGTATGATTGTGAGTAGGTCAAGGACGGTGGCTCCTCAACATCCGGATCTCAGTATTGATAATGTTTCTTTAAATATGTATGACTCTTTTAAAATTTTAGGAGTGATTCTCGACAGTAAATTTACTTTTGAGAAACACATTAGGTCTGTGTCTTCTTCAATAGCACAAAAAAATTATTTATTGAGAAAGTCTTACAAGATTTTCGGTGATCAATCTATACTGAAGAAGTGTTTTAATTCTTTCATTCTACGTAGTTTTGAGTATTGTTCTCCTGTCTGGTGTTCAGCTGCTGATTCTCATCTTAATTTGTTGGACAGAAACTTACGGTCTATTAAATTTCTCATTCCTGATCTGGATATTAATCTTTGGCACCGTCGTTCAATTAGTTCATTATGCATGTTGCATAAGATTTTTCATAACTCTGACCATCCTTTACATTCGGATCTCCCGGGACAATTTTATCCTGTTCACAATACTAGGCAGGCAGTTAATTTTCTTAGCCAGGCCTTCTCCACCATGAGGCTCAATACTACACAGTATTCTAGAAGTTTTATTCCTGCTGTTACCAAGTTATGGAATGATCTTCTTAATCGGGTAGTTGAATCAGTAGAACTTGAAAAGTTCAAAGTTGGAGCAAATGTTTTTATGTTGACCAGGCTGACATGAGTCTTTTTACAGTTTATATATGACATATCTGTTTTTGACGTTGTTAATAGTTTATATAGGACATATCTGTTTTGACGTTACTGTTTTTTAGAATGATATATTGTTAATTTATTCTCATCATTTATTTATTTCCTTATTTCCTTTCCTCACTGGGCTATTTTTTTTCCCTATTGGAGCCCTTAGGCTTGTAGCATCTTGCTTTTCCAATTAAGGTTGTAGCTTGGCTAGTAAGAATAATAATAATAATAATAATAATAATAATAATAATAATAATAATAATAATAATAAATTATATATCAAATTTGGCAGTTAAGATTTCAAGCACATTGTCTGAAAAGTATCACATTAAAAATGCTAGAATATCATGAATGTTAAAGCTTGGCTACTTTTATATATTTCATATGAAGTCATTTTAACATGTTCCATAGAATTAATTTAATGAATGATGCATATTAGAGTTAAAAATTTGTAAGAATTTATATATGTTGACAATTGACAATAATTTAAACACTTGTGAATATGAACGACCAATAAATTTTAAGTAATTAGTCAATGACAGCAAGAGATTTTTTCCGATTAACAGTGTGTGTGTGTCACAGTGGAGTCATGCTTACACGTTGCCGTTTCAAGTCTCAATGGTTATATATATATATATATATATATATATATATATATATATATATATATATATATATATATATACTGTATATATATATATATATATATATATATATATATATATATATATATATATATATATAATATATACATATATATATGATATATATATATATATATATATATATATATATATATATATATATATATATATATCTATATATACATACATAAATATATATATATATATATATATATATATATATATATATATACATATATATATATATATATATACATATATATATATATATATATATATATATATATATATATATATATATATATATATATACAGTATATGTGTGTGTATGTATATATAATATATATATGTATATATATATGTGTATGTATATATATATATATATATATATATATATATATATATATATATATATATATATATGTATATATATAACTTATTCCTCCTGTTGTGCATCCTACCTCCTTCCTATAACTCAGCCACCAGGCAAGGTCATTCCTCACGTCAAGGGCTGCGGGCACAGAGAAAGGAAGTGTCCAAAACCATTGAATTCCAAAGAGATAGTCAAGGCTCAGTTGCAGCTTCTTGTGGAAGGTGGAACACATTCTTTTTCTAATGGGGCTTGTAAGCATCTTCCTGCATGGCCCACGAGTTTGTATTGAGAGAGTGCAACACAGGTAATGTGTAGTTTATCCATGTGGCAAATAAGTAGATTACCAGCGCTCTCGAAGGCCCAAAATGCTTTTCTGCCCTGTAAGAATGTAGTGACCCATTCGTCCCTGCTATTTGCCCCTGGAAATTGAACTGGTCTTCTATAAGATTCCACCATATCAGAATGTATCAGGTAAGCAGGTATATTTGTGAGACAATCCAATCTTACATCAACCTCACCTTCTAACATCGAAGACCATCACACCGACGTGTTAATTTGTGCCACTACTATTGCCGAATATCTAACCACCCGATCCTGGAATGGTCGAAAGGTTTGCGATGTTGCAAGCATTTCCAGGATACTGATGTACTAATGAAAGTCGCACGATGTTCACACATTTATAATAACTAGATCCTCCTGGTGGGCTTCCCACCTCTATTTCCCCTTATCCACCCACCAAGCAGAGTCAGTCCAAAACCATTTGATTCCAATAACAACCAAATCTCAGCTACAATTTGTTGAGGAAAGAGAGATAACAAAGAATTTCTCTTTTATCCAATGGTTCTCGAAGGCATCTGCTGTAGTTTGAGTCTGGAAAGGCAGAAGGGTAGATAACCAGTGTTCCAAAAAAGGTCAAATAGCCTTTTTACCAATTAAGACTGTAGGCACTCCTTTGTTCCTACGACTGGCCCCTGTTAGGTGCATTGCCACAAGTTAGGTTAAAGAGGCTTAGGGTAAAATGCATTCTTATAATTTACGGGTTTTCCTATTCCCCAAACAAACACATTGATTATTGCTTCTCTTGAAAGAAGATAACCAACTATTCAAATTACTGATTTTCGATCTATATGAAGTCCAGAGCTCCTCAAAATACACACTTTAACGCAAAGACAACGATAACCGAGATTGAAAATTAACCCTTAATACAAATTTCAATGACAAACATAGCCAGAGCTAACTTGAACTTCAACATTCACTCCTAAGAAAAAGACTAATTGATAATGATGGTTAATATGTGATGAGTTAATTTCTAAAAAAACTGGAATTTGCTATAAGAAATTGAGGAGTATTGGCTGGTTTGGCATTTTTCTCTGTACCAGTAATGAGGGCGTGGGTAATAATAACTTACGTATTGGTCGATTAAAATGTTAACGCCATTTCGTCATGTCCATTGTTTACTTTTGGAAGACTGTCGGTGGGTTACTGGGTATGTTCTGTTTGCATCCGGGGTTTTTTTTTTTTTTTTTTGGTATGGCTTAATCATCAACTTGTTTCTTTTAACCAATGAAAGACCCCCCCAAATTAAGTTCCCTGATGTTGTTTTAGAAAAGCCATTCTTCACACCTGCGCTTTACGCTGTTCCATTTTATTTCTCTTCTTCTTGTTTGTTTTGAAGTTTTTATAGTTTGTACATAAAAGATCTAATTTAATGTTGTTAATTTTCTTAAAATATTTTATTTTGATTATCAAATACTTCTCTTGTAGCTTATCTATTTCCTTATTTCCTTTCCTCGCTGGGCTATTTTTCCCTGTTGGAGTCTTTGGGCATATAACATCTTCCTTTCCAACTAGAGTTGTAGTTTGGCTTTTGATAATGATAATAACTCCAGTATGACTACAGTAGTTAGATGTCTCCTAGACAGGAGTTCAATCTATTTCTAAACTAGTGGGGCACTCAGTAGAACTCAGACCTCTGACGCGGCAGCTTATTTCTCGAGCTTTTGCTTGACCTTGACCTTTATCTTTAATATGTATCAGTTGTCATGGATTTCCATACACTCAAATATGAACCAAGTTTGAAGTCTCTGTGACAACGATATCCAAACTTATTGCAGATTACGTGAATTGGATATTTTGCTTGTCTGTGACCTTGACCTTTGACCTTGACCTTCCAAAATTTAATTATTTACAGCTTTTTATTACATTACTCTACGATTGAAATTGGCCTGGAAACTGTTCATAAACAAACAAACACAAGCACACAGACGGGCGAAAACATAACGTCCTTCCAAATTCGTTGGCGGATGTAATTAATGTAAATTCATCTATTTCAGTTATTGATTATGGTGAAAACGCCGTCCCTCCAGTATATAGCCATTATCACTCATCCAAAACACCCCTGCCTGGCGTTCAGATGGACTGGGGTTCAAGACCCGTTCAAGGTCAATAGTTTCTTGTAGTGTCTGCAACCTCACCATCCTTGTGAGCTAAGGATGGGGGTTTTGGGGGAGAGCCTATAGCTCTACCTGCTGAGTCAACAGCAACCATTACCTGTCTCTCCCTGGTCCTAGCTTGGGCACTAATCATATGTATATAATTTTAGTCTCTAGGGCATTGCCCTGTTAGGAAAATGTCATTGTCCCTTGCCTCTGCCATTAATGAACGACATTTAAACATGTTTGGCGTGCGCAGCTCATCCATGTCCCGCTTGTCAGAAAGGGAGGAGGAGAGGGATTATTTTCATTTGAGAGTTAAGCAAGAGAAAAAAAACATTTAAGGGACGAGATCGTTTTTATGAACTATAGGTCAATATGATCATTTTTTCACATCACTTACATGAACCAGATATTTTTCCAACTGATTATCTTGTATTTATCATGCATTTCTGTCCATTATTATTGCTGCAAATCACTCGCTTTTTGGTGTTTCCCCACCCAAGAACCCAGTTTCCCACTGGGATCCCCCATAATTGTTTTTATGAGGGGTACGAAAACTCTTGAACGTGTGGTTGCCCCAAATTCATGGTCGGAAATGAATAAAACAGGAGATATCGAGTCTGAAAAATTTATGGCTCATGTATTCGGCTATAAATTAAAGTGTAATAGCTACTACCTCATTAAATTCTTGGTCACAAAAGCTATCACTGGTTGTCATGCATTGGAATTTACAAACACAAACACTGGTAGAGTGTTGGATTGGAACTCGGTTCCAAAATGTTCGATTTTGACTGCTCTCTCTCTCTCTCTCTCTCTCTCTCTCTCTCTCTCTCTCTCTCTCTCTCTCTCTCTCTCTCTCTATTTAGATAGTAAACTTCGTAGTAAATTCTATTTATGTTGTTAACGACTCATTTGAGTACTACGGTGCATTACTGCCTCAGTCATTGATGCTAATCTATAAGTAAGCATCTGAAAGTTTCAGCATTTTTATTATTATTATTATTATTATTATCATTATCTTTATCATTATCATTATCATTATCATTATTATTATTATTATTATTATTATTATTATTACTAGCTAAGCTACAACCCGAGTTGGAAAAGCAAGATGCTATAAGCCCAAGGGCTCCAACAGGGAAAAATAGCTCAGTGAGGAAAGGAAATAAGGAAATGAATAAACGATATAAGAATTAATGAACTATTAAAATAGAAAATGAACATTAACAACATCAAAACAGATATTTCATATATGAACTATGAAAAAACTCATGTCAGCCTGTTCAGCATTAAAACATTTCCCGCAAGTTTGAACTTTCGAATTTTTACTGATTCAACTACCCGATTAGGAAGATCATTCCACAACTTGGTCACAGCTGGAATAAAACTTCTAGAGTAGCCTACTGTGTAGTATTGAGCCTCATGATGGAGAAAGCCTGACTATTAAAATTAACTGCTAAAAACGTTCCGTATACATTAAGCTAGTTTAATAAACTCTTCACTTGTTTTTATATTTTATATAGGAAATATTTATTGTAATGTTGTTACTGTTCTTAAAGTATTTTATTTTTTCTTGCTTCCTTTCCTCACTGGGCTATTTTGTCTGTTGGAGCCCCTGGGCTTATAGCACCCTGCTTTTCCCAACTAGGATTGTAGCTTAGCAAGTTATAATAATAATAATAATATTTCATGGTAATACCTCATTTCTTTTATCTTTTTTTTTTCTTTGGTGTTGCGACTATTTAT
This sequence comes from Palaemon carinicauda, assembly GCF_036898095.1. NCBI lineage: Eukaryota > Metazoa > Arthropoda > Malacostraca > Decapoda > Palaemonidae > Palaemon > Palaemon carinicauda. The sequence continues at coordinate 54,010,117 of NC_090752.1, forward strand.
ATTACAATTCCCTAAATTGTTAATGAAGATATTGCCCAAATAACAAACTCATTCCATGTATAAGCTAGAGTCCGTAGTCGGTAATTAACGTCGAAATTTATAGGCACATAATAAGTCTGAAATCACAAGATAATGATGTTTTTATTCGTAGAAAAGATAAAAGGTTCATTTTTATTTTATTTTTCACATTGAATAATTAGGGTTTTTCCTTTAGTTGAATCTCTTCCTCGAGCTTTGTGGCTTTGGCTGGTGATTTTAAAGAAGTAGTTTCACTTTCTTCCTTATTTGATCTGTTTTAATAAAAGAGAGAACAAAATAATAATAAAACTATTGGTCTTTCCAGAAAAGATCTTATTATTATTGTTATTAATATTATTATTATTATTATTGTTATTATTATTATTGTTGTTGTTTTTATTACTTGCTAAGCTACAACCCTAGTTGGAAAAGCAGGATATGCCTTAAAGAAGTGTATAAAATTAAAGTTTTTTTTTTTTTTTTTTTTTTTTTTTTTTTTTTTTTTTTTTGTAAAATTTAAGTTAAAAATTGAGCAACATGAAACAAATACCCCAACGAATCAATTAAGTTTTTGGATAATTCTTTTGATATGAGATTGCTGAGAAGACAGGGAGCCAAATGCCTAAACTATCACAGGCTTTTAATAAAACAAGATAATAAAAACGAAAACCAACTGATTAGTGGGACTTAATTCAGTATTTACCATTTGATACTTAATGGTCCTTCTTTTTTATTGACAATATTTTGAACTTCATTATCCCACACCCAATACAATAGCTTTAAATTAATCTCACTAGTGAGATGAAACTATAAGAGAGATTACTCAAGTGACATATGTGGATGAAATCATGGGGAGGGGTAGATGGAGATGGTTTGGGCATGCTCTTCGCACTCCCCAAGAGAGATTAGTTCACCAAACTTTCAAATACGCTCCAGAAGGCACTAGAAGAGTTGGAAGACCCAGGCCTACATGGCTGGGGACTATGAAGCGTGCAGTAGGAGATGATGAATGGAGAAGTATTGAAAGCTCAAGATAGAGACGAATGGCGAAATCTAATCGAGGTCCTTTGCGTCAATAGGCGTAGGAGATGATGAAGATGATGAGTGTTAATGAATCTCTTGAAGAACTCTTATTCACCAACTTACTTCCCACGAAGGCGAGTCCTGGGGTCAGTGCTTTCCAGAAAGGCGATAGTGTCTGGAAGTGCCATGTTGCTGGTGTCCCAGAGGGCCATTGAAGCCAAGCCAGCAATGATTACCCCTCCCCCAAACACGACAGATGGAGCCCATTGGTAGTTGTAGCCCTGGAATTGAAGAAATGGCCTTATAAAACAAATCTAGGCATGCACGTGAAAATCCTGGAATAAATGTTGCCAGGCATTTACCATTTTAAAAACGGATATATTGACGTCAAGGAGTGATATTAAGGTCACTATCCCGTAAAATATAATAAAAAAAAGTATGGTAAAATTACGGTCGCATGCATTTTACTGAAATACGGTTGAGAACAGTATATTTTTACGGAGAATTTCCGATTAATATTGCGGTTTTTTAACAGTGTATAGAGAAAGCTTATGGTACATTTGATATCGATGAGTTGAATATGTATGATATAGAAGGTAATTTACTGTGAGAAAATAGAATTTCTATGATCGAATATGTAGAACAGACAAGGGAGTGTTTTGATGTGTATAATTTTGGTTATGTATTTGAGATTGTTTGCTTTTCTATAAGCTTGTAAAATTGTGAGAGAAGCCAAGTATCGATAAGTTGGTGTACGTGTAAGTTTGTGGAATAATAAAAAGGGTCATGATCTGTGTGAGAATTGGCTGATGCCTAAAGATGAAATAGTTTAATTGTTGGTGATAGTGAAAAGAAATTCATAAAGAAGATTGTTTAAACATCTTGAAGTTTATGTAAGAAGAACAACTTAAAAATTAATACTGTCAATCAAAAAGTTAAGGGGAAATGGAAACAGGAAGAATCGGCAGTTGAAGTAGTATAGAAGATCTAATTGAGAAAATGCAGACTTTTTTTTACAGAATAACCCATGAAAGAAACTCCCCACTGGCTCCAATCATCATAAACCATTTTCATTTCCTAAGACAAAAATTTAAATAATTTTTTAAGGGAGACGTTTCCGCACTCACCAGATATTCCGTGATGAAGGGTGCCAGCGAAGATCCCACCCTAGACATCATGAAGGAGCAGCTGACGCCGCGGGTCCTCACTTCTGTCGGAAAGAGCTCGCTCCCGAACAGGTATATAATGGAAGACGAAATGCTGATACACATTCGGCCCAGTAAGGCAAAGGTCACCATTAACCACTGCATATCTTTAAGAAGAATATTGGGAGTTAAATGACAGGACAGGGTAAAAAAGGAAACTATAAGAGAGATTACTCGAGTGCCATATGTGGATGAGATCATGGTGATGGGTAGATGAAGATGTTCTTCGCGCTCCCCAAGAGAGATTAGTTCCCCAAACTTTCAGCTGGGCTCCACAAGGCACTATAAAAGTTGGAAGATACAAGCCTACATGGCTGAGGACTATGAAGCGTGAAGTAGGAGATGATGAATGGATAAGTATTGAATTAAAAGCTCAAGATAGAGACGACTGGCGAATTCTAACTGAGGACCTTCGCGTCAATAGGCGTAGGAGGAGATGGTGATGATGATATGCAGTCGAGATTGAGATGGTATGGGCATACAGCACAATGGCTTGACAAAGTGAAGAATAATTTACTGAAGGGTTCGGTGAAGGAAAATATATCCAAAAAAAAAAACATTGTTGGAGAACACGTTTGCAGAAACTAACCCCTTAGTTTAGGACACCGATGAGTACGAAGAAAAAAAAAGATTTAATCTACAGTTGATTGATTGATTGATTTGGGGTTTTCTAGCATCCTGACGTCGAAGGTCATTGACGCCGTAATCTACAGCTGAAATTGCGTTGGCATGTATCCCTTCGTCTCCAACTTTCCATTGATATGTTATACGGTTTCGTAACCCAAAACCTAATTCAGTATAACAATTCACATAAAAATGCTATTCTAATTAAATTCAACAATCAAAAAGTCTGACAGAGTGGTACGTACATTATTCAGATATGCCTATTTGTTAAGTAAAGTAATTCCCATTTCTCCAATAAATCTTGATTCAACCAAATGTGGGTAATCTAACACCATAAGAATTACAGTATTCTCTAAACAAATATTGATCAAAATCGGTGATATGTTAGATTCAAAGGCAAACTAAAATACATAAAAACACATAGTAAACTGGGTATTTTCATATAGATACAGTATTCCCTAATTTCCACAGGAAATCAATTCTAACTAGACCAATAACCATAGCTCCTCCAAGTAAAGTGCCTACAAGACTTTTAAATTCTGTTTAAAACTAAATTCCTGTAAAGTCTTTAAAGGCCGCTCATGAATGGAAGAGGCAAGGGACAGTGACATTGCCCTATCAAGCAGAACAATGCCCTAGAGACTGACCATATTACATTTGATCAGCGCCCAAGCCCCCTCTCCAACCAAACTAGGACTAAGGAGAGCCAGGCAATGGCTGCTGATCACTCAGCAGACAGACCTATAGGCTTTCCCAAACACCCCATCCTTATCTCACAAGGACGGTGAGGTTACCGCGACCAAAGGAACTAACGAGTTTGAGGGGGACTGGAACCCCAGTTTGGTAATCACCAGGCAAGGATGCTACCACCAGGCCAAATGTATTTTCTAATTATTCAAACCTGGCCCGTGAGCTATGAGGTTAAAGATACAAGTATATGGTTGAAAGCAATGACAAAACATCAATTGAAAAAGCGATTGGATAAAGAGTAAGAAAAGTTGATGAGAGAACATATTGAAGACCATTGCTAGATATAGAAAATGGAACGGAAGTTCATCAGTCAACAACAGTTGTAAAGTGACAAATGAAAAAATTAACATGAATTAGAAAAAGGAAGCATCGAGGGACTTTTAACCAGAAAAAAATATTGAGCGAGACTGACAATTGCTTCAGGGATATCAATGGGACAAAATCATTTTCATTCAAAGTATTGTAAAAATAATGACTGCGTCAGAGGCTAGGAACGCTTATCTTGCCTTGTACATCCCTTACTGAGATCCTTAAGAAGTAGTTTATGTCAAGACAATTTGTTAGAGTAAAAGTATCGAATACCTTAGCGAAAGCAGTCTTGAAAGAACGGTAACAGGATGGATTAAAGAGGTTACATATCTGTGGATGGTAGGATGGACCAGACTATATTTTCAAGAAAAATAAAGATCTAGAGTCAATTGAAGCCTAAGCTAGTGGTATTTATAGAAAAAACGAATCAAGATGAACGATCTTACCCTTTGGCACTGCAGTAACGCACAGGAGAACAGCTCCAGTCGTCATAAGGCTGGCGATGAGAGGAATTTTCCTACCGAATCTGGACAAAATTGGATGAATGAGTAGTCGACTTGGTACTTCCGTCAATCCCAAGAGAGCTATGTAAGAGTAGATGTCTATGTCGAAATTGCCTCCACTGTACGTCACTCCGTAATAGGTCATATCGATGACGAAGAAGTTCAGATGCAATACCAAGCTTATGGTGCGTAACCGGGGAGTTCTGCAAGAGAAATAGTCTTTAATTAGTCAGGGATGGTTGTTTGAAATGTAGGGACGCTTTACAAGTAGTTGGACCCTATTTCGTCAAACGTGTTTACGGTAACGACTTGTATTATTATTATTATTATTATTATTATTATTATTATTATTATTATTATTATTATTATTGCAAGCTAAGCTACAACCCTAGTTGGAAAAGCAGGATGCTATAAGCCCAAGGACTCCAACAAGGAAAATAGCTCAGTGAGGAAAGGGAAAAGAAAATAGATAAACTACAAGACAGGTAATGAACAATCAAAATATTTTTTCAAGAATAGTAACAACATTAAATTAGATCTTTCACATATAAACTACAAAAACTTCAAAAATATAAACAAGAGGAAGAGAAATGAGATAGAATAGTGCCCAAATGTACCCTCAAGCAAGAGAACTCTAACCCAAGACAGTGGGAGACCATGCCATTTGTAAATGCTTTTAAATGTAAAAGAGTACAGCCAGTGTTGTAAGTAGATAATCCTGCTTATTACTGTGTAGACTGCTTCAAGGACCCTTAGTACAGTAATTGCTAACAGTGCTACACCTGACGGCGCTACCTCACAAAGGACCCACACTAAGTAAAAGTCTCTGCGTGTGAAGAAACTAAATCGTTCAGTATTTCAGCATCCGTAACTCACCTGAATAATATAAACAGATCTGATGCTTTTCTCTTTAGAATCGATAGCCACTTCTCTCCTTCTTCTTCATGTTTAATCTTTGGTGCCTAAAGTGGGATACAGACGAAACTAGAATCAGTTATATATGGACAAGAGAAGAAACTAGAATCAGTTATATATGGGCAACAGAAGAAACTAGAATCACTTAAATATGGACAACAGAAGAAACTAGAATCAGTTATATATGGGCAACAGAAGAAACTAGAATCACTTAAATATGGACAAGAGAAGAAACTAGAATCAGTTATATATGGGCAACAGAAGAAACTAGAATCACTTAAATATGGACAACAGAAGAAACTAGAATCACTTAAATATGGACAACAGAAGAAACTAGAATCAGTTATATATGGGCAACAGAAGAAACTAGAATCACTTAAATATGGACAACAGCAGAAACTAGAATCACTTAAATATGGACAAGAGAAGAAACTAGAATCAGTTATATATGGGCAACAGAAGAAACTAGATCACTTAAATATGGACAACAGAAGAAACTAGAATCAGTTATATATGGGCAACAGAAGAAACTAGAATCACTTAAATATGGACAACAGCAGAAACTAGAATCACTTAAATATGGACAACAGAAGAAACTAGAATCACTTAAATATGGACAACAGCAGAAACTAGAATCACTTAAATATGGACAACAGAAGAAACTAGAATCAGTTATATATGGGCAACAGAAGAAACTAGAATCACTTAAATATGGACAACAGAAGAAACTAGAATCAGTTATATATGGGCAACAGAAGAAACTAGAATCACTTAAATATGGACAAGAGAAGAAACTAGAATCAGTTATATATGGGCAACAGAAGAAACTAGAATCACTTAAATATGGACAAGAGAAGAAACTAGAATCAGTTATATATGGGCAACAGAAGAAACTAGAATCACTTAAATATGGACAACAGCAGAAACTAGAATCACTTAAATATGGACAACAGAAGAAACTAGAATCAGTTATATATGGGCAACAGAAGAAACTAGAATCACTTAAATATGGACAACAGCAGAAACTAGAATCACTTAAATATGGACAAGAGAAGAAACTAGAATCAGTTATATATGGGCAACAGAAGAAACTAGAATCAGTTATATATGGACAACAGAAGAAACTAGAATCAGTTATATATGGGCAACAGAAGAAACTAGAATCAGTTATATATGGGCAACAGAAGAAACTAGAATCACTTAAATATGGACAACAGAAGAAACTAGAATCAGTTATATATGGGCAACAGAAGAAACTAGAATCAGTTATATATGGGCAACAGAAGAAACTTGAATCACTTAAATATGGACAAGAGAAGAAACTAGAATCAGTTATATATGGGCAACAGAAGAAACTAGAATCACTTAAATATGGACAACAGCAGAAACTAGAATAACTTAAATATGGACAAGAGAAGAAACTAGAATCAGTTATATATGGGCACTTAAATATGGACAACAGAAGAAACTAGAATCAGTTATATATGGGCAACAGAAGAAACTAGAATCACTTAAATATGGACAACAGAAGAAACTAGAATCACTTAAATATGGACAAGAGAAGAAACTAGAATCAGTTATATATGGGCAACAGAAGAAACTAGAATCACTTAAATATGGACAAGAGAAGAAACTAGAATCAGTTATATATGGGCAACAGAAGAAACTAGAATCACTTAAATATGGACAACAGAAGAAACTAGAATCAGTTATATATGGGCAACAGAAGAAACTAGAATCACTTAAATATGGACAAGAGAAGAAACTAGAATCAGTTATATATGGGCAACAGAAGAAACTAGAATCACTTAAATATGGACAACAGAAGAAACTAGAATCACTTAAATATGGACAACAGAAGAAACTAGAATCAGTTATATATGGGCAACAGAAGAAACTAGAATCACTTAAATATGGACAACAGCAGAAACTAGAATCACTTAAATATGGACAAGAGAAGAAACTAGAATCAGTTATATATGGGCAACAGAAGAAACTAGAATCACTTAAATATGGACAAGAGAAGAAACTAGAATCAGTTATATATGGGCAACAGAAGAAACTAGAATCACTTAAATATGGACAACAGCAGAAACTAGAATCACTTAAATATGGACAACAGAAGAAACTAGAATCAGTTATATATGGGCAACAGAAGAAACTAGAATCACTTAAATATGGACAACAGAAGAAACTAGAATCAGTTATATATGGGCAACAGAAGAAACTAGAATCACTTAAATATGGACAAGAGAAGAAACTAGAATCAGTTATATATGGGCAACAGAAGAAACTAGAATCACTTAAATATGGACAAGAGAAGAAACTAGAATCAGTTATATATGGGCAACAGAAGAAACTAGAATCACTTAAATATGGACAACAGCAGAAACTAGAATCACTTAAATATGGACAACAGAAGAAACTAGAATCAGTTATATATGGGCAACAGAAGAAACTAGAATCACTTAAATATGGACAACAGCAGAAACTAGAATCACTTAAATATGGACAAGAGAAGAAACTAGAATCAGTTATATATGGGCAACAGAAGAAACTAGAATCAGTTATATATGGACAACAGAAGAAACTAGAATCAGTTATATATGGGCAACAGAAGAAACTAGAATCAGTTATATATGGGCAACAGAAGAAACTAGAATCACTTAAATATGGACAAGAGAAGAAACTAGAATCAGTTATATATGGGCAACAGAAGAAACTAGAATCAGTTATATATGGGCAACAGAAGAAACTAGAATCACTTAAATATGGACAAGAGAAGAAACTAGAATCAGTTATATATGGGCAACAGAAGAAACTAGAATCACTTAAATATGGACAACAGCAGAAACTAGAATAACTTAAATATGGACAAGAGAAGAAACTAGAATCAGTTATATATGGGCACTTAAATATGGACAACAGAAGAAACTAGAATCAGTTATATATGGGCAACAGAAGAAACTAGAATCACTTAAATATGGACAACAGAAGAAACTAGAATCACTTAAATATGGACAAGAGAAGAAACTAGAATCAGTTATATATGGGCAACAGAAGAAACTAGAATCACTTAAATATGGACAAGAGAAGAAACTAGAATCAGTTATATATGGGCAACAGAAGAAACTAGAATCACTTAAATATGGACAAGAGAAGAAACTAGAATCAGTTATATATGGGCAACAGAAGAAACTAGAATCACTTAAATATGGACAAGAGAAGAAACTAGAATCAGTTATATATGGGCAACAGAAGAAACTATAATCACTTAAATATGGGCAACAGAAGAAACTAGAATCACTTAAATATGGACAAGAGAAGAAACTAGAATCAGTTATATATGGGCAACAGAAGAAACTAGAATCACTTAAATATGGACAAGAGAAGAAACTAGAATCAGTTATATATGGGCAACAGAAGAAACTAGAATCACTTAAATATGGACAAGAGAAGAAACTAGAATCAGTTATATATGGGCAACAGAAGAAACTAGAATCACTTAAATATGGACAACAGCAGAAACTAGAATCAGTTATATATGGACAAGAGAAGAAACTAGAATCAGTTATATATGGGCAACAGAAGAAACTAGAATCACTTAAATATGGACAAGAGAAGAAACTAGAATCAGTTATATATGGGCAACAGAAGAAACTAGAATCACTTAAATATGGACAACAGAAGAAACTAGAATCAGTTATATATGGGCAACAGAAGAACTAGAATCACTTAAATATGGACAACAGCAGAAACTAGAATCACTTAAATATGGACAAGAGAAGAAACTAGAATCAGTTATATATGGGCAACAGAAGAAACTAGAATCACTTAAATATGGACAACAGAAGAAACTAGAATCAGTTATATATGGGCAACAGAAGAAACTAGAATCACTTAAATATGGACAAGAGAAGAAACTAGAATCAGTTATATATGGGCAACAGAAGAAACTAGAATTACTTAAATATGGACAACAGCAGAAACTAGAATCACTTAAATATGGACAAGAGAAGAAACTAGAATCAGTTATATATGGGCAACAGAAGAAACTAGAATCACTTAAATATGGAGAACAGCAGAAACTAGAATCAGTTATATATGGGCAACAGAAGAAACTAGAATCACTTAAATATGGACAACAGCAGAAACTAGAATCAGTTATATATGGGCAACAGAAGAAACTAGAATCACTTAAATATGGACAACAGCAGAAACTAGAATCACTTAAATATGGACAAGAGAAGAAACTAGAATCAGTTATATATGGGCAACAGAAGAAACTAGAATCACTTAAATATGGACAAGAGAAGAAACTAGAATCAGTTATATATGGGCAACAGAAGAAACTAGAATCACTTAAATATGGACAAGAGAAGAAACTAGAATCAGTTATATATGGGCAACAGAAGAAACTAGAATCAGTTATATATGGGCAACAGAAGAAACTAGAATCACTTAAATATGGACAAGAGAAGAAACTAGAATCACTTAAATATGGACAACAGAAGAAACTAGAATCAGTTATATATGGGCAACAGAAGAAACTAGAATCAGTTATATATGGGCAACAGAAGAAACTAGAATCACTTAAATATGGACAAGAGAAGAAACTAGAATCACTTAAATATGGACAACAGAAGAAACTAGAATCACTTAAATATGGACAACAGAAGAAACTAGAATCAGTTATATATGGGCAACAGAAGAAACTAGAATCACTTAAATATGGACAACAGAAGAAACTAGAATCACTTAAATATGGACAACAGAAGAAACTAGAATCAGTTATATATGGACAACAGAAGAAACTAGAATCACTTAAATATGGACAAGAGAAGAAACTAGAATCAGTTATATATGGGCAACAGAAGAAACTAGAATCAGTTATATATGGGCAACAGAAGAAACTAGAATCACTTAAATATGGACAAGAGAAGAAACTAGAATCAGTTATATATGGGCAACAGAAGAAACTAGAATCAGTTATATATGGGCAACAGAAGAAACTAGAATCACTTAAATATGGACAAGAGAAGAAACTAGAATCACTTAAATATGGACAACAGAAGAAACTAGAATCAGTTATATATGGGCAACAGAAGAAACTAGAATCAGTTATATATGGGCAACAGAAGAAACTAGAATCACTTAAATATGGACAACAGAAGAAACTAGAATCAGTTATATATGGGCAACAGAAGAAACTAGAATCACTTAAATATGGACAACAGAAGAAACTAGAATCACTTAAATATGGACAACAGAAGAAACTAGAATCAGTTATATATGGGCAACAGAAGAAACTAGAATCACTTAAATATGGACAAGAGAAGAAACTAGAATCAGTTATATATGGGCAACAGAAGAAACTAGAATCAGTTATATATGGGCAACAGAAGAAACTAGAATCACTTAAATATGGACAACAGAAGAAACTAGAATCAGTTATATATGGGCAACAGAAGAAACTAGAATCACTTAAATATGGACAACAGCAGAAACTAGAATCACTTAAATATGGACAAGAGAAGAAACTAGAATCACTTAAATATGGACAACAGAAGAAACTAGAATCAGTTATATATGGGCAACAGAAGAAACTAGAATCACTTAAATATGGACAACAGAAGAAACTAGAATCAGTTATATATGGGCAACAGAAGAAACTAGAATCACTTAAATATGGGCAACAGAAGAAACTAGAATCACTTAAATATGGACAACAGCAGAAACTAGAATCACTTAAATATGGACAACAGAAGAAACTAGAATCAGTTATATATGGGCAACAGAAGAAACTAGAATCACTTAAATATGGACAACAGAAGAAACTAGAATCAGTTATATATGGGCAACAGAAGAAACTAGAAGCACTTAAATATGGACAAGAGAAGAAACTAGAATCAGTTATATATGGGCAACAGAAGAAACTAGAATCACTTAAATATGGACAACAGCAGAAACTAGAATCACTTAAATATGGACAACAGAAGAAACTAGAATCAGTTATATATGGGCAACAGAAGAAACTAGAATCACTTAAATATGGACAACAGCAGAAACTAGAATCACTTAAATATGGACAACAGAAGAAACTAGAATCAGTTATATATGGGCAACAGAAGAAACTAGAATCACTTAAATATGGACAACAGAAGAAACTAGAATCAGTTATATATGGGCAACAGAAGAAACTAGAATCACTTAAATATGGACAACAGCAGAAACTAGAATCACTTAAATATGGACAAGAGAAGAAACTAGAATCACTTAAATATGGACAACAGCAGAAACTAGAATCACTTAAATATGGACAACAGAAGAAACTAGAATCAGTTATATATGGGCAACAGAAGAAACTAGAATCACTTAAATATGGACAACAGAAGAAACTAGAATCACTTAAATATGGACAACAGAAGAAACTAGAATCAGTTATATATGGGCAACAGAAGAAACTAGAATCCCTTAAATATGGGCAACAGAAGAAACTAGAATCACTTAAATATGGACAACAGAAGAAACTAGAATCAGTTATATATGGGCAACAGAAGAAACTAGAATCAGTTATATATGGGCAATTATATATAAGTTCACTTATGTAAGAGTTTAATGCTTACTATGTATAGATTTCTCTACATCACAGCAAATTAATTGCAAAAAAATAGTGCATGACTGAGATTATCTATAGTTTTTCTTGAATGAAACTCCTTCCAAATTTCTAATTACTTCGTCTTTTCGAGAAAAAAATTTCAAAATCGTTAATAAGAACATTCATCAGTGGCGAGAAGAAAGTTTCATTTGCTAAAAGGTATAAGGAAGCCGAACCGCCAATGATAAATATATATGTACTCTAACAATACGCAAGAAATGCGCAGCAAAATCTTTCTATTCCTTCATTTTATTCATGAGTTTTGTTTTCAAGGTTTTCAGTGAAAACTTGTTGAAATAATGCTAGGAAATGAAAACGTTATTGAGAAAATCCTCGTGATCTACTTTCTATTTATATATTGAACTTGGATATATATACTGTATAAATATCTGTATATATATATGTATATGTATATATATTTATATATATATATATATATATATATATATATATATATATATATATATATATATATATATATATATGTGTGTGTGTGTGTGTGTGTGTGTGTGTGTAAAAGGAGAATGAGAGGCGAGTGGAACACCATGTTGCCATGGAAGGAAAGCCCTCTGAGGTACAATATATTATGGTTAACTTGGCAACACGCTGGAATGTGAAGCATGTTTTGAAAAAGCCAGCCAGAAATAGAGTAGAAATCACCTAGCTGTAGTGAAAGAAAGATATTGCTAGACTACAAGTAAACATGAGTATCCGATTTATAAACAAAGCAAAAATTTAAGAAGCGTGTATTACTTGGTGCAGTACACATTGTTGTGACAAAATAAATGTAGGAGATTTTGAAGTGTAAATACAAAATGCTATGGCACAAGGCTAGTGAGCAAGGGGTCACCAAAACGAAAATAGGGAAGATGCTAGCATGGCCCTTTTTAGGATTGAAAAATAAACTGAGATCTCGTATATTGAAATTGTTTGAATATGTTACAAGAAGAGAAATTATAACAAAAAGGCTATGGAAAAATTGGAATAGATAATACCTAAAAGAAAGAAGAGAGAAACAGTTTCACATCAAACACCGTAAAGGAAAAACCTAACATAAAAAAAGTCCGTGATGAAGGTAGTGATGATTTTGAACATTTTACAAGAAGAGACGAGGAGTAATGATGAAGGAAATGGCTTTGGGAAAATGTAATAGATAAAAACTAAAAGAAAGAAGAGAGAAACAGTTGCACGTCGAACATTATAAAGGAAATCCTAACATAAAAGAAAAAAATTATGAATATAGTAATGATAATGAGCAGTTTCAGATTTGTAGCCATCCTTACCGGTACCGCCGTGGACTTCAGGATAAGAATGACCTCCTCATCGCTCGGTAGGGAACTGTTATTCCACCTGGAAGCTTTTTTGAGGACCTGCAAAGCTTCCCTGTACCGACCCCTAACTACTAGCCAATGTGGTGATTCGTCCAGAAGCCTAAAAATATGTAAAGAAAGTAAAATCTCAAGAAAAAAAAAACTGCCAAAATATTCCAGTTATTACATATTTACAGTAACAGAATTGAAAAGAGTATATTTTACGACCAACACACTTCCTACCAATATAGTGTTGCCATTTCGAGTTTCTTAACTTATTATTTGAATTTTTATTTGATTTTGTGTTACTTAACGTGAAAATACCAGATACCAATCATTTTCAATCCTCAGGTTCTTCATATTTGACCTGTATCCAGAACTTCATGTACCTTACCTGTACACCTGTCAATTTCTCTCCCCCCCCCCCCCCATATCTCTCCATCATGGTAGTAGTTTACATTTCTCTGATTTCCTGAACCTGGATTCATCCCCAATTAAACAGCTAGAGTTGTTTTGATTTTCCCTCGAGAGTCTCCCACTATTAGGAGAAAGGCCTAACGTTTCTAATAAAAAAATGAGTTCTCCTGCTTGGGGGTACACTCAGTCATGCTGTTCTATCTTATTTCTCTTCCTCTTGTTTTTTTTTTAAGTTTTTATAGTTTATATATAAAGGATCTAATTTCAAGTTGTTACAGTTCTTGAAATATTTAATTTTGATTGTTTATTACTACTCTTGTTTTCTTTCCTCCATGGGATATTTTTCCCTGTTGGAGCTCTTGGGCTTATAGCATCTTGCTTATCCAACAAGGGTTATAGCTTAGCTTGTAATAATAATAATAATAATAATAATAATAATAATAATAATAATAATAATAATAATAATAATTAATTACTGAACTTAATCTCATCTTACCATAGACCAGGTATTAGAAGAAGACTAGGGAGAGAAGCAACTGTCATCAGCCACCTCCAATCCCTTATCAAATACCCGAAGCCACTGAATATACACACGTATATCGTCCAAGGAAAATACAGGAGTATTCCAGCTATCGGTCTGACCTCAGGTGGGCAGGATTCCATTCCTGTGTAATTATATAAAGGTCAACAGGATTCTAGATCATGGTAAATAGAATTTGTTGTATTCAATCCTTGTTTATAAGAAATCTGAGCTTTTCTATGGGTATTGAACTGGGCAGACAGATGTAAGGTAAACATATTTTTATTTAGAATATAACAGGAACTAGATGGGCGCTTAATAGAGCGCAGACCTCCGCCGCGGCCGCTTATTTTCGACGTTTTGCTTGATCGTGACCTTGACCTTTGACCTTGACATTCCAAAATTTAGTCATTTCCAGCTTTTTACATAACAGTTAATCCTTGCAAGTTTCATTACTCTACGATTAAAATTGTGGCCAGGAAGCTGTTTACAAACAAACACACACACTAACACACATGTGGTAAAACTTAACCTCCTTCCAAATTCGTTGGGGGAGGTAATAATCAATCCTTGCTCATGGAAAACTGTACTGTACATATTACTGATACAGATTACAAGGATTCAAAATGATCTTGCCTCTAAAAGTAACAGACCTTCCTTATATAATCATTGACACTGACCAGCACTTCAATTACTCTCACTTAAAACTATTACATGTGTCTTTCACGCTTCAAGAAGATTATTGATGGTCCTCGGTCTTTGGCAGCAAAAGAAGGTAATAACTTCCCATTGTGAGACATTTCTCTATCTAGTAAGCAATTTCTATTCGTACCTTCATTTCAGAACTACTGTAATAAATGCAGTATCACACGGGTACGTTTCCTGGCAACCCTTAGTATCTTGCAGCCAGTCTTTCTAACCGTTACCAAATATAATTTTTCATATTTGTGTACGAACAAATCCACCCATCACTAGATGAGGACAGATGATGACACCCAAGCTATAACTTAGATTACTCAATTTCTGTCGTCATTGTAGGCTAATCTGTGACGCTTGTTCATGGTAATGCTAGCGGTATTTTTAGATTTATTCCAGAAGCAGGTCTTCTGAAAGCTATTCAACTTTTATAGGGACATCTTCGCTTTTATGGTTTTAAGTTGAATTTACTTTTATTCTTTGTTTATGACAAACAATATCTGCATCAATGACCTTTGATATCAGTATGCCAGAAAACTCAAAATCGATCAATCAATCATGGGAATAAGTCAATCAAGCATTGGTAACTTGATCCATATTTTGGAGGACCAGAATGCTGAGCAGCTATAAATCTAGCATATCACCGATTTGGTTCCCAGAATATGCAAGAAGCTAGCTAATCAACAATTCAAGGTAAAAAAATAAAAAACTTTCGATCCCAAAGGATCCACAACTAATAACTATGAGCTCTCTTGCATTAGTAGAAGTAATTACCTAGAATGTAAGATATCTTGACCACTGGAACATGCATTATTCCTATGAGGAATCGGCAGATTAGAACAGCAGGAATATTAGGTAACCAACCGGATATTAGACCAAGGACGATGAAGCATGCTACGCCCCAAACAAATATTCTCTTCCTCCCGAACCTGAAAGTATAATTATTAATGATATGACGTGAGTGAATCAATGCTTCAACACAATCACACACACAAACACACACACACATATATATATATATATATATATATATATATATATATATATATATATGTGTATATATATATATATGTGTGTGTGTGTGTGTGGTATATAAAACCTGAAGACAACAAGTCGGAGAGATGAGATATTGCCTTAAGATTGTGAATGCAACATTTATATAATTTGATAGTTATCTATCTGTCTACTGCATATATAAATATATATATATATATATATATATATATATATATATATATATATATATATATATATATATATATACATACATACATATATATATATATATATATATATATATATATATATATATATATATATGTGTGTGTGTGTATATGTGTGTAAGGGGTGCACATACGTGCATTTGGTTATCTATTCTGCATTCAAATTATGGTAGTTTTAAGCAACAAAAAATCATAACATTTAAAAGAAAAAAAAAAACTAGAATCGCTATTGTTCATGAATACGGGTAT
>NC_090752.1:54031536-54054036 GCF_036898095.1 Palaemon carinicauda
AATAGAGGATGGAGAGTTGAGGTAGCGCCAATAAAGTCATTCATAAGATGCCTCAGATTCAATCCTTTTGAGGAGCAATAGGATAATTTAAGCGACAACCAGATAGCCTGGCAATATTCTCAAAAATGAAGAATACGTAAAACATAAAACATTAATAAATGAGGTGAAAAATTTAACTTTGCAGATTTAAACTCAACATCGTGTAGATGTTTCAGAAATTAGAACTATGTGATCTCTTCAAAACAAGCTTGAGAAAACTTAAGTTCCAGAGTTGGAAATTAAGGGAAGCAGGAATCATCGCCCCACTCATCGGTAGAGACATTAAATGTCAGGATGCCAGAAAACCCCAAATCAGTCAATCAATCAATCAATCATCGGCGGGAGCTATATTGGTCATCAACACACAATAACTGGCATCGCTACATCGACTGAACTATCCTGTTCATGGAAAGGAAAATGTTTGCTCGTATATAATGAAAACGAAGAAAAATAAAATTATGTTAAGGATGAACCCGTAAGTTCGCTCACATACGCAACGTATGTTCAACTATAAATTTGGTGAACAAAAATAATAGGAACCTGACATCTGAATGAACCAATACAGTACGTAAACGGTCGTTAGTTCGATGAAGCTCTATCTCATGAACAAGCAGAATTGGACAAAATTATTTACAGAATGTGGTGGCCGATGTGGGAACGTCCCTGACTGGTGAACGCCAGATTGGGGTTCGAGTCCCGCTCAAACTTGTTAGTTCCTTTGGTCGCTGCAACCTCAGCATCCTTGTGAGCTAAGGATGGGGGGTTTGGGGGAGCTTATAGGTCTATCTGCTGAGTCATCAGCAGTCATTGCCTGGCCCTCCTTGGACCTAGCTTGGATGGAAAGGAGGCTTGGGCGCTAATCATATGCATATGTGGTCAGTCTCTATGGCATGGTCCTGCTCGATAGAAAAATGTCACTGTCCTTTGCCTTTGCCATTTATGAGTAGCCTTTAAACCAAAATGTCTTTTTTCGAGTAGAATGAATGAAACCATACCTACGGATGTAGTAAGAGTTTGAAGGAGGTTCCACTTGCCAATCCTGATCTTCGAAAGCAAAACGTCCACTTGGTTAGCATCCATTTCCCAACCTCTCAGAAACCCAAAAGAACGAAGTGGTCTTTCTAAATAGGAAGAACAGTCAGTGTGATGGACAAAAAGCACAGCACCATCAAACTCCCATCACAGACGATTATCAAGCGATTAAAGCGTACTGGAGACTATTTGAGAACTACGAGGCTGTGTGGGAGAATATACCTTATATAACAAGGAGACGAAGCTGATCCATCAGATAATGAACAGAAATAATTCAAGAGGTATATCCCGTCGACGCGAGTTACTATAAGAGATTTAAGCATATATACTGCGGCCCCATTTGTGAGATATATTTTATCATATGATATGGGGGAAGCGCAGAGAACGTGCTAATTAAGGGTGTATAGTGGTGTATTTAAGGGGTTCGGTCCCCTGTTGGTGTGTAGGTGTTTGAAGCGACTAATGTTGAGGAAGTGTTGTTGCAAAAGGGGTTAATCATAATTCAGCAATTCAAGGGTGAATGTGACAGTAAAATGTATTGCATTTTTGGGCTACTCTGATGATGATTATTATTATTATTATTATTATTATTATTATTATTATTATTATTATTATTAAGCTGCAACCCTAGTTGGAAAAAAGGATGGCATAAGCTTAAGGGCTCCAACGGGGAAATTAGCCCGGTAAGGAAAGGAAATAATGAAAAACTATAAGAGAAGTTGACAGAACAATAACCACATTAAAATAAATATTTCATATATAAATTATAAGGAAAGTTTAATTATCATTAATATATATATATATATATATATATATATATATATATATATATATATATATATATATATATATATATATATATGTGTGTGTGTGTGTGAGTGTGAGTGTGTGTGTGATTATGTAATGCATAACTTACAATGAAAATACGATGTCACTCAATGGTCAAAATTCTGTTACTAAGAGTCTCAATTATATGACTAGGAGGTATTCTTGCTTCGGCACACGATGAGGGTGACATTACTCTGTGACCAGTAATTTTATGCGTCCTCTGGTCTTGGACAGTGCATTAGCCTCTGTACCATGACCTTCCACTATCTTGGATTAGAGTTCTCTTGCTTAGTGGTACACTCGAGTACGCTGTTCTATGTTATTAAGCTTTTTTTATGTGAAGGGTCTAATTCAGTGTTGCTATTGATCTCGAAACCTTTTATTTGATTGTATATTCTTCTCTTGTAGTTTATTCATTTCCTCACTGGGCTATTTTTCCCTGCAGGAGTCCTTGGACTTATGGCATCCTGCTTTTCCAGCTGGGGTTGTAGCTTAGTTAATAATAATAATAATAATAATAATAATAATAATAATAATAATAATGCTGAGTACATTTCTAAAACCAGTTCATAATTGTTGGCACAACTCCTTACCTTTGAGATACTTCTACAATAACTATAAAAACATGCAAAGGCAATCGGAAGTACTCTAGTTTAAAGATTATTTCAGATAAATAGATATAAGAATATTAGCGTATTTGAAAAATAATAATAAAATGCTACCAAAGTAATTACAAAACGCTTTTCTTGAACGTTTCGTACGAGTAGGCCTATTGAAATTATTGAAATGTGTAGCCTACTTGTAGCATATTCCATACATTTTAAAGAAAAATGTACCAGATAAAAGAGTAGATCTTGCTCCGTGATTCACTTCAGTTGTGCCTTGTTTTTATTTTCCATCCTTTCCATTCACCTATGCAATTAGTGTTATCCTGCTGTTCACAAAAGAATGTTGAGAATATTCAAAATTCGATCATCTTTTGTTCTAGGTAAGAAGCAGAAACTTTTTTAATAATTTAATTGAAGGTGAAATTTTGCTATAACTTTGAAGTATAGCCTACGTGTTCTTTAGTATCAATAAAATGGCTTGCAATGGACAAATCTATAAAAAAAAATTAGGATTTGCCGATTTGCATAAGCAATAATGGTCATGAAGACCAAATACAGATGGAGCCACCTGTCTCCCAAGGACGACAGAACAATGATTTTTGCTTCCTTGGTTTTAAAAGTTCTACATTCTGAACTTTCAGACTATTCGGAGCCATTTATTTCATGAGGCTGAGGTTGAAAACAACAATCATGGTTGTTATATGTAAGTATTGTTTTTAAATATTTATTAACTTTACATATGTGATGTTTCGTTCTCATATTCTAAGTGTTACACTCCGTGAAATTTAACTACTGGTGTTGGGAATTTATTCTGTATGCTGACAGCACCGCGTCAAACTATCCGAAATTCCATATTTTCCACACGGTTCCTCATTTATACTTGTGAATCCTCCATACTTGAAAAACGGGTTTCATGTACTTTTATATTGTACCACTACATTTTTTAAAGTATTCCTTGATTAATGGGCTTTGCCTTGAGATTTTCGGTTAAGAGTACTTGTACGAGAAAAGCAATTATACTTGGTATTTTTTGTGTTTAAGATTTTCGTTATCTATTGTGAAGCGTATAATATATCCCTTAAACCTGCATTCGGTAACATTCGTTGTAGTACAAAACTGGGAAAAAACCCTTTCATGTAACTCATCTAATTATTCGCTGTCATAGAGGATTTTTTAAAGTAAAATTTAGATATCTTTCAATACCTATCTCTGCTCTTTTGCAGTAATTTAGTCACGAAATCTTTGCGTAAACTTTTTCGATGTTTCGGTTATTTTGGGCTATTGTGTATTTATAGCATTTTTTTATTGGGTGAATTAATTAAATTTAAAGATTACCGTTGGTTTTCTTATACAACTGTCTTTCCGGTGATTTTTTTCTTAATTTTAGCTGGTTTTCTATAGCATCTGTGTTGTCTTATTTTGGTTACAAGTGTGTAGATTTTGGTTGCAAAAGTGACAGTTGAATGCCAGGTTACACTAGTTCTGAGCTTTGCTTCTCTGTAGGGATAAGAATCAAACTTTTACCTATTTTATGCTTAATTAATCTAACTTAAAATGTGCTTTCACTTTTGTACACTTATTAATTAAATTGTTACATTGACTTCGGTACTAATTTCGTACAACTGCTCCTGCTACACATTTTAGTGTTGACAATTACGAGAAAAAAAATAGCTTCTGAAATCTACGAAGTCGATTAAGTTCTCAGTCTCGACTAACCTGTACTAAATTAAAACTCCATATTTTAGACCTAATTCAAGCAATGCACACACTTCTTAAATTAATACACTTTGCCTTCAAACTTGCTTACTTTAGTTACAATCGGTCCTCACACAGGAAAATAACTATTTAAATGCATGACAATCGGGTAATCAACTAAACTCGTTCACTAGTGAAGTTTGACTTTGATTACACACTTGTGAAGATTTGGTGACTTTGGTTAAACACTTGTGAAGGTTTAGTGATTTTATTACACTTGTGAAGGTTTGGTAAATCTGGTTACACACTTGAAGGTTTAGCGACATTGTTTACAATTGTGAAGGTTCAGTGACACTTGTGAAGGTATAGTGACACTTTACTCTTGTGAAGGTATAGTGACACTTTACTCTTGTGAAGGTATAGTGACACTTTACTCTTGTGAAGGTATAGTGACACTGTTTACACTTGTGAAGGTTTAGTGACACTGTTTACACTTGTGAAGGTTTAGTGACACTGTTTACACTTGTGAAGGTTTAGTGACACTGTTTACACTTGTGAAGGTTTAGTGACACTGTTTACACTTGTGAAGGTTTAGTGAGACTGTTTACACTTGTGAAGGTTTGGTGACACTTTCACAATTGTGAAGGTTTGGTGACACTTTCACAATTGTGAAGGTTTGGTGACACTTTCACAATTGTGAAGGTTTAGTGACACTTTCACAATTATGAAGGTTTAGTGACACTGTCACAATTATGAAGGTTTAGTGACACTGTCACACTTGTGAAGGTTTAGTGACACTGTCACACTTGTGAAGGTTTAGTGACACTGTCACACTTGTGAAGGTTTAGTGACACTGTCACACTTGTGAAGGTTTAGTGACACTTGTGAAGGTTTAGTGACACTTGTGAAGGTTTAGTGACACTTGTGAAGGTTTAGTGACACTTGTGAAGGTTTAGTGACACTGTCACACTTGTGAAGGTTTAGTGACACTGTCACACTTGTGAAGGTTTAGTGACACTGTCACACTTGTGAAGGTTTAGTGACACTCACACTTGTGAAGGTTTAGTGACACTGTCACACTTGTGAAGGTTTAGTGACACTGTCACACTTGTGAAGGTTTAGTGACACTGTCACACTTGTAAAGATTGGCACTTGTGAAGGTTGACACTTTCACACTAGTGAAGGTTTCGTGACAATTGCACACTAGTGAAGGTTTCGGGACACTTGCACACTTGGGAAGGTTTAGTGACACTTGCACACTTGGGAAGGTTTGGTGACACTTGCACACTTGGGAAGGTTTAGTGACACTTTCACACTTGGGAAGGTTTAGTGACACTTTCACACTTAACTCTTGTGAAGGTTTAGTGACACTTTCACACTTGTGAAGGTTTGGTGACACTTTCACACTTGTGAAGGTTTGGTGACACTTTCACACTTGTGAAGGTTTGGTGACACTTTCACACTTGTGAAGGTTTGGTGACACTTTCACACTTGTGAAGGTTTGGTGACACTGCACACTTGTGAAGATTTGGGGACACTTGCACACTTGTGAAGATTTGGGGACACTTTCACACTTGTGAAGGTTTAGTGACACTAGTTACACACTAGTGGAGGCTTAGTGATTTTTTTTACACTTGTGAATGTTTAGTGAATTTGGTTACACCTGTGAAGGTTTATTTTTTTTTACACTTGTGAAGGTTTATTGGATCTGGTTACACTTGTGAAGGTTTATCGAATCAGGTTGCACACTTGTGAAGGTTTATTGACTCTGGTTGCACACTTGTGAAGGTTTATTGAATCTTGTTACACACTTGTGAAGGTTTAGTGAATCTTTTTACACTTATGAACGTTTAGTGAATTTGGTTACTCACTGTGGAGGTTTAGTAAATTTGGTTATCCACTTGTGAAGGTTTAGTGAATTTGGTTACACACTTGTGAAGGTTTTGTGAATTAGGTTACACATTGAGGAAGATTTGGTGAATTTGTTGACACTTGTGAAGGATTTTTGTGAACGATTAGTGAATTTGGTAACATTTGTGAAGGGTTAAGTGAATTTGGTAACACTTGTGAAGGTTTAGTGAATTTGATAACACACTTGTGAAGGTTTAGTGAAGTTTGTAACACACTTGTGAAGGTTTAGTGAAGTTTGTAACACACTTGTGAAGGTTTAGTGAAGTTTCTTACACACTTGTGAAGATTTAGTGAACTTGGTTACTCGTGAAGATTTAGTGAATTTGGTGACACTTGTGAAGGTTGTTTATTGAATTTGGATACGTAGTAGTAAAGGTTTAGTGAATTTGGTAACATTAGTGAAGGTTTAATGATATTGGTTACACACTTCTGAAGGTTTAGCGACTTTGGTTACACACTTGTGAAGGTTTGGTGACACTGGTAATACACTTATGAAGATTTAGTGACTTTGATAGCACATTTGTTCAGGTTTAGTGACTTTGGTAACACTTGTAAAGGTTTAGTAACTGGTTACACAATTGTGAAGGTTTAGAGAATTTGGTTACACACTAGTGAAGGTTTAGAGAATTTGGTTACACACTCGTGAAGGTTTCGAACATTTGGGTACACACTTGTGAAGGTTTAGTGAATTTGGTTACACACTAGTTAGGGTTTAGTGATTAGTGATTGTTTGCACTTGTGAAGGTTTAATGAATTTGGTTACACTTGAAGATTTGGTGAATTTTGTTACACTTGTGAAGGTTTTAATTTGGTTACACACTTGTGACGGTTAAGTGACTTTGGTTACGCACTAGTGAGGGTTAAGTGGCTTTACTTTCACACTTTTGAGGGCTAAGTGACTTAGGTTACACTTGTGCAAGTTTAGTGATTTTGGTCACCCTTATGAAAGTTTTCTTTTGTTACACACGTGTGAAGGTTTGACTTTGGGTACACACTTGTTTAGATTTAAAGATTTTGGTTATACACTTGTGACGGTTTAATGACAATGGTTACACACTTGTGGACGTTTAGTGACTAATTGCACTCTTGTTTAGGTAAAGTGACTTGGTTACACACTCGTGAATGCTCTGATATTGGTTACACTTGTGAGGGTTTAGTGATCTGGTTACAAATTGGTTAAGGTTTAGTGAATTTGGTCACACATACTGTAGGTGAAGGTTTAATGAATTTGATGACACTTGTGAAGGTTTGGTGAATTGGGTGACAAAATTGTGAAGGTTTGGTGAATTTGGTGACATGATTTTATATGTTTGGTGAAGTTGGTGACAAAATTTTGTAGGTTTGGTGAATTTGGTAACACTTGTGAAGGTTTAGTGAATTTGGTAACACTTGTGAAGGTTTAGTGAATTTGGTAACACTTGTGAAGGTTTAGTGAATTTGGTAACACTTGTGAAGGTTTAGTGAATTTGGTTACACACTTCGGAAGGTTTAGCGACTTTGGTTACACACTTGTGAAGGTTTGGTGACACTGGTAATACACTTAATGAAGATTTAGTGACTTTGATAGCACATTTGTTCAGGTTTAGTGACTTTGGTAGCACTTGTTAAGGTTTAGTAACTGGTTACACACTTGTGAAGGTTTAGGGAATTTGGTTACACTTGTGAAGGTTTAATGAATTTGGTTACACACTAGTTAGGGTTTAGTGATTTTGTTTACAATTGTGAAGGTTTAATGAATTTGGTTACACACCTGAAGATTTGGTGAATTTGGTTACACTTGTGAAGGTTTAGTGACTCTGGTTACACACTGGTGAGGGTTAAGTGGCTTTAGTTTCATGCCTACGAGGGCTAGGTGACTTTGGTTACACACTGGTGAGGGTTAAGTGGCTTTAGTTTCATGCCTACGAGGGCTAGGTGACTTTGGTTACACACTGGTGAGGGTTAAGTGGCTTTAGTTTCATGCCTACGAGGGCTAGGTGACTTTGGTTACACACTGGTGAGGGTTAAGAGGCTTTAGTTTCATGCCTACGAGGGCTAGGTGACTTTGGTTACACACTGGTGAGGGTTAAGTGGCTTTAGTTTCATGCCTACGAGGGCTAGGTGACTTTGGTTACACACTGGGGAGGGTTAAGTGGCTTTAGTTTCATGCCTACGAGGGCTAGGTGACTTTGGTCACACACTGGTGAGGGTTAAGTGGCTTTAGTTTCATGCCTACGAGGGCTAAGTGACTTTGGTTACACTTGTGCAAGTTTAGTGATTTTGGTCACCCTTATGAAAGTTTTGTCTTGTTACACACGTGTGAAGGTTTGACTTTGGGTACACTTGTTTAGATTTAAAGATTTTGGTTATACACTTGTGACGGTTTAGCGACTCTGGTTACACACTTGTGGAGGTTTAGTGACTGGGTACACACTTGTGGACTTTTAGTGACTAATTGCACACTTGTTTAGGTAAAGTGACTTGGTTACACACTTTTGAGGGTTTAGCGAATTTGGTGACTTGTGAAGGTTTAGTGACTTTGGTTACACACTTGTGACGGTTTAGTAACTTATGTTATACTAGTGAGGGTCAAGTGACTTTGGTTACACACTAGTGAAGGTCAAGTGACTTTGGTTACACACTAGTGAAGGTCAAGTGACTTTGGTTACACACTAGTGAAGGTCAAGTGACTTTGGTTACACACTAGTGAAGGTCAAGTGACTTTGGTTACACACTAGTGAAGGTCAAGTGACTTTGGTTACACACTAGTGAAGGTCAAGTGACTTTGGTTACACACTAGTGAAGGTCAAGTGACTTTGGTTACACGCTAGTGCAAGTTTAGTAATTTTGGTCACCCTTATGAAAGTTTTGTCTTTAGGGTTAATGTCTAGGAGAGGGCCGCATGAAGATATCACTGATATTCAATTTATTTTTACTAGAATATGTAGGAATGTATGTATATAATGGTATACCAGTGAGATAATTTAGTGAAAATCAATAATAGTCGAAATATCGACGATCAAACTCACGCTACTCTTGTCTTCCTCCCAGATTTTTCTAAGTCTGTTGTTATTGTTGACTGTGTCTTATTTTTGCTCAAATGAGCCCTGTAACCACTATAATCCGCAGACAAACTAGTCCACTATGATGTCTTCACGTTTGGCCAATCACAGTGCGACAATACATTTTCTTTACCAATGACGTCTTCACGTTTGGCCAATCACAGTGCGACAATACATTTTCTTTCCCAATGACGTCTTCACGTTTGGCCAATCACAGTGCGACAATACATTTTCTTTACCAATGACGTCTTCACGTTTGGCCAATCACAGTGCGACAATACATTTTCTTTACCAATGACGTCTTCACGTTTGGCCAATCACAGTGCGACAATACATTTTCTTTCCCAATGACGTCTTCACGTTTGGCCAATCACAGTGCGACAATACATTTTCTTACCCATCACAGTGCGACAATACATTTTCTTACCCAGCCATTTTATTTCGTTCCTAGACATCGAGGCCGTAGCAAGCACGTCCTCTGATATTGCACAAGAAGTTGAAATTCCATCTTCTTGTCCTGACTGTTTCCTAAGTTACAATGAAATTGTTCTTACTTATTCGGGGTTATATTGAAAAACTAGTGGATTTGTGCCAGACACAATTTAATTTTACAAAATAAAAATTGTCCTGCATGTCAGGGAACCTTCGCAATGGCTTCACGTTTTCCTCAAAGCAGCAGCACATCTTTATCAACCAACATGTTAAGGTAAGCTTCATTAATGTATGGAGTATATTATAATGGTGATAGTATAACGATGTATACAGTAGTACCATCACTTTGGATTTGGTTTGATGGATGTGTTAGGTAGTGTCCTTAAGGGGGGGTCGGAGGGGGGGGGGCGCCCGCCCCCCCGGTAGGGGTACAGGGCTATTAGGCTAGGTTAGGTGGGTGTATTAGGTTCGGTGGTGCCCTGAAAATCACTGTGGCCTTAAGGGGGGGTCGCAGGGGGGGGCGAAGCCCCCCCCCCGGTAGGCCTAGGTAGGGGTACAGGCCCCCCGGTAGGCCTAGGTAGGGGTACAGGCCCCCCCCCCGGTAGGCCTAGGTAGGGGTACAGGCCCCCCAGGGTAGGTTAGTTGGTTGTATTAGGTTCGGTAGTGCCCCGAAAAATCACTTTTCTCATCCTCCCCCCACCCAAAAAACCCGCTTCCCACTGGGGTCCCCCATAATTGTAGTAGTAGGTTTATGCTTACAATTTGTGTGTAAGAGTTAAGTCTTAGTTTCTTTTTTATTCATTTCCTCATGTTTCTATGCACTGTGCAACAATAATCTGGTTGGTTTTTGCCGTTTTTCGTCGTTAATACTTGAAAAACGGGTGCGGCCTTCTAGACATTTACCGTCTTTAGTTACACACGTGTGAAGGTTTGACTTTGGATACACTTGTTTAGGTTTAAAGATTGTTTATACACTTGTGACGGGTTAGTGACTCTGGTTACACAATTGTGGAGGTTTAGTGACTAATTGCACACTTGTTTAGGTAAAGTGACTTGGTTTACACACTCGTGAATGCTCTGATATTGGTTACACACTTGAGGGTTTAGTGTTCTGGTTACAAATTGGTTAAGGTTTAGTGAATTTGGTCACATACTGCTGGTTACAAATTGGTTAAGGTTTAGTGAATTTGGTCTCACATACTGTAGGTGAAGATTTAATGAATTTGATGACACTTGTGAAGGTTTGGTGAATTTGGTGACAAAATTGTGAAGGTTTGGTGAATTTGGTGACAAAATTGTGAAGGTTTGGTGAATTTGGTGACAAAATTGTGAAGGTTTGGTGAATTTGGTGACAAAATTGTGAAGGTTTGGTGAATTTGGTGACAAAATTGTGAAGGTTTGGTGAATTTGGTGACAAAATTGTGAAGGTTTGGTGAATTTGGTGACAAAATTGTGAAGGTTTGGTGAATTTGGTGACAAAATTGTGAAGGTTTGGTGAATTTGGTGACAAAATTGTGAAGGTTTGGTGAATTTGGTGACAAAATTGTGAAGGTTTGGTGAATTTGGTGACAAAATTGTGAAGGTTTGGTGAATTTGGTGACAAAATTGTGAAGGTTTGGTGAATTTGGTGACAAAATTGTGAAGGTTTGGTGAATTTGGTGACAAAATTTTGTAGGTTTGGTGAATTTGGTGACAAAATTTTGTAGGTTTGGTGAATTTGGTGATAAAATTGTGTACGTTTAGTGAATTTGGTAACACTTGTGAAGGTTTAGTGAATTTGGTAACACTTGTGAAGGTTTCGTGGTTTGGTTACAAATTGATCAGGTTTTAGTGAATTTGGTTACACATTTGTGAAGGTTTAGTGAATTTGGTGACTTGTGAAGGTTTAGTGAATTTGGTGACTTGTGAAGGTTTAGTGAATTTGATGACTTGTGAAGGTTTAGTGAATTTGGTGACGCTTGTAAAGGTTGTGAATTTTGTGACAATCGTGTAGGTTTAGTGAATTTGGTGACAATTGTGTAGGTTTAGTGAATTTGGTGACAATTGTGTAGGTTTAGTGAATTTGGTGACAATTACAATTGTGTACTTTTAGTGAATCTGGTTATACACTTGTGAAAGTTTTTGTGATCAGTCTTAGTTTTGCTTGTTTTTATGGTTAACATATTTTAATTACTAGTGTGACTAGAATTCGTAATAAGAAATGAGAGCCGTCTTAGTTTTGGATTTTCTCAGCATGATTAATGGACCTTGGCCTAATAACTTACTTATCAGTGGATAAAAATTTGTCTTATTTCTCGCCAATTTCATAGTTTACTTTTGAGTGTGATTAAAGAGTTACTGTGCATTCATTTGTATTAGCTTTTTCAAGGTCTGTTTTTCCACGACTTTATTATTACCCGGTTTATTTAACCTATTACAAGCTTCGTTCACAAGTTCCCGGATATTGTTCTACCAACAGCCATTTTTTCCCATCCTTCAGCGCCAGCATGACTACAATCACATGAAGACGATTCCAAGTGCAATCTATTTCGAAATAGTTATTTCGTCTATTTCGGTAATGTTGAAAATGCTTTCCGTTCAGCGTGTAGCTATTGTTACTGCAGCGCAGCATATATCGCTACCCAGAACAGGGGAGCAGTGATGTAATGTTGAATTTTGCTTGTGTACAGAGCCACGCCCGAGCAAAAACCATGATAGCGGGTGAAGTGAATCATAATTACTTAAATTTCCAGTCACTCACATAAACTATATTTTTCCAACTGGTTATCTTGTTTAGTTTGCATTTCTGGCCATTACCATTGTTTCAGATCACTCATTTTTTATAGTTCCCTATCCAAAAAAAAATAATTATTAAATTTAGGAGACCCCCATGATTGTCTTTATGTAAGAGTCTCAAAACTCGCTAACGAATGGGTTAACCCAATAATGGTCAAGATACATAACACAAGATAGCGAGTAGGAAAAATGTATTGTTTTGAAATATTTCATTACGAAACGAACTTTGCGTTTCTAGTTTTTACATTTTAGCACTTCCTTAAAAGGTTATTTTTGATAACCCACATTTCTTCGATATTTGGGTAATATTTAATCAAGAATATTGTTTGCGTCAGTAAGTGTATTAGGTACGTATTAAATTTACTTTTCAAATGTTTTAATTTTTTACAAAATATATGTTCAGCATTTAGGGTCGATTTTGGTCTTAATAAGTTAAGTTTACTTGAATTTCCCAGGAAATCCTGCCGAATTTTAATTGCATTTGACTTTGATTGCTTTACATGACATCTTGTTAGATGCAAATACTAGTTATTGGAATTAGTAAACTTTTAGTACAGTTTTTTATACTGATGAAGATGTATAGAAGTTTTCACATAGAATTAGTGAGGATGTTACTGTAGTGAGCATGGAGACCTTAACTTATTAAAAGAACTCCTTGGTAGAGTATGAACTTTTCAATTTGATCCAAGAAGTTTTAACTCAAGAAAGCAATTGATATGAAGTCAATGAAGTGTCATTGTTTTTGTATTAAGTTTAATATAACCTTTACACATTTAAATGCTTCAATTTTATCTGTGAAAATTATTTCGCCAGCTTCATACAATTGTAGTTAGGTGTTCTTACCAGGTTTTTTAGTCATGCAGTTTGAGTAAGCAAATTAACTCTTTAAAAACATTTATTTGGATATATTCGGCACAAGTTGTAATAGAAATCTTGTATTTTAATGTTATTACTTAAAAGAAACATCTTGGTAAACGTGAAAATCATTTTTATCGATGTTAATATCTTCAAATTTAGTCTTGAAGTCTTAAGATGTCTGAAATGCTTTGCCGAAATATTTGCACACGCTAATTAATTTTCTTTTCCAGATTTTTAGTGACTGAAGTGCTGCGACCTGAAAGATGGAACTTGATGTATACGAACCAGAGAAATTTTTAAGATTTCATTGGCTGTAGTGGATTAGATTAAAAGAATATTAATTGGAAATTTACCCGTGAATTCAAACCAATCATTACTGGTAAGTGGATAAAACTTCATTTGACCTTTTGTTTAGCTTCTTGGCTATTATGCAAATAAAAATTTTGTTAGTTCAAATTAAGTTTTTAAATGAAAATTGGTTACCGTTTAAATGTATTTTTCAAGTTATATAATTCTTAAATTACTTGGCCAATATCAGAGGTACAGTAATATGGAAATCTTATATATTAAACGGAAGTGTAATCAATGAATATTAATTATACAATAGGTACCTGGCTTAAGAAAGGGAAATTTTTTACTTGAAAAGAAAGGTTTATATTTGAACATAAGTTTTTAGCGTTATTTATACTAGTGCGTAGTTCTCGAAATAGTTAGTTTTTGATGGGCAAATATGTTGGTGATAAATGTAAATGCATTTGAAATTTATAATTAAAATGTCTACAGTAGAAAAGCTTAAGGTATTCAAATGAAAAGTAGCACGAAAAATTACTTTTTGAAACCTTTACTATCGGAAGTTTTGTCTTGTTAGATTTCAGCACAATTTTATTTTTTTATAATTTAATCAATCTATTGGCTTTGGGGATTAATGGTGACAGGGTTTGTGTATCCCCATGATCAGCAAAGTTGTACTGGTCAGGGCCACCCATATGATGTTGGTTAGCTGTGAACGATCAGACTCCGTCCCCATCATCACCAGTTCGCACTGACCGGAGTGGTGATGAAAACTGGCCAAATCCCAGATATGAATAAGGAAATGTCTAGGGCCTTTGTATTACAGTGGGCTAGAAACTGCTGCATTTGTTGTTGTTGTATATTAGATTTAATAATTTAAGTTGCTTTAGTGTTTTAAATTTTCAATTGTCTTTAAAGATATTTGCATGTCATGCAAGGAAATATTCATATAACGAATGCCTTTCCCGCAAAAGATAAAATTTGTGAAAGTACTTGCATGTGCGTAATATTGTGAATATGTAACTTGTAAGATTGTGAATATATATTCTATAAAGTTTTGAATATATAAAAAAAAATCAGGTTCAGGTGTTTGGCTTCATGGAAAATAAATTGTTGAAACTGCTGTTTTTCAATTATTAGGACAATTAGAATATACGCGTATGTCTTGAAAGGTACGATAGAGGAATTAGTCACACTCTTCGTAAAAATTCATATTGATTTCACGTACTCTTAAATTGATCGAGTGAAATCTGAAATATTTTTATTCAATATAGTTTAACAAATATTGCTTGATACATCCAAGGTAAAGAGTAGGCCTACTTCTGGCTAAAATAGGACTAGTCAAGAGATCTAATATGTACACTAAATGCTTTGTTTTCTTCCGGGTGTATTTGAAACTCTTGTTTGAAGCTAAAGAAGAAAGGAATTACAGACAGGCTGAACGTTAAAACTCAGACAGTGAAACAGCAGATTTAGAGAGAAATCAAGAACGAAATGACAAGCAAAAATTATAGAAAATACTACAAAATAACCTGTAAATCTTGTTAATAAAAAAAGTATTATAGCAAAAAATACTTTTAGTTCACATTACAAGTTACTGTAGGGCTTTAATATTAGAATATATTGAATAAATCTTTTCCTATTACTGCTATTTGATTTTTTCAATTTCCCCACGAAGTTGGGAGGTAGTTAGGTTTTTGCCCCCGTTTGTTAGTTTGTGTGAACAAGTTCCTTGCCACATTTTTACTCATAGTTGTGGAACTTAATTATTATGTAGAGAGTGGAATATTCAATTTTGAAAGTCTTAGGTCAAAGTCGAGAAATAAGTTGTCATGGCGGAGGTCTGCACTCTACTGAGGGCGTCTTAAATTCATACTAAATTCTGTCCTAATCTAGTCTTTTTAGCATTCTTGGTTGTCTAATTTGTTTTATCTACAGTGTTAAGGTAATGTTTTATTATCACTAATGTTGTACATTATAATTTTTTATGCCAATTGCGTTGTTTTCTAGTCTTTTATCTTTTTCGCACTGCATTTTCCAGTGGAGTTTTCTTTTGTGTTTTCAGTTATCCTTTTTTTCTGGTCTTTTTCTTCGCATACTCTTGGTTTCTTGAGGCTGTGGTTACGCACGCTATTGTGAATATTTTGGTTGGTTTCTTTCAGCTGCGGTAGGTTCACAGATGTTGGTTAACGTTCCCACACAACTGTGCCCATTTTTAATTCTGTTAAGTGTTATGTTCCAAAAGTTAGTGGCCTTTCACCAAAGTATTTTTAATGACACTAATTAAGAATAGTTTTCCTTCTTACGCTTACTTTCATGGGATTCGTGTGGAATTTTCCTTTATACATTTCTTGTGGCAGGTTTCATCTTAATGTACTATTCAGTTTTTTCCACAAGCCTATTTTTTTTTGTATTCCCAGTATTATTAATGAAAGTATTTTTAGAATTTCTTTATTTGGTAGGCTTGGTTATCAAATTTTTTCATGCAAAATTTAAACATTTGGTTATAATGAAATATATCTTAGATTGGTATAAATCATCATAGTAATTTCGAATGTTAAATTTGTAAGTATTTGACTTTTAATGTTTTTCAGCAATTTGACGTACCAATAAGGAAAAAACCTCTTAAATTTTTCTCATTAGTTCTAAACAATGACATTATTTTTTTTTTCTTTTTTTTTTTTGTAGTTCTTAGAATTAGTTTTTTGTATTCTTAAACTTTTTTGTTCTAAATAGGTTATCTCCACGAATCGGTTTGAATTTCCAACGATTTGGTAAGATAATTTTTACGCTTTAAACTTTGTATTAGTGTCTCTCTAGTTTTAAAGTATTAGTTTTCTATTTCTAAGTGTTCTTGACAAAATATCTTATTCCGTCGGGTCTAATTTTTGAGTTATTTACTTTTTCAAGACCGTTTTTATATAGTTTTTTTTTTTAAATATTTTTATTCCTGGTGACTTTGTTCTGACATAGGTTGCTTCATGGGAAATTTAGATACAACTAATACGTAATAAAATCAGTTCATTCTAGTTAATGACTTGTACAAGTTTCTCAATTTGGTGAGGATGATGTTGATGGAAATTTAAATTATGATTTTCGAGGGTTTAACTCATTGGAAAAAATCCATTGGGGAGCTTCATGTATAAGAAATAAATAACATTCTTTTAAGAACTATTGAAAATACTCGTCAATTGGCCACATTGTCGTCTATGGAAGTGAAAATTAAAACTTCATATTATATCAAGTAGTTTATGTTTATTAGGTAATTCATCAATAGTTTAGGTGTGAAAGGAAGTCTAATAGAAAAATACTTGGTTAAGATATATTTAGACGGCTTATAAGGGCAACTTGATATTCTATTGGTTAGCTACTGCACTCTTAAGTGTTCAGTGCCTACTTTCCTCTTGATAAAGATAGACACAATAGCAATGTTAAGAAGCTCTTCTAGGAGGAGGAGGATAAAATTAAACCATTGTTCTTGTCTAAGGTGGTGCCATAGCCTTAGTACCATGGTCTTGAACTGTCTTTGGTTAGTTCTATTGCTTGTGGGTACATTCGAGAGCACTTAATTTTTCTCCAGTTCAAGTTTTTATAGCTTGTATGAAATCCAATTTAAGCTTGTTGTTATTAAAATGTAACGAGGACTACTTAATTTTCATATATACCATATTTATTATTACAAGCTTATCTATAACCCTAATTGAAAAATCATATGTTATAAACCCAAGAGCTCCAACTGGGAAAAATCGCACAGTGAGCAAAGGAAACTAGGCAATAAATTACAAGAGAAGTAATGAACACTCAAAATAAAATACTTTAATCTTTTCAAATGAAAGTAGTAATTAGGGGTTACAGGAGATATTGCTCAATTTTCACAAATTAATGCTCAACTTCTTTGGCAGGTTATAAGGCAACTCTAATGACAGTGGAGCTTATACGGAAAGAAGCTCGGTATTTTGTACTAGAGAAACATTTAAAGATATTTCATCAATAAAAGAAGGCTATTACTCAGGTGATGAGGAATAGTAAATTAATTTGCTGCCATTTCATCTGTGCAATTGAAAAACATTGGTAAGTGAAGAGCCTTTCATAACTTTGTATTCGTTAGCTATAAAAGCAATTTGCAAGGAAGAATTTTTAAAATTACTTTTTTGTTCTTTATTACAAATTTGAATTCTAAAGGTAGCTAATGCATAATTGAGTAGCCAATTATATTAATCAAGGTTTTAAGGTGTGGGGGGGAGTCATGTGTAAATTAATTTTGCAAGTTTCACTCCCATGACTTTAATGTTTAATTATTAAAGACTTTGTACGTTTGCAATAGGAAATGTTGTAGAAACTCACGTCTGTGTGAATGGGTTGTTTAACCGAAATATTAAAAGCATAATTATATCAAATTTCTTGAAATAAATTTACTTTAATAGTAAAACTAGAATTGATATAGTAAATTGCAGTTTCAGGGTAAGGGGAACAAGAGTGGGAAGTTGGTGAAATATTTATTATAAGAATAGGTAGGTACCCCTGCACTTTTTGTTATTAGTAGTATTAGTATACATGCTATAACCCTAGTTGGAAAAGCAGGATGTTATAAGCTCAAAGGCCTCAACAATGAAAATCGGTGAGGAAAGAAAATAAGGAAAATAGAATATTTTAAGTTGACATAAATTTATTATATAAACTAAAAACTTCAACAAGAGAAATCGAATAGCAATTGCCAGTGTACTCTCAAGCAAGAGAAATAACTCGACAGTGCAAGATACAGAGGCTTATTTTGGAGATTCATTTAACATATGATCAAAGAACCTTGAAGCTTAAATTTTAGCAGTTAAAAGCTAATCGAGAAAGGGAACGAGATTACTGGAAATCACATTTTAAACATACTAAATTTTTAAATTTCATTGTATAAGATGAATTTGGCTCAGACCGGATAATACTTCAAAAAGTTATCTTACTTAAATAAAGTAATTTTTTTACGAACTGTAAATTGCGTATTTTATGTAATTATCCTAATCCAGAATATTATTTAACCTAGTAAAAATTTTCACGCAGCCAAAGTAATTGTTTTAGAATTGTTTTGTACTACAATTTTCAAAAGTTTCTCAAACTAGGGGGTCAATACCAATTCTCAAACTAGGGGGTCAATACCAATTCTCAAACTAGGGGGTCAATACCAATACCAATTCTCAAACTAGGGGGTCAATACCAATACCAATTCTCAAACTAGGGGGTCAATACCAATACCAATTCTCAAACTAGGGGGTCAATACCAATACCAATTCTCAAACTAGGGGGTCAATACCAATACCAATTCTCAAACTAGGGGGTCAATACCAATTCTCAAACTAGGGGGTCAATACCAATTCTCAAACTAGGGGGTCAATACCAATTCTCAAACTAGGGGGTCAATACCAATTCTCAAACTAGGGGGTCAATACCAATTCTCAAACTAGGGGGTCAATACCAATACCAATTCTCAAACTAGGGGGTCAATACCAATACCAATTCTCAAACTAGGGGGTCAATACCAATACCAATTCTCAAACTAGGGGGTCAATACCAATTCTCAAACTAGGGGGTCAATACCAATTCTCAAACTAGGGGGTCAATACCAATACCAATTCTCAAACTAGGGGGTCAATACCAATACCAATTCTCAAACTAGGGGGTCAATACCAATACCAATTCTCAAACTAGGGGGTCAATACCAATACCAATTCTCAAACTAGGGGGTCAATACCAATTCTCAAACTAGGGGGTCAATACCAATTCTCAAACTAGGGGGTCAATACCAATTCTCAAACTAGGGGGTCAATACCAATACCAATTCTCAAACTAGGGGGTCAATACCAATACCAATTCTCAAACTAGGGGGTTAATACCAATTCTCAAACTAGGGGGTCAATACCAATTCTCAAACTAGGGGGTCAATACCAATTCTCAAACTAGGGGGTCAATACCAATTCTCAAACTAAGGGGTCAATACCAATACCAATTCTCAAACTAGGGGGTCAATACCAATTCTCAAACTAGGGGGTCAATACCAATACCAATTCTCAAACTAGGGGGTCAATACCAATTCTCAAACTAGGGGGTCAATACCAATACCAATTCTCAAACTAGGGGGTCAATACCAATACCAATTCTCAAACTAGGGGGTCAATACCAATACCAATTCTCAAACTAGGGGGTCAATACCAATTCTCAAACTAGGGGGTCAATACCAATTCTCAAACTAGGGGGTCAATACCAATTCTCAAACTAGGGGGTCAATACCAATTCTCAAACTAGGGGGTCAATACCAATACCAATTCTCAAACTAGGGGGTCAATACCAATACCAATTCTCAAACTAGGGGGTCAATACCAATACCAATTCTCAAACTAGGGGGTCAATACCAATACCAATTCTCAAACTAGGGGGTCAATACCAATACCAATTCTCAAACTAGGGGGTCAATACCAATTCTCAAACTAGGGGGTCAATACCAATACCAATTCTCAAACTAGGGGGTCAATACCAATTCTCAAACTAGGGGGTCAATACCAATTCTCAAACTAGGGGGTCAATACCAATACTCAAACTAGGGGGTCAATACCAATTCTCAAACTAGGGGGTCAATACCAATACCAATTCTCAAACTAGGGGGTCAATACCAATTTTGTAATATTTGAAAATTAATTTTTCAATATCAAGAATCAAATATTAAATCTATTTCCCGATGCTTGTTGATAAAGATTCATATGATATTAAAACTTCAGGGTTTCAACTTTTAAGCGTAAAACTGTCTTTCCAATACTTTTTATAAATGGAAATTAAATGTAGGTTTATTTTGATTTACCAATTTAAAAAATTATGTAATTTAATCTTTTCTAACTTATTTTATCCAATCTAAAACTTTAGATTTGTGTAGGCTATAGCCAGCAGTTATTTTGGCAATAAATTGAATAATCTCTTTTTTCTTTCAGATGAAACTAAGTTCCAAGAAACTTCAGAAGATAGTAGAGACAAATGACAGAAGCTGGAGCAGTTAAAATTAAAAGATGTACTCTCAGAAAGAAAGAGAATGACTACATGCTGAAGTAGATGTTCGAACTACAGCGGATGGTCGAGAAAAACACACATTACTGGATCAGTTAGTGAACAGTACATTATGATGTAAAAATAAATACTAATAAAAATTAAGGACCAAATTCTTGTTTTTAAATTTACCATGGTAAGAAGATAACCTGACTTAAGGTGTCTATAATTATATTTTGTACGTAACATCATGAATTCGAGTAAATTTGTCTTCTTCCTTATTGCCGTTATTTTGTCTACTCTCTCTCTATTGTTGCATTTTCCTTATCCTCCTGTGGCTTTCGTTTCTCTCTTCTTCTGAATTCAGTGATTGAGTAGAAATCTCCAGAATTTACTGGTGGAGTGTGGAAAATTTTATCTAAGGTAGTTTTCCTATCTTTCTTACGAAGCACAAAGAACTTTATAGAGTATCTTAAGTCGAGAACTTGTTGGAGCTATAGAGTATCTTAAGTCGAGAACTTGTTGGAGCTCTATGTCACGACGAGTTAATATCGACACTCTTAAGCAAAACTGCGTTTCACAACCTGAAACAAAGAATACGAGTTAGATTACTATACCATTTCATATCGGCGAGTTAAATCACATTACAGAAACCAGAACATAGCTAAACACTGAGCTATTTATGATTCATGATTCAAAAATTTCAGAGGCTTTAGTTTACAGGTTTGAAAGTACAAAATTAACAGTACCTAATTATTGTACCTAATTATTGTATCTAATTCAGTGATAGCAAGCTAATTTCACCATTTAGAAATTTACTTTGTACGATTACAGGATAAAAAAAAATTGAAAATTCAAGAGTTAAAGAATACTGGCAAAAAGGTTAAAAGCTTCGACAAGTTAGCACTCTTAAATCAAATCACAATTATAAACTTGACGCCAAATTGTATACCCAATCACTTGTACTAAGAAAATTAACAGAAAATTAACTCAGGACAATGCTATTTCACATAATCTCAAATTAAGTTCCAACAATCTTCACCAACTTCCTTAACATCCTAACAATAGATTTTAAACATTAGTTAAACCCCCAAAGCTAGAACTAAAATTCCACTTCAGTTTTTCAAAACTTAAACTTTATTCTAGTAAACTTTGTTATAAAAGACTAGTATAACAAACTTACAATAAAGTATCAAAAATCATTAAATTTCCTTTTCCTTAAGTACTGTTAAAGATATCATTAATTAAAAATATTTAAATATTCAAGAGAACAAAAGCCAAGAAATTAAAAAAACTAACAAATGGGACCCGCCTAAATCAATGATAACCAAAAATGACTTGGCTCTTATTTCTTATTGAACTCAGGACCTATACATTGATAGAAAATGATTTTCAATCTTCAGTATCCTATATAAAGAAGTGTTTTAACTACGGTAACAAAATTTATAAAAAAAAAAAATATCGTTCTCTCAGAATTCCCGAGACTGAGCTCAGAGACCGGTACGGAATGAAAAAAAAGTGACCATCGTCTGGCCGACGTTCTCTCTCTGGGCTCTTTAACGCCTCACTACTTGAAATACAGACTTTTACTAACGCCTTTATATGTCTAGTTTAACCATCAAGAACACTTAAATAAGATCATATATGAAACTAAACACACCCTAATAATCTTAGAGAAAACCTTAGCAGTTAAATAATAATCAATGAATATCTTTAAAACTTGGCAACCATTTACCTGTCTACAGTACACGTAACTTAGACTCTTAAGGAAGCTATAAAGGCTTCAGCACCCATTTTTTACCGCTTATCCATAAACAAAATTTTTCAACCAGGCTTGACTGATCACTATACACCAGGTACGATAAAACACCTACCAAAATTTTATTAAAAATACTTGGAAATTACACTGTTGGTTAAGACCATTATTAGATTTTGAAGCTGCTAAATTATCAAAGCAAAATTTAGTATAAAAT
>NC_090752.1:54059036-54171536 GCF_036898095.1 Palaemon carinicauda
TCAAAAGATACTCATATTTTAGTTCTTCCCCGAAAACATCAATTGGAACACCAAATGGAACCTGGAGGATCTAAATACCTAAGAGAATTGCTACATATTGCGCAGCCAACAAATTGTGTTGACACGAGAATAGTTACAGATGGTTTCAAACGATTGGAATCTAGATATATGTTTACTGTAGGTTCCAGAGCCTCTAAATATGCTGCCTTGAGGCTATACAATAAGCTCCCTTGAGACATCTGAATGTTTGAAGACATTAAATCTTTCAAGTGGAAACTGAAGACTTTCTTATTCCGCGAGTCGTTTGCCAGTGACGGTTTAACAGTAAATGAGCAATTCGTGATATGAAATGTTGAATACTCTGAACGAACAAGATAAAACGACAGTGGATGTCCAGTAGAGAGTGGGGTTCCCCAGCTGTATGGGACCGGAAAAGCAGCCGTCAAAGTAAAAAAAAAAATAAATAAAGTTCATACTGGTAGCTGCTACCAAGTATTTCTTGTTGAACCACGTTCAATAATGATAGAACTTCTATTTCTTGAACTAATCCCATCAAGATGCTGGAAAACCTGTGGATAAATCCAATGGTGTTCACATCTGTAAACAGAAGGATTGAAATTCATATTGAAATCAAGTGAAAATTGCCATACAAAATTTACGGAAACTATGAACATACTTTTTCATTTATCCAATTCTATTGTGTTACAAGTTTTGTATCTAGAAGT
Source organism: Palaemon carinicauda (assembly GCF_036898095.1). NCBI lineage: Eukaryota > Metazoa > Arthropoda > Malacostraca > Decapoda > Palaemonidae > Palaemon > Palaemon carinicauda. The sequence continues at coordinate 54,059,762 of NC_090752.1, forward strand.
CAATGTTTATAGGCCAACTTACTGTCAAGTTATCAAAGAACTCTGCGTACATTATGATTTAATGAAACTTGCCTCTTCCAAAGTTTGATTTGTCTGCCTGTGAAGCAATCATTTGAAATCTCATATATTATCATTACTCGCTAAGCTACAACCCTAGTTGGAAAAGCAGGATGCTATAAGACAGAGGCTCCAACAGGGAAAATAGCCCAGTGAGGAAAGGAAACTAGGAAAAATAACATATTTCAAGAACAGTAACAACATTAAAATAAATATCTCCTATATAAACTATAAAAACTTTAACAATAGTAAACCGAGTGTAACCTCAAGCAAGAGAACTTTAACCCAAGATAGTAGAAGACCATGGTACAGAGGCTATAGCACTACCCAAGACTAGAGAACAATGATTTGATTTTGGAGTGTCCTTCTCCTAGTGTTAGTCTTATTCCCAATTTTCTTTCTACGAAATATTCAATATATGAATATGGATTTTTAATTCAAAAACTAATATTGATAATACTTACCTGGATTTATCTAGCCCTGAAAATTAATGACCTGTCCAAATTTTCACCATACTGCCACCTCTGATACCTTCTATTCTGCCCTGCCGTTGGAAATATTATCAATTATGTAATATTAGGAGAGGAGAAGGCTGGGTAGGATTAGCTAGATTATCCAGGTAGGTACTATTAATATCTATTTTACAATGAAAAATCCATATTAATGAACATTGCCTTGTGATAATTCATCTAGACCGATTATCCCCATTGAGGAGGAGGAGGGAATTTCAAGAATTTCCCCATTTCAGTTTAGGAGGTAACAAAGATTAATTTAAGCGAGAAACTACTGAATCTAAACAATTCGCCTAACAGAAAGACAGCAAACAAAAGCCAAGGAAGAATTGAAGGTCAGTCCAGGCAGTTATCGGCTCTGAATAATCACTAGGTAGGCGAAAGACGGACTGTCGTCCGAAAAAATTGTCCCGAGAATATAAATTATAAAATGTACTGGCCTATTGCATAGTATAGTTGGCTTCATTAATTCCTGTACACTTCATGGGAAGCTAAGGAGACATCAGTGTACCGGAATTAATGAAGGCAACTGTACCAACTATGAGGTGGAAGGTGCCGAGAGAAAGCACGACTACCCATCGCTAAAGGAATTAGAAGACAACACCTTCAGAGGAGTGCCAGTTTATAGGCGAAGGGAGGCAAACGAGACTCGTATCCTCGGTTGAGGTACTTGAGGTTAGCCGAAGAGCAGGCCTACTTGTCACTACCTGGCTGACAGACGCTGACAGTCGACGGCGTGACGTCACACGTGGGTGCTTGAGGGAAAGAAGGACATACAAATTACGAATCAGGCAGAATTTCTTTGCTTGTTAATGAATTTTTAGACACAGTTAAACTATAACCACAGTTGTAGATCATTTATTATAACTAACACCTGGTCTTTGTACTTGAAATTCCTTTATTTGACCTCTGGGCACAGCCCATAAGTAGATTAACTTGCTATACATTTCCCTTCAAAATACCTTCCCTTAGTATGGATTTTGTCAGTCTTAAATCATAGCTTCATTCAAACGTCCAAGAACATACAGTGAAACAGTTTTTGTGGGAATTATAGCTAACAATTGTGCGGCTATGGATACCTTAATATCAAAATAAAATGGTTCAGAAGTTCTATTTCTTCGATTCCCAAGAGACGATGAATACAGGAGGAAATAGATAATTGCTTGCCATCGTGTTGATAAATTTCAATATCAACAATGCACTCGTCTGTTCGGCGCATTTCCCTACAAACAAGGTTTGCTTTTGTCTTTGATGAAAACTGAGGCAGAAACCTAAACTGTAAAGGAGAGGCTTGCATTAATTGGTGGAGACTTTAATTGTTGGGTAGATGATGAAAACGATTACAAGACTAAAGAACTCAAGGAAGTATTTGAGATGTTTAATTTAATAAACAGTGTTTCGGTATCAACGTCAGTAGGTGGTCATACACTCGACTTGGTCATATGTGGGAAAGATTTTGGCCTAATAAGAAACCTTGAAGTGGAACCAGACTTTGAGATCTCAAAAACACATAAACTCATCACTTTTGATGTTAATATAAATTGCATCAGAGTATTGAAAAAATGGATCACATATAGGGAACGGGAAAATTTTTATGCTGAGAATTTTATTGAAGCTAGTGTAGCGCAAATGTCTTGTGAGAACATAGTGTGAACATATGGTAGACTGAGAATGTGTGGGGTATTATACCAAGAAATATAATGACAATTTTGGAAAAATGTATGATACCATGTGTCCCATAAAGAGCAAACAAATACATGTACGCGAAAATGTTAGATGGTATAATAGTGAGCTATTAAAGGCAAAAAGACAGACGTAAGATGGAAGGTAGCTGGAAAAGAGCCAAATCCTCACAAGCCAGAAATCTATATAATAAGGCCAGAAATGACTATAACATCCTGTTAAAAAAAACAAAAAGAAAATTCTACAACGGCGAAAGTAAAAAAAAAACTAATAACATGGGGGACTTTCACAAAAACCTAGATGATTTGATGGGATTAAAGAAAAAATATGTCTTGCCTGATAATGTTTGTGCAGAGAAATTTGCTATATTCTTCAATGAAAAAATTGATAGAATTTATAGAGGTTTCCCCCAAAATCACTTGGAAGGACAGTCAGTTATGCCAGTGAAGAAGGGTAAGAAGTTAATAAAATTTAAGGAAATAAATATGTGCGACTTGTTAAAGGTTATGAGAGATGAAGAATACATATTGTGGAAACGACCCTGTCCCAAACAGTTCTATAAGTGAAGCTCCAAACAAGCAAGTTGTATATATTTACCTGAACATAATTAACCTAAGAATATCACAATCCTATTTTCCTAGCTGTGAAAAAACTGCGTTGATCAAACCAATTTACAAAGGGAAAGGTGATGTAAACGAGTTAAATCCATATAGGCCCATTTCAAATTTATCCTACATGTCGAAGCTTATTGAAAAAATCACAAGTGAGCAATTATGGGCGCATATTGATGAGTTAGAGGTATTCCCGGAAAATCAATCGGCCTACAGAGCTAATCAATCTACAGAAACTACCTTATGCTCAATAATGAATGATATGATAGGTCTTCTTGATGAGGGAAAGTGTGGAATTTTGATTATGTTAGATCTTAGTGCTGCTTTTGATACTGTTGTGCACGAGTACTTACTTGACGACTTAAAGTCTATTGGAGTGACTGAGGAAGCACTGGAATTTTTGCGAAGTTACTTAATGAATAGGAAGACTATTGTAGAAGTTTCTGGAAACCAAACCAGTGAGAGAATTCTTATGAAAGGTGTACCACAGGGTAGTGTTCTGAGCCCTATCTTGTTCAACATATATACTATCGAGCTATCACACATCTTGAAAAAACAAAAAGTGGGCTTTAAACTATATGCAGATGATACTCAGTTCTACATTTCAATTTCAACACAAGATACAAAGAAGAAAATTGATGAGATAATGACTGAAAGAAAAACATGGATGCAGAGGAAAAAGCTTGAATTAAATGATGATAAAACAGAATGTATGTTTTTTGTCACACAGGTGGCTTTGAAGAATTACCAGTTAATTCAAAGTATAAAAATTGGTGATGCTGATGTTGGGATTGTGCCTGTTGTGAAAAATTTGGGTGTACTGATAGATTGTAATTTGTCAATGAGGGACCAAATAGTGAACACAGTGAAAGTGTGTAACTATCACCTGAGAAACATAGCATTTATTAGAAAATATTGAACAGAGGGCAGTACAAAAATTTTAGTGATGAGTCACGTAATATCTAGGCTTGATTATTGCAATTCTCTGTACTATAAATTGCCCAATACACTACTAAGAAATCTTCAAAATATGCAAAACCGGGCGGCTAGACTGATAAAAGGCATTAAACTACGGGAGAGAATAACTCCTGCATTGATCAATCTACATTGGTTACCTGTTAAGGCTAGAATTGAATTTAAGATTTGCTTGTTGACTCACAAAGCACTTACAAGTGATAAGCCTAAATATCTTCGTGATTGCTTGGTCCCCTACCCTCAAGCTACCAGCGCTGCTGTAAGAGTTAGACATACTGATGACCCACATAGACTATTCGAAATTAGTGTGAATCATGCAATAGGAGGAAGAACGTTCAGTTATACTGCACCGAGACTCTTCAACGACCTACCATTTGATGTCAATAGCAAAAATGTGGCAGCTTTCAAGAAAAAACCTGAAGACTTATCTTTTTAGAGTATTATAATAGTAACCTGAAACCTATTAAGCCTGAATACAAATGCTAGCGAAATAACTGATAATATATTAACTGGAAAGAAATTATTTTCACACACCAGGGCCCGCCTGAACAGACTTTTAGTGTCTGATGGAGGGCGAGAAATAAACCCGTAAAAGTAAAGTAATGTCATTTGATGAAATGAGCATCGCAAAAGTGTAGGCCTAGTTAATATAAGGGAACAAACAGACTATATAAACCTCATAAAAAGATTAAGGTATAAATGATTAGGGGTTTAATTGGTAAATGGAGACATCCCATCTTTTATGATTTTGATAAATCTTACGTACTTGAAATATTAATGGGAATAATTTAGGAAGCAGAGAATGCTGGGTATTTTGTGACAGCCAATGTAAAATTATAGAAGCTCTTTGCGATAGAACCAATAAACTGTAAGCGTTTTTCAATTAAAAAAAAAAATTGTCACAATAGAGAAGTATTCTTATTTGCAGATTCTCCAAACTTGTTAAATTGATAACAAATCACTTTATAACTAAAGGATTTTGCTTAGAAGATGATACGCTGATATCCAATTCGTATGTTAGAGAAATGTTAAGTAATATTCGAAGAGAATCTGGTCTAGATTATAAAATTGGTGTAATTCATCTAAACTTACAAAACCCTCAATTTCAGCGAGTAAAGTATGCTGTGCAGCTGATGTCAAACAGCCTTGTCAAGTCTGTTGAGTGTTTAGGAGAAGGGGGACAGCTAGAAAGCAAAACCTGGAAGGATACTGCCGAATAGTTCATGATTAGTTCGATCTTACGAATTATTCATCTAATATGATAGGAGACGTTAAATTAAGAAATGACTTAGAAAACCAGAAAAAAATATTTTTTTGTAAAGTCACTGATGTAATGACAAAGTTGCGAGTGTGCAAACGCTAGGTCAAACAGTCCACCATCGGGTAGAGCTCACCTGCTTGTCTTTTTATGACCTTTAACCTAAACACTTCAACAACTAAACAATTATTAAAACTTCAGAATCTAGCTACATTAGTTTTCATCTTGATAGGAACAAGAAACTTGGGTAGGATACAAGCTACACTTGCTAAGAAGTGGTAAGATTATAGTTTTGGAAAACTTTTCCCGTTCTTAACTATATTACCCAATTTGTTTTGCAATTGAAGAAGAGACGGACCTAATGTGTTTCTCTAAAGTAAATTTACTGTCGAGAAGCACATCTAAAATTTTGGGAGCCTTTGTATATCAGGGGTCAGTTCCTCATGCATTGATTAAAAATGGACCTAAACTCCGCCCCCCCCCCCCTCTACCCTACACTACAAGCCGTGCCCTTGCCTACATGCATAACGGGGAGGGGGGGGGGTTAAACACCCCCTGCGACCCCCCCCCCCCTTACACTGCCGTATTCTAAGTTGGCCATAATAATACATACAGGTGGCCTCTTTCCTACATACACCCCAAATTTTAAAAGCCATACAGTGTTAAAGAAACATTATCAATGCTGAGGTCTGGGTGTTGAGAAGCCACTGTCACCGACCTACATACAATCATACTCAGTTTTTTGTTAGGATTCAACTTCATGCAACATAGTTACCCTATTAAAATTTCTCACGTCAAAAGATAACGTTTTCTTTAAAATTATTTGTCATTAATAGAAAACCTACAATAATTTTCGTCATGTGACCATTTCCATAATAACTATTAGTAATAACTATTTGTATTGGAGTTTTTTGGCTTATATCTACCTGTGCATATCGCATATCTATTTACCGTTGGTTATTTGATGCATATTGTAACTACCTCACAATATGTAATTGTTTATGTATCTCCACATGAATTATACTTATCATCATTCCTAGCTAAACTATAACCCTAGTTAGATAAGAAGGATGCTATAAGGCCGAGAGCTTCAACAGGAAAAACATAGCCCAGTGGGGAAAGAAAATAATCTACAAGATAATTAATGAAAATTAATATAAATTATCTTAAGATCAGTAACAACATCAAAATAGATCTTTTATATATAAACTACAAAGACTTGTCACCCTGTTCAATATAAAAACATTCGTGGCAACTTCTAGAATACTGTGCAATATTGAGCCTTATGATGGAGACGGCATTAGCACGACTATTAGAATTAACTGCATACCAAGTATTGCGAGCAAGATGGTACTGTCTGTATTCTGAATGTAAATGATGGTAAGAATTATGAAAAATCTCATGTAACATGCATAAAGAACTGAACGACGGTGCCACTCGTTAATATCTAGATCAGGAATAAGAAATTTGATAGACTGGAAGCTCTTGACCAACAAATTAAGATGAGATTCAGCAGCTGAAGACCAGACAGAACAATACTCGAAAAAAGCAAAAGGAATTCATTGAAAAACTTCTCCAGAATAGATGGACCAACAAATATCTTAAAAGACTTCCTCAATAGGACAATGTTTTGTGCAATTTCGGAAACAGGCCGAATTTGTTTCTCAAAAGTAAATGTGCTATCAAGAATCACACCTAAAATGTTAAGAGTTGTTATAGAGCGTCAATGCTGAGATCTGGGTGTTGAGGAGCCACTATACTCAACCTACTTACAATCAAACTTTGAGTTTTACTAGGGTTCAAATTTATTCCCCATAATTTGTACTCTATACTAATTTCAATTAGATTTTTATTAAGGTATTCAGCAACCCCAGATCTACATTCAGAATGGAATTGAAGCAAAGAGAGTAGCATCATCTGCATATGCAACGAGGTCGTTTTCTAGGCAAAACCACATGTGTATATACTGTAGTATGAAAGTAATGGACCAAGAACACTGTCGTGAGGAACAACAGAAAGCACATTCCTATACCCAATATGATGCCCATTAACAATTACAATCTATTAATCAAACATTCAATATTGATGCTAAGAAAATACCCACCTACTCCCAACCGCTTGAGTTTGAAAACAAGGGCCTCGTGATTATCAAGGTCAAAGGAAGCACTAAAATCAAGGCCAATCATACAAACTTCCTGGCCACAATCAAGGGATTTCTATACAGCATTGAAGATTGTAAGTAGGGTATCACATGCTTCACAGCCCTGGCAAAAGTCAAACTGCAAACTAGGGAACAGGCTATCTTAAGCATACCTATTTAGACGTTTTGCCAAAAGACCTTAAATTTTTTTTTGATAAGGTGAGAGTTACGTGAATTGGGCTATTATCTGTAGGGGTAGAGCTATCACAAACTCTTTTACCAAATGGAGTAACATTACCAGTTTTTCAAAAGGTGCAAAATTAATCTCTTCCTGTTAATTTGCAAAAATGACAGATATCACAGGAGCTAAGAAATCGGCGGTCTTTATAAAAACCTAGGCAAAATACCATTTGGGTCTACACCTCCATAAGCATCAGGGTCTATGATGTGTTTTAATTTCACGGGACCGAAAAGCTAAACTAGATAGTTTTGTCTCAAGAGAACAGGAAGGAGGAAGATCAAGTTTTGCATTGTGGGAAATGCACAGGAAATCATGACACCAAGGAATGTAACTCCCAATTAGTTAAATGTATAAATTGCAATAAGTTGAAAAAGCAAAGGATCATATAAAAAATTCAAGAAATTGCAAAGCTTTAGATTTGGAATTGACGAGACTAGAGGAAAGCACGGATCATGAATATTAAGGACATCATAAACTGCGGCTATGTAATTATTCAATCTGTTAGCAAGAAGACTATTCAAATTAAAGAATAAATGAGAAATGTTTCGACATATTTGCGATATCTGAAACATGGCTAAATGACTTTAGCAAGGCTAAGATAGCTGAAATGACCCCTAATTACACATGCATTCTTTCATATTCCGAGATTGAGCAAATTGAGGGGGCGGGTTGAGTTGGGCTTTCCTTTTTCAAAGGTTATTCTAAACTTGAGATGATAAAAGAACACGGTTGAACGGTTCGTCAAACCTGCTTATCAAACGGTTCAAGGAGGTGGAGACAGTCATAAATGCATAAGGTTTGTGGGCAATGAAGCCCCTCCCACAAAAGTCGGGCGAGAACAGACTTTCTTTGAACCGTTCGAAAAACATGTTCGACGACCAAATACCCCGTTCACACATTCAAACATCACTTCAAACACTTGTCTTTTGAACCACATTCAACGAATTGTCTGGCCATGTAGACCCCGCTTAAAAGGTTACATTTTCCATATCTTTTCCTTCATATTCCTCAATGGAATTCATTTTCAAAGCCATATTCTGAAAGGTACTAAGCCTCGTGTGGTGTATCGGGTACCCCATGCTGACCCAATATATCTGACACTGTCTTAAGTATATGCAATGAATTTTTATTTTTTTATTATTTTCCAAATCTCTCAGAAATTATTAGTTTTGGTAGCCCATCAAAATAACACTGGCCACTTTATCACAATCCAAATTTTTGCTAATGTTTTCCTTGGTTTATAGCTAAATCAATTTTGAAAAGTACATTATGTCTAGTGTGCCTTAATATTACATTCCAGCATACTTCCTAAATGATGTCTCAGCTAATTTTCCTTGTAGTCCAACATAGATTACAGGAAGATTACAAGATTAAAGTTAATTATATTTACCACTTTTGAACTATGAAGGAAAGTTTAGAAAGTAGTGAGGCTGACTGCTCATTCAAATGTACTATTTTACTGTTTTACCCTTGCATTCAATAATTCTTATTGCAACCAGTTAATTCACAAAATCTATGCTCTTTTCTTAGATAAATAATTGCCCAAATGATAAATACAAAAATATCGATTGGACATTGTAATAGAGACAGTCACCATCTTGGAAAAGGCCTACCATGTTGAAATCCGGTCTAGATTTTTTTAAGCAAATTAAAATTCTACAAACCAGATGGCTAGTATTTTGTTAAGTGAGCATCAGCCAGTAATTTCAGTTGTTATTTGATATTTCTGTTCCTACACACATACAAACCTTTTGCTCTTTACTATGGATATATTGTTGCGGCGTAGCTGGAAACTAGCTATGCGAGTTATAACAACCAGCTGCTAGTTAGTGGGGATAGAAAAGACACCCGGCTCACACACTCACCCAGTGTATTACATCACATTTGTTTTTGTTTAAAACTGGCTGTAAACTTACTTTCAGGGGAGTGGTTCAGTAGGCAAAGGAAGAAGTCTAAAAGGAATTCTTCTCCCACGGGGTTTTCCCTGGGAGGACGAATGAGCAAGAGTGTTGGTCGTTTGACCCCCAATAACCCTCAGTGTTGGAGGGCCCCGTCAGTTCCCCAAGCAAAACAGTGGCGCCCACGACCACAGGGGAGTCTCTCTTTGACGTTTGCTTCAGCTATGGCCTTCTTTAAGGTATCGGGTCCCCCCCCCAAAAGGTTTGGCTCGATGGTACTGCAGCATAAAGAACAACGGGAATGCACATCTGCCTCCACAGGGCTTGGCTACGGCCTTCACCCCTGAGCCTCTGGAGTAGTGTTCCCTTCAGCAGGTCTCATGGTCCTCACTGAAATGTTCTATGTAAATCCTCACTTCCGAAATGGTTGCTGGCCGGTTCTCCTTGGAGACACTGCCAGGCCTGCAATCCCTCCGGGATGAGCAGGCTGACTTAGCCTGCTGAGCATGTCGAGACTACTAAGCAAGACAAACTTTGTTCCTCCATCCTGGCTCTGCAGGGGCCTGACTTCGCCTCCCACCCACCTCCTGAGCCTTTGGAGTGTAGTTCCAGTCAGAAGATCTTATGCCCATTGCGGAAACCCTCTCAGCAACTTCTCACCTTGGGGAGTTGTGAATATGTTCTCCTCGGAGTCTTTGCCAGGCTGCAACACGCTGAGTCTATTCAGCAGGAGGAACTTTGTTTCTCCACCCTTCGATCAGGTCGCCCTTTTTGCCACGGTGAAAGGGCTTCCTCAATTGATTGATCTTCCCCTCAAGTGCGGGTACCTGATTTGTCAGTACCTCGCCTCAGCCCTTTGAAGCTAAGCTCCTCAAAGCACCCTAGTGGTGCTGGTTGCCGACTCTGTAGTCACAGCCTCTCTTCAACGTGCCTCTAAGGCCCAATGAGTCTCTGTAAGCCTTGTGAGGCAGGCCATTCGTGGTCCTTACCTTGGGCATCTATCCCTTTGGAGGAAGTGCAGGCTGTTTTTCAGTTTTTGCATTCACAGACAAGCCACCCTACTTTGTTAGTTTCTACTTAGGTACGTGTGCCCTGCTTCAGCAGCATACAAGGCAACTCATGAACCTCCTGGAGGCTCTCTAGCGAGTGGTCAATGGCATCAGAGAGAAAGACTAGCTTTCCACCAGAGAGGTTTCTTGTACAAACTATCTCTCAATTCCTCAAGCCACGATGCGAGCTCTAGCATGACTAGATTGCCAAGAGAGTTGAAAGTCAACAGCGTCACCTACACAGAGGACCTCTCCTGTTCTTAGACAAGGTCTTAGGAAAGCAAGCCATGCATGAAAGGGCTTTAGGGGCAGAGTGGAACACGTGATTGCTCCCGCTAAGAAGGAGCATTCCTCTCCTCCGACCTACTGGTAGGAGGATGCCTGAAGAGCAGGGAATAAAGTTGAGAAACCCTTGGGGTTGATCTTTGGACGGTCTCAATCCTCCATGCGAGGTACCACATCCATTTCTTCTTTTTCTTCTTCTGTTGACTCAACATAGAGTGTTGCCCTGTGCCTTTGTGAAGGGATCAGCATAGGTCCTCACCCTTCAGGTGGTAATGGCCGGGCAAAACACCAGACCAATGGACTTCTTGATATCACTGAATCTCAAACGTCAAGGAAGTAAATAGAATTGTCCTTCGTGAAAGGATTTACCAGTAATAACTGCTGTGCTTCGACCTGCCCACAGCCCCTCAAGAGTTCATAAATGTTCACTCTGGCATTCACTCTCCTCATTACCTATACAAGTAGTTGCTTCTGGAAGACTCAATGTGCGGGGACTTCTCCTTTACCAGTATAATCTTTTAGTTTTTTTTCACAATCAGAGGGATTGAAATAAACCAGTAAAAATCCTCTTTGCAGCCTTCTAGAGAACTGGCACATCTAAGAATGCAAATAAACACTAAGGAGGCAAAGTGGTTTCATCCAAAATCAGGAAAAAGAGACTTAGGGAAGTGGTATATCCCTCCCTCAAGTGAGACTTGTTACAGAGACACCTGTGGCTTCACCTGTTAGGGTATCTGACCTCCATGGAGTGTCTGGGGTCCGATGGCCATCTATGCATTAGTTCTCTCTTGTGGTAACTGAAAACCTTTTGATCTCAGTACAGGGATTCTCTGGACTCCCAAGTTCCAAAAGATCAGAGCAAAAGAGAGACCAAAGTTGGTGGGTAGAAATTACCAACCTCCTCAGAGTTGACAACCTTCTCTCTCCTTCCTTTGAATTGATGCTCTTGAAGGATGCATCAGAAGAAAGGGGGCTCACCTGTTGCAACATATGGCCTCCAGATTAAGGGCCAACTCCAATCGGCAGTGCCACATAACTTCCTAGAATTGAAAGTAGGTCTTCTGGCTCTCAAACACTTCCAGCAATTCCTATCTAGACACTTAGTGCTCATGACAGACAACATGATAGTAGAATACCTATACAAACAGAGTTATTCTTTTCACGGCAGCTTTGCCAACTAGCTGTAAAAATACTAAATTGGATGTAAGACAACTTGATTGACCTTTTCATCCCAATTCCTTATGGGCAAGAGAAACTTCCTTGCAAACAATCTGAACAGGAAGGTTGAGATAGTTGGCTCCAAGGGTTATTTGCTCCCTTAATCTCAGTCACTTAATCGGAAGCTTCCGAGGTACTGCTCACCAGTACGGGATCCTCAGGCAACTTGGCAACAGGTCTTTCAACATCCAAGGGACAACCGAGATGACTATGAGTTTCCCCCCTTCTGTCGGACAAGGAAACTCATCAATAAGGTCAGGGCATCGCAAGACCTGTCGATTACCTTGATAGCTCTGCTGTGGCAGCAAGCACAATAGTACCGAGACCTTCTACTCATACCCACGGAGGTAGCCTACCAAGAGAGCTTCCTCCCTTTCCCGACCTTCTCAAACAACTTCACGTAAAGATACACCACAAGGCAGTCGCTTCTCTACGACTTCACACCTGGAGGGTATCCAACATCTTCTCTCACAGAGAGGCTTTTAGCAAGCAGTATCGAAAAGTATATCTGGATACATCCATAGGTCATCTTTTCCTGTCTATCAAGCGAAGTGGACTATCCTCTAAGGTTGATGTCATAGAAAGAGGACTCGTGCCTCTCAATGCCAATATCCCTGTGATAAGAGTTCTTTCTGTACCTCGGGATGGAAAGACCTTGTTCAGTCTCGACCATGAAAGGCTACCACTCAGCCTTGAGCCTCGTCTTTAGATTGAACAGAGTTAAGATTTCCTCCACAACGGAATTGTCTCTCCTCATACAGTTTTGAGCTTACTGATCCCCAGTCAAAAGTTAGACCACCTCCTTGGAGCATAGTTCTTGTAGAATGCTCTCTGAAAGGAGTGCCTTTCGTACCGCTTGTCAGTCTTCCAATTGTGATTTGACTCTTTATTTTTTATTTTATTTTTTTTTTTTTTTTCCTCTCGCTTCAGCCTCCTCTATGTAAGTCAGCGAGGAGCATGGTCTCTTCTACGACATAGCCCAGCCAAGTGAATGGGGGGGAGGTAATACTCAACTTCATCCCTGAGTTTATGGCCAAGACTCAAAATCAGACTGAAGCGAATCCTAACTTTGGGCCTTTCTGAATTTTGAGTCTGAAATGTAGCCGACGGCCCCATTCAGCAGTTACTATGTCATATGTACAAGTGTATTGAGGCACAGTCTCATACAAACAACCGGAGCTTGCCCACGCATCAAATGCCTTTTTGTAAGCATGGGTAGGGCAAGAGGAGAATCTCTAAAATATTATCTCAGCAGGGATTCACCAGGTTAACGATCTGGCTTTGAACTCCAACTCTCCTTAACAAAAACATAGACCCAAAGCTCTCTATGTCGGGGGCATAAACTTCTCTGTAGTACAGGTCCTTCATGTGGGTCTTTGGTATCGCCAGAACACTGTTACAGCCCATTAGCTGGAAGACATAACCCACAGGAGCCTGGATAATCTCTCCATAGGTCTTGTGGTGGCAGCACAACAAGTGGTGTAATCTACCCGAGCTCCCTTACAAGCAGTCAGCCAAGGGCATATGTTACTCGGTGTTAGTCTGGGATAAATGGATAGAAAGACTAGCCTTTTCTTCCTAGAGGATTGTCTATTCATATCTGTTGTACATGTTATAATTATTATATGATCCTATTTCATTCATGTGCATTATAGGATCCTATTTCATTTATGTGTATTGTGTCGTCTATACATTATGTGCATTATAGGATCCTATTTCATTTATGTGTATTGCGTCATCTATACATTGGCGCTCATTTGTGAGAATGTAAGCAAACAGTGTTTCAGTTTGGCAGCTCATTTACTCGCTGCGTATATGGTACAGTATTATTGTCTATAGACTTTAGCTAAACTTTATTATCTATTATATGCTAGCAGCAAATGGTTCATTAGCTAGCTGTGTATACTGTGAATTTTCTAACTGACCCATATATGCTATTAGGTGTCAGTGTAATTTCATATTGAATTTATTTTGACTGCCGATGCAAATGCCATTTTATTTCTCATCATGCTATCTTTCATTGCAGATATTATCATTGTCATGTGATGCCTTCCAAGTGATAATAAACATTTCATGAACAAAAAGTGAATCTTATTTACTTCCTTCATCAACCATCTCTCTTATGGGCACAGCATCTGGAGGACTCTGCAAGCTGGCTTACCTCTGACTGCAGGTAACTACCATTTCCCTTGTGTAGCCTGAAATGAGTGATATATTTTGTTATGTTCCTGTCCTCTCTGTGAAGGGTAGTCGGGCTATCCCCACGTTCCCAGGTTAAGTAAGAGGAGTTCTTTTACTCCAATATTCATATCTGGCCAAGTCACAGTGATTAGTTTTCATTCATTCACCATGATTGCTCAGGCCATCAACTCTCTAGCTTATCAGACAAAGAGTTCACAAGGTGTCAGGGTACTCCTCTCGCACTTGCACAAGCTCAAAGTTGTACTCCAGGTCAAGTTCCCAGCCAGTCAAGTTCCGGACTTCCACCCATCTAACTGTGAGTCTCCAAAGTAAAGAGCAAAGGGTTTGTATGTGTGTAGGAATAGATGACAAATTTGGATGTCATTTGTTTTTTTTTCCTAACTACAAAAACCTGAGCTCTTTACTTATACTTGGCTCATCATCACCTGTCCCCCAGTAAGTCCTGCCTGCAATCAAAAGTGACATAATACACTGGGCCTCCTTTATGAGTCAGCGAGGAGCATGGTCTTTTCTACGACATAGCCAAGCCAAGTGGATGGGGGAGAGGTAATGCTTAACTTCATCCCTGAGTTCATTGCCAAGACTCCTAACTTCAGGCCTTTTTGAAATTTGAGTCTGTCATGTGGCCGACGACCCTGTTCAGCAGTTACTATGTCATACAAGAGTATTGAGACACAGTCTCCATCCACTTGGCTGGTCTACCCCTGGCTACCCCCCACCCCCTAATTACCAGGGGGTTGGAACACCTTGCATAAAAAATCTATGAATAGTTTCAAGCTACACCGGAATAGTGTATCTATGGTAAAGAGCTCAGGTTTGTATAGTTAGGAAAAATACAAAGTACTTCTAGATTTGTCACTTCTTGAAAAGTGGTCCTTAAAGATTTTTGCTAACTTTCTTGCTTATATGGTTTGCAGTTTTAAGATTTATTTTTGTGAAATATCCCAGTTTTTATTTCACCTTTTATAGCCTCTGTGATCTACTTCACAAGTATGATGTTTTGGAAACTATTTTAATTAACAGTTAGTTGCTCCATTAAAAGTACTTGCTTTTAAAAAGGTAATCATATGGGGATAAGCAAGGTAAGAACATAAACAGTTGTCATGAACATTTTAATTATATCTAGGAGTTATATACCTTTGTAAGTAACCTATCATGAATTACACAATGAGCAGAGTAAATGTAACTTAAAATGCTTTTTGATAAAGGAAATCATAACTGATTTTGGGCCCACTTCAAACAACCAAATTGGTAACATTGTGATAAAAAACTATTGACTTTCTCTCAATGTATCCTTCTATCTTAGCTCTGAAGAAAAAAGTGAAGACGATTATTGGAGGCGGAGTAACAGGTCTTGGAACAGCAACACTCTTTGACCAGCACGGATATAACGATTGGCTCATCTTAGAAGGGGACAGCTGTTCTGGTGGTTTGTTCGGGACATACATCACACCTGAGGGATTTCTGTTTGACAGGGGAGGACACATTATTTTCAGCCATTTCAAGTATTTTGATCAACTTGTTGATGCAGCTATTAGCGTGGGGGAAGATGCCTAGATGCAGCATGTTCGTAAATCATTCATTTGGATAAGGAATCACTACATTCATTACCCGTTCCAGATGAACCTGGGAAAACTTCCCCCAAAAGACATCATCGTGCACTTCAAAGGACAGATTGAATCACACATCAAACGCCACTTCAAACCAGCTTTGATCACCAACAACATTTGATGAGTGGATTGTCAATATTTTTGGAGAAGGAATAGCAAACATTTTCATGCGACCATACAATTTAAAGGTTTGTACATTTCTCCCTTGGTTATTTTACAACATTGCTATCAATGAAAAAAAGAAAAAACAGTAAAAATTGTTAAGAAACATACCTAGCACATGTTTTAGCTTCAAATTGCTTTCTGGAATGTTTTTCTCAAAATCAACAGAATTGAACCAAAATTCATGCAGTGCAAATGGCTAGGTGATCGTGTAGCTTAGTGGATGTCCAAAAATGTTTTATGGACACAGATGACAACCTGGGGGTCTAATGCCAAATACCTTTGTTTTGGAGGAACACGTGCCATCTGGAAAGGTGTTGCTAATTTGTTGTTGGGGCCTTGGCGAACCTACTACCTAGAGTACACTTATGTTTGTTTATTTTCCATCCTACACCTTTAGCGTTGTTTTATTAGTAATAACCACCACAATTCATGTGTATAGAAAGCAAACATAACATTATTTTGTAAAGATAGACAAGCGCAAAATAGTTAAGTGGCAGTTGAACACTCACCGTTTCCTGAGGGAGGTAGTATCAATATTAAAGGGAAGTCCATCTTTCTGGCTCTCAAACACCATTTGCAGGAACCTGTTGAGTGTAATGTCAAAATACTGTAAGTTCAAAATGCAAAAGCATTTACCTTTTTTTTATCCAATACCTTTAGCAGTCTTAACCCCATACTAACAGCAACTATATACAGTACAAGTGATTAAACTTATCAACAGCATTTCTTGAAAATTCTAAGAATGCCGAAAAAACATTAAAAAGTCCATGAATACATACCATCTCCTGAGAGTCCAAAAAGCGTTTGGTCACATATGTGCGGCTCAGAGAAACCTGTGAGTAGTAAAGATGAGTTAAAATTTCAATAATGTTTTGATTAGTAATGTAAAAATTTTAATAACTTCATTTTATTATTAAATCATTTACTTGTCTATTCAGTACAGCATTTCTATCCTACACCTTAAGCATTGTTCATTAGTAATAATAATCACGGTAAGAGTAAAAATACTAAATATAACAGTACAGTATACAGTATTGCAATCTTAGATTCTAAATCAAATACTAGCTTAGTGTGTTTTGTTTTTTCACCCTATGCCTTAGAGATGATTAAAAATTTTTAACATGACCCCAAAATTAATTTTCTTTATTATATACTCACCATCAGTTGTGCTAAGTCAACCTGGAGTCCTTGTCCCTTTAAACATCTTCGTACTGTAGTAAATGGACCTCCTGAAACTTCAGCCTCTCAATGAGTAATGTACTCTAGGCTACTGCCATTTGACAAGGTCTCCAAGGCCTACCTTGCCTTAAGGTCCATGAATTCTCAGTAGTGACATACCATCATTTCCAGGTTAATAAGTCAATTTGCGGGGCTGCTTCCATAGCAAGAGGATATTTTCACAATGGAAATGCATAGATTAAATTTTAGTTTTGTTGCTGCTCTTGTTTTTATGTACTTAAAAGTTGTTTTACTTATTTCTCTTCCACTGGAACGTGTCATCTTGGCAGTTATGGATATCCTTAAGAAAGTGGCCTCTAGGAATTCTTGAAAAAAAGTTTTAGGTGTAACAGGGAAAAAGCGCTTTAAAAGTAATGCTGGATGATTATGTGCTTTTACAGAATACTGATATGGCATAAAAAAATTCTCCCTCAATTTTCACTATCTCGGGATACTGCTCCTTCACAGAAGTTGTGTGAGACAAGTCGAGGAAAACTGAAAGCTTTTTTTTTTTTCAATACGGCCAATACGGGAAATCTTGTTGATAATTTTCCTTTCCTCATTTTAGGATTGGTGTTCTACCCTTATAGATATTCTCAATTGGTCTAACATAAGGTTCAAATATTCCTTGCCTTTGAAGGGCTTTCATTACTGCTAAAGTTTTGACAGATTCAAAAGATTTCAGTTCCCAACAAGACTAATAATCTTTACTGTAATTACGATATATAAAGAAAAATATCATTATTATTAGTTTTGCCTATCCTTATCATAAAAAGTCCATTAAAACTTCTATAAATATTGTATATCAAATAACATTTCATTAACAAAATTAATTATTTCAATATTTGCCAAAGATTCATATTATAATTTCCATGAATGTTAGCCACTTTTGACATAAATCTAAAATAAATATTTCCCTTATGATATGATAATCCTGGTATCCCCTGGCGACACCGATGCTGGTCACCAAGCACTTTCATTATCTTTGATTAGACATTGCGTCCTTAAATTTTGTCAAAACGTTAACTTTCTAGGAACTTACAGTACTGTATATGATTCTCTGGTAAAATTTTTCAGACACTGACTTGCCATTACATCTAAAACCATCAACTTAGGTAAATGGCAGACATGTTGGAATAAAGAATCTGACATGAACAAATTTCAATAAATTAAACCAAATGTTGGATTCCGGTGCTTTCATACAATAAAGAACACATTAATTAATATCATTTACTCTCCAAATTGGTCAAACTCGTCCGACTCATGGATAGTTTATAAATGACGAACATGAATCGATAGCTGAAAAAAAAGAATGGAGAATAAAATTTACAATCAAACAAACTTTAAAGGCTCTCCAACTTTCTATATAAACAACATATGACAAGTTTCGTAAACAAATCCTTGAGAGAATATTTTGGAGAGTCTTCAACATTTTCAATTTATCCATTCATTAAAATCGTAAGTTACAATATATAATAGACTCAAGATATTCATTAAGAACAAACCCTTCAGGCCAACCCAATGAGAGTCGGAAGAATGTTAACTCTGTACTTGGCAATCTATTTATCAATAATAATAATAATAATAATAATAATAATAATAATAATAATAATAATAATAATAATAATAATAATAATAATAATAATAATAAAGTTTAAAGATATGTCACAGTTACAGGCCCTTTTGTGTAAATGAAATATCCATAACATATCACGGTACAATTCAAATTTCCAAAATTGTAACACCATGAGTAACATCATGGCGGAATAATCAAATTGAAAGCCATCAATCATACTCTTTGATGACCTTTCATTCATAAAATTGCAGACATTTAAATCACTGAAAATTACTAGTTCAAACACATACTGAACATTATTAACACTGGGTAATAAAATTATGGCCGCCATCGACCGTCACTGAAGCCTCAGTGGGCTCCAGACATGAATGACCTGGAAGAGGAATAACGTTTGCCGCAGTACCAATCTAAAGCTTCTTGTCATTGCGGGCAGAAGACGAAGAAGGGGAACAATCTCTTTTACAGTGTTTCTTGCAGCAAGAATATCTCTCCCACTGGGAGGACTACCACTCCTAACATGGTGATTCCACGAAACCTCTTTTACCCCTAAATGAAGAATAAACCAGGTGTAGATCTACTTCCACCTGACTCATAAATGTACCACAGGGGTAACCATCTTCGCCAGGCCAGAAATGCATCAAATTCAATATACAGTGATTATCATAATGCACACACTCGTAATCTCACAAATAATGATACCATGCGAGTGACAATGAATGTCAAAGACACAAGCACTAAGCACTATAAGAGTACGGTGCGGGTGATGTGGATGTCTGAGACCAGAGAGAAAGAAGGCCTGCCAGACCTCCTTTCTGACCAGTGTTGGAAGGAAGCGCTTTGAACAAGCATTATGCAGCATGCGCAGAAGTTGACTAGCAACAAAGCATGATGCAATCAAACTAATTTCTTTTGATTTTCTGGTCGTAGAAAATGAAACTAGAAGCAACCTATATAAATGACTCAGAAGTTTGTATCTTCATAGGAATAAATTATAACACACTAATTTCTCTCAAGATATATTCAATTGACGGTTTGCCACTGTCTAGGACTAGCAGTAACAATATGACCTATTATTTTATCAAAGATTAAAAATGCTTTAAAATATATACAGTATAACAGTAGTTTACCATTATAATATTGTAAACTTTTTAAGAGCATACAATGATATCCAAACATACGTCATTAAAATGCTCCATAAGACCCGAATCAACTAGATTTTCGACTTAGGCAGATACTGAAAATAACACTGGAATGAAATGTATTCAACGAGAGAGAGAGAGAGAGAGAGAGAGAGAGAGAGAGAGAGAGAGAGAGAGAGAGAGAGAGAGAGAGAGAGAGAGAGATGTTACTGTCAGTATAATAAACTAATATTAATCATACTAACACATTAATAATGATCAATTTACCTTGAAGTTGGTATCTACTCTGCATACTGGACATAAGTGGAATTGAATGTGAGGAATTTGTTGATGGAGGGGGAGGAGGAGGAGGAGGTTGATGGTGAGGATGAAACTGTAATTGTTGTTGTTACTACATCAGATGATGACTGTAGCCTTTCAATTTTCTACTTAAACTAGGAACTGATCTAACGTTTGCTGAATAGTGTTCCTTCCCTTGTCATCGAAAATTGTCTTACAAGGCAGGAATCAATCTTTAACATCATTAGCTACTTTAGCAAAATATTCAACTGAAGGATCCTGTGACACAAATATTGACAACTTGGATAAATGGAAAAAATCCTGCTGCATTTCTTTGAGCTTGAAGTTCATTGGTTCTGGATCTGGTTAACTTTCTTCCACAAATTTCAGCTGCTTCTTCAACTCCAACAATTCTTCACCTGTCAATGGTTGCACACATCATTTATTGCTATTTAAATCACTTCAGTCCAAGAACCACTTATGTTTAATACTGCCTGATAAATATTGTCACAATTCCAAATCTTCTGAATATTCACATCCTATGCTAAAACAGTATGAACTGCCCGGCAAAAGGTACAACTTACGTTGAACATTGATACTATGCCTTGGTATACGGGTTGTCTACCAGGTGGTGTTGGTTGAAAATAATTTCAACATTTGGGTCCAGGTCATTCAAATATGTGGATGTCCAGAATCACCATAACCTTCAAAGGAAGTTTCTTTACCATGCAATACTCCTTAACTGATTGTATAAAATGGCCATTGAACCAAACCTTCGGATTGGCCATCCAATTTATAGGAGGTGTGGAAGATTTTCTTGATGTCCCAGGAATTAAGGGCATGGTAGCCTAACAGTGACTTTAGCTTGAAATTGCCAGTAATTTTACCTCCTGACATCATTGCTAGTCTATCTTTGGACACCTTGTACCCTGCCATAGTTTCTTCTTCCCTAGAAAAAATTGAAAGATCAGTCATTCACTTCCAAAATAAGCTGAGGATTAACTGTTTTTAGATTTGGGAAATATGACAGCAGCATTAGTATCACCAGCAGCAGCTTCTCTTTTACCCTTACTAAGAGGAAAGTTGCCATTGAAATTACAGTGCAGAAGTTAACCCAATTGAGAAAATTGTTTGGTAATCTGTGTTGTCAGGTGTATGTGGACAGAGGACAATATGTGAAGAATAGGCCAGACTATTCGGTGTATGTGTAAGTAGAGGGAAAATGAACCGTAACCAGAGAGAAGGATCCAATGCAGTACTGTCTGACCAGTCAAACGACATAACTCTCTAGCGGTAGTATCTCAACGGGCCACCTTGGTGCCACCAGCATTACTCTGAGGTCTTGAAAGGCATAAATAACCATCCCATCCCAAGTTATGCTGGGATGCATTTTCCATCACTGCTGCTGGGTCTAAAACTGGGAACACAATATCGCTAACTTGTAGTTGAGACGAGTGACAAACATTTGATCGTCAGGGAACCCCACAAAGTAACGAGTTCCCTAACCACTGGATAATTCAAAGACCATTCTAAACCAACTATAGTCCCTAGTCCGTTCAGATTGTATGCTACCACGTTCTTCTTCTGCAGGACGAAATGGGCTGTGAGGCGAATGGCATTCACTAACATCCAATGACGCATCCCTATCGCCAACTGACAAAGGTGAGACACGGAGATTCCTTGCTTGTTGACATACTTCACTAGTCGTGTTGTCACTAATCAACACCACTGAGTGACCCATAATGATATTTGGGTAGTTGAGTAATGCTACTGTAGTACGCCGCTTTAATTTCCAGATAGCTGATGTGGAACAACTTGTCTTCTGCATCCAAAGGCCTGAGATCTGTTTCAGTCCAGGATGAGCTCACCACCCTTGGCAGGATGCATTAGAAAACAGGAGGAAGTCTGGAGGATGGACCTGTAGTGGAGACCTAATTAAGGTTCTTTTAAAGGATCTAGCACCCAAGATCCGATCTGACACCTCGAGAAACTCGAGGCAGAGCGGACAAAGGATCAGATGTCTGGGACCAACAAGACATCAGAGCCCAATGAATAGATCCGAGATGAATCCTCCCAAAGGGAAAGTTTTTTTCCAGGGAAGCTAGATCTCCCACAAGTTTCTGTCAGGCAACTTTTCTAAGAAAGATGCTGTGACCTGTCTCGTGATAAACAATTCTGGCTTGGACCACGTCTAAATCCATGCCAAGATACTAAAGGTGTTGGGGCTCGAGGATCGATTTTCTCAAGATTTAGATGGATCCCAAGATCGCGACAATATCCGAGATGGTCTCTGTGGTGATTAAGCTGATCTCTTGAATTTGCTAGTTACAGCCAGTTGTCCAGGTAACAAAAAAACCCGATCACCATAGCATGAGACCATGAGGAGATGAGATTGAAGAGACAAAGGAAGACTTGTGGTGCTGTGGATAGGACAAAGCGCTAGGAACTCTAAGATCCTTCCTTGGAAGGAAAATCTCAGATACTGGCTTGACTTCAGACGAAATGGGATCTGGAAGTCAGCATACTTGACGTCGATGGACAACAGTTAGTTACTCTGTTGAATGACTTGAATGACTGTGCTAGGTGTTTTCATCTTGAACCAGTTCAAGTGGAAAATGTCTACAACAAGTTGCCAGCCTCCTGTCAGTTTTTTCACTAGGACGATGCTGCTGAAGAAACCTGGTGACTTGTCGAGGACTTCTTCGACGGCATTCTTTTTCAGCATCTTGTGAACCTCATCTTGCAAGAGAGGATCTTTCTCTGATCCCCTCAAATAAAATGACAGGTTCATTAGAGTATGAGTCAGAGGAGGAAGACAGTCCATGAACAGGATGCGATACCCTGAATGAAGGACTTCTAACACCCAGGCATTTGCCCCGTGGAACTGCCACCTTGTCCACTGACTTTGCAGGCATCCATTAACAGGTGCTCAGTCAGGAGAATTGCCATCCCTAACAGGCACCACAAAGTCTTCGACTTTCAGGAGGGATGACCCCCAGCAACAGAGGGAGTGCAAGAATTATTTTTTCTCTATTGAGGAAGGTCTTTATTTGGTAACAGACGACGCAAGATGTCTGCTTTGCTGGGGAAGTGTGAGACTTAGCTGGAGGAAGAGCAGGAAAGTAATGAAGCTGCTCTTCTGAAGAAGGTAACTTGGCTATCTTTCTCCCACTTCTCAGGAGCAGGCGGGAAAAAGGTCAGGTGTCAAATAATAGTCGTGTTGCGTAAGGCTAGGGAGTCTACTTGCCAGCTGATGCACAAACTTATTCACAACTGCATCTCTGCACTTAATAATGCACTTGCCCAAGAGAAAAGCACTGATGAAAATGGAACTCGAGAGACTTAACTCTGGAGGGAACAAGGTTGTCGTATTATTTTTGAATACTGTAACTGGAACTGACAGGTTTTCAAAATGATATTTTAATTATAAAATAAATTTTTGAATATACTTACCCGGTGAATATATAATAGCTGAGCCTCCGGCGGCTCGACAGAAAAAAACACAAAAACTCGCGAGCGATCGCTATGAAGGTTGCGGGTGTGCCCACTAGCGCCAACTATCGGCCAGATACCGCATATACATGTAAATAGCTCCAATTCTTCTCATCCCGCTGGGTCTCTATCGGGGAGGAAGGGGGGGCCTTTAATTTATATATTCACCGGGTAAGTATATTCAAAAATTTATTTTATAATTAAAATATCATTTTTAAATATTTAACTTTGCCGGTGAATATATAATAGCTGATTCACACCCATGGTGGTGGGTAGAGACCAGAGTTAATCAAGTTTACAGCGTATATGCTTAGAGTTTTTGACAGTTATATCATAACAAAACCCAAATATATATAGGTACCTGGTAAGGAAGTTGACTTAGACGATTACTCTGCCTTGTTAGTCTGTCTTCCTCACGAAGCCCAGCGATCCTCTTAGGATGCTGAAAGACTCCCAGGAGCTGAAGTATCAAGGGCTGCAACCCATACAACAGGACCTCATCAAACCCCTAATCTGGGCGCTCTCAAGAAATGACATTTGACCACCCGCCAAATCAAAAAAGGATGCGAAAGGCTTCTTAGCCTTCCGTACAACCCAATTAAAAAACATTTCAAGAGCAGATTAAAAGGATATTGGAATTAAGGGAATGTAGTGGTAGAACCCTTACCCACTACTGCACTCGCTGTAACGAATGGACCCAGTGTGTAGCGGTCCTCGTAAAGAGTCTGGACATCTTTTAAGTAAAATGACGCGAATACCGACTTGCTTCTCCAAACGGTCGCGTCCATAATACTTTGCAGAGATCTATTTTGCTTAAAGGCCACGGAAGTTGCTATAGCTCTTACTTCGTGCGTCTTAACCTTAACCAAGCATCGGTCTTTTTCATTCAAGTGAGAATGAGCCTCTCGTATTAAAAATCTGATAAAATATGACAAAGCATACTTTGACATAGGCAATGATGGTTTCTTAACTGAGCACCATAATGCCTCAGATCCACCTCGTAAGGACTTAGTACGAGCTAAGTAGAACTTAAGAGCTCTAACTGGACACAGCACTCTTTCAAGTTCGTTGCCTACGATCTCTGACAGGCAAGGTATATCAAAAGACTTAGGCCAAGGACGAGAAGGCAGTTCATTTTTGGCCAGGAAACCAAGTTGAAGTGAACATGTGGCTTTTTCTGTAGAAAAGCCGATGTTCTTACTGAAGGCATGAATTTCACTGACCCTTTTAGCCGAAGCCAAGCACACTAGGAAAAGCGTCTTGAGGGTGAGATCCTTCAGGGAGGCTGAATGTAATGGCTCAAACCTGTCTGACATGAGGAACCTTAGGACCACGTCTAAGTTCCATCCAGGAGTTGCCAAACGACGTTCCTTAGAGGTCTCGAAAGACTTAAGGAGATCTTGGAGATCTTTATTGTTGGAAAGATCTAAGCCTCTATGACGAAAGACCGAAGCCAACATGCTCCTGTAGCCCTTAATCGTGGGAGCTGAGAGGGAGCGAACATTTCTCAGATGTAAAAGAAAATCTCCGATTTGGGCTACAGAGGTACTGGAAGAGGACACAGATGCTGACTTGCACCAGTCTCGAAAGACTTCCCACTTCGACTGGTATACTCTGATGGTAGAAGCTCTCCTAGCTCTCGCAATCGCACTGGCTGCCTCCTTCGAAAAGCCTCGAGCTCTTGAGAGTCTCTCGATAGTCTGAAGGCAGTCAGACGAAGCGCGGGGAGGCTTTGATGAACATTCTTTACGTGGGGCTGACGTAAGAGATCTACCCTTAGAGGAAGACTTCTTGGAATGTCTACCAGCCATTGAAGTACCTCGGTGAACCACTCTCTCGCGGGCCAGAGGGGAGCAACCAACGTCAACCTTGTCCCTTCGTGAGAGGCGAACTTCTGCAGTACCTTGTTGACTATCTTGAATGGTGGGAATGCATATAAGTCCAGATGAGACCAATCCAGTAGAAACGCGTCTATGTGGATTGCTTCTGGATCTGGGACTGGTGAGCAATAGATTGGTAACCTTTTGGTCAACGAGGTGGCAAAGAGGTCTATGGTGGGTTGACCCCAAGTCGCCCAAAGACTCTTGCACACGTCCTTGTGGAGGGTCCATTCCGTGGGTATCACCTGACCCCTCCGACTGAGACAGTCTGCCAAGACGTTCAAGTCCCCCTGGATGAATCTCGTCAACAGGGAGATGCCTCGATTTCTTGACCATATGAGAAGGTCCCTTGCGATCTCGTACAGCGTGAGGGAGTGTGTGCCTCCTTGCTTGGAGATGTACGCCAAAGCTGTGGTGTTGTCTGAGTTGACCTCTACCACTTTGTTTCGAAGAAAGCTTTCGAATTTCATCAAGGCCAAGTGGACTGCTAATAGCTCCTTGCCATTGATGTGCATGCTCTTCTGACTTGAGGTCCACAGACCCGAGCATTCCCGACCGTCCAGGGTCGCACCCCAACCCAAATCTGACGCGTCTGAGAACAACACGTGGTTTGGGTTCTTGACTGCTAGGGATAGTCCCTCTCTGACTGATATTGCTGTCCTACCATTTCAGGCATGCCTTTACTGGTTCGGAGACCGGGATTGATACCGTCTCTAACGTCTTGTCCTTGTTCCAGTGAGAGGCTAGATGGAACTGGAGAGGCCGAAGGTGTAGTCTCCCTAGCGAGACAAACTGCTCCAGGGATGAGAGAGTACCTACGAGACTCTTCCAACTCCTGACTGAACAAACATTCTCTTTTCAGCATTAGTTGGACTTTGAGCAGGGCTTGTTCTATTCGGGTGGCAGACGGAAAAGCCCGAAAAACTGGACTGCGAATCTCCATCCCCAAATATAGAATAGTCTGGGATGGGATCAGTTGGGACTTTTCTAGGTTGACCAAAAGTCCCAACTCCCTGGCCAGACTCAACGTCCAATGTAGATCCTGCAGACAGCGATGACTGGACGATGCTCTGAGAAGCCAGTCGTCCAAGTACAGGGAGGCTCGGATTCCCGATAGATGAGGAATTTTGCCACATTCCTCATGAGCCTCGTAAACACGAGAGGAGCAGGACTGAGGCCAAAGCACAGGGCTCGAAACTGGTACCCCACATTCCTGTAAACAAACCTCAGAAACGGTTGGGAATCCGGGTGTATAGGAATGTGGAAGTATGCATCCTGAAGGTCGAGAGAGACCATCCAGTCGCCTTCCATTAATGCTGTCAAGACAGCCTGGTAGACTTCATCGCGAAGTTTGTCTTGACAATGAACACATTGAGCGCACTTGCCTCTTACATACTCCTGCAGTGAACGTGGCTGCCAGATCATTGGAGCCATCCCTGATAGTCTTGTTCCTGCAGAGAACGTGGCTGTCAGATTATTGGAGCCATCCCTGATAGCCTTGTTTATGCATGACATAATTGTACAGCAAAACTTCAAACGCTCGAAAAAACTCCTAACAGGAGATGGTCTAGCTCTGAAGCCGACCATAAAATCTTGGAGCGTCTCATGGCCAGGCGCCAGGAAGAGTCTATGAGGTTTGAGAAGTCTATCTGGGCAGAGGCAGGAACTCCCAAGCCGAGAACTTCTCCCGTGTCATACCAGACTCTCGCTCTATAAGCCAGTTTAAAAGGAGGGAAAGCAAAGGCTGTCTCCCCCCAAACTCCTCCTGGTGATCAACCAGTTGCCTAGCAAACGTAAAGCTCTCTTAGAAGAGCGAGAGAGCACTAGCTTAGAAAACAACGGCTTCGAAGTAGCTAGGCCTAGTGTAAGCTCTGACGTTTAGGCGAACGAGGAGCAGCAGTTACAAAAAGATCCGGACAAAGATCCTTAAAAATCAGCAAGATTTATTTAAAGTCCATAGAGGGCTGAGCAGCTTTAGGCTCCTCTCCGTCTGACAGAGTCCCCAAGGGAATATCAGTAGGAGGGGGATCAGCAACTTCCTCATCTGAAGGAACCTTGTCCGACAATTGCCGAGTCTCAAGCAAGGGAGAGACCTGCCGTGGTGGCAATGCTTGACAAGCAGAGTCTACACGCAAAGGAGCAACAGTAGCAGTCAAGGACGCTATGTCATGTAACTGCTTAAAGGACTGACCAGCAACAACAACAGGTGCGGGAGGACGCTCGACGTCAACTCGAGACTGCCTTGACTGCCTAGACTGAGCAGTCAAAACAACTCTTGACTGCGGTGCTTGACGCTCAACGTCAAAACAAGTCAACTTCGCTGGTTGGCGAACGTCCTGAACGTCAACAAGAGCAAGCGGCAGCGGCTGAACGTCCACAAGTGGCTGAGAGTCAACACGGGACTGCATCGAGTGAGGCTCTACAAAACGTGATTGACGTGACTTTGTAACGTCAACGTCAACAGGACGAGCAAAGGCTCGTTTGGGCGGCTGACGGCCAGGATCTCGATCAGCTAAGCGGCGAGGATCATCGTGAACCTGCTCAGCAGAATAGTCCTCCATAAGAGAGGCAAGCTTATTCTGCATGTCTTGCAGTACAACCCATTTAGGATCAACGGGAATGGGTGCGGTAAGAGACGAGGGTAACGTCTGTGACTGCAAAACCTTGCCTACAATAAGACTCTCGGAGCCTGTGTTACGCTTCTGTTTAGGCGTCGAGCAGTCTTCCGATGACTGCACAGGGTCAGAGCTGTCCCAATGGCTACAACCAGGACGCTGGACCTGTCCTGAAGGGACTGACTTTCGCTTTAAGGGTCTCGAAACCTTGCTCCACGGTTTCTTACGCGATAAGCCTTCGGATGACGAGGAGAAAACCGTCTCGCTCGTCTTATGGTAGGGGCGGTCTTGACGAGACACGCCTGAAACCATAGAGGGAACGTCTGTTCGTTGGTTAAAGCCTCTCGAACCCATAAGTCCTACGACATTACTTCTCCCTGGGGCATGGGAGCTTGCAAGAGGTCTCGGACTAGGCGAACGACAGGCACGAACAGACGAACCCTCTGTCGCAACACTGATAACACTTTGCGCAATTATCACTTTATCACTACGATTTTCTGTTTTACACTTACTTCACTGAAATCGAATTTTTCAATAATTCACATTAGGCATGAATAAAACTGATTTCTACCTGAAGCACGCAATTCTACCCTACATCAAAAGGTTATAATTGCGAAATAAGTCGTATAATGTAAGCACATTAATACAAGCAAAAAACAGTAAACATATATATCGAATAAAACGGAAATATATAAAGATAAAAGGATCAGTGACTGGGGAGGAGACTAAACACTAGTTCATTCAAAACTACGTTTTCAATCTCTCACCGTACAGTGCCTTGGGACGAGAATAAAAACTAAAAACGTTTTATCCTTTCTCCCCGTACAGAGACTTGGGACGAGAGTAAACAACTGACTCGAGAACAACGTTACTCGCTTGGGACGAGAATAAAGATCGGAACGTTCTCTCTTCCTCTCTCTCTCTCTCTCTCTCTCTCTCTCTCTCTCTCTCTCTCTCTCTCTCTTGATTTCACACCGAAGAGAAAAGCCCACTCACCTTTCGTCAATAAACAGGTTATTTGACCAAAGGAAAAAACTGAAAGGACTAAGAAATTGAAAATTAACAAGTTCCTTTAAATTAGTATTTAAAACATTTCAGTTTGAAAGAAGAATGAACAAAACGTCAGAATCGATTTACTCTTTCTGCAAAGTGAAACCGTGATTCTCTCTCTCTCTATCGTAACGATAGAGCGCAAACTACGTAGCATAAATAAACCAAACGTTAGTTCATCTTTGAAACAGCACGAAGACTATTCAAAGAAAATCTTTCATAAAATATCTACTAAAAAATATTCATTTAATAAGTTTTAAATCATTTGCTCTGTAAAAGTTATTTACGATTGAAAGGGCTCAACGTTGTTTAACTTCGGTTTCCAAGTTAGGACCGCCTACTCTCGGATTAGGGGAGGAATAGGTAAGGCCGCATATAAACAAATCATTAAAATTTATCTTGATGTTTATTATAAATGGAAAGCTAATCGAAGAGGCCTAATAAAGGCGGGTGAGATATAAAATATATAGAGGAAAATCTATAATTAACAACAACAATTTATAACGTGATAAGATAATAGCTAAAAGCCTAAAACACACTTCCGTACTAAGGGAAGGGTCGGCCATTTTGAAAAGTCAAAGAAAGTCCAAAAAACAATCCAAAGTCATCAACAATTAAATCTATCCAAAAAAGAGTTCAAGATTTAAGTTGAAGATAAAACACCTGCACTGCAAAAGCTCAAACCAATAGGAAGTACTTCACCAAGACTGTTGAAAAACTCCAGGTTAACAGCGAGTAATGGTACGTCTTGTCGATCAGACCGACAGAGAAGAATTGAAGCTATTTACATGTATATGCGGTATCTGGCCGATAGTTGGCGCTAGTGGGCACACCCGCAACCTTCATAGCGATCGCTCGCGAGTTTTTGTGTTTTTTTCTGTCGAGCCGCCGGAGGCTCAGCTATTATATATTCACCGGCTAAGTTAAATATTTAAAAAACTGTATGAAAAGACACTGCTCAACACCAGTGGTCCAGCAAGGAGTAAGCTTGGAATGCCAACACCGAGGCCATCTCTAAGTTAGATAGCTCGGCAGCAGTGAAACCAGCCGACTGTTGAGCTAGACATTCCCCAGACAACACCCCCTTCGGAGTTCCAATCTCCGGGTCAATGGGCAATGGGTTGGGATGTACTCCTTTCAGTATACAAAACTTACGTTACCGTGAAAGAGCAGGTGGTAACAGTTTTGATGATCTTGCAGCTTTCAAGAGTGATCTTGAATCTGAAACATGCTTCTCCACTTGTTGTAAAGTGTCAAGAGCCTGTTGAGACCATGGAAGAAGTTTCCGAGAAAAACCCATGAGAGTATGTCTCCTAACGACAGGGGCATGGGGGGTTTCTCCCAGGCCATTATTTAATCTCATGATTCTCAGGACCTTCATAAAAGAAGATTCTTAACCCGGGCCTGAAGCAGGAACCTGTAAAGGGGCAACTCCTGCTTGGTAGGAAGGTTACACTTTGAGAGGAAACTCCAGAGAATCATCGTTGATGATACGGTATTACATCCTTGCGAAGGGACCCTAGGTGTAACTGGTGGAGGTGGAGTATGAGAAGGGTCCTGTTTAAAGAAACTCCTGAGAGTTCTTACGCTACTCCAGAATACCCTTCTGTTCTCGACGCACATTTGGGGTGCTAATCAAAGAAACTGAAGGGGAATGCGAGTGACTAAAACTAGCTAACAATCCGGAAAAGTAGATTACTGTAGAATGTATAGTCAGAGGAGGAGACAAGGTCTTAACATCCTCCTCGATGGAAATACGAGAGAAATTGATTTTCGTCAACTTATACTCCTCTTGCAAGCGTTCAGTGTTAACAACAGCGGTGTCGCAGGAATCAGGTAGATGCCTATAAACTTATAGTAGCTCCTGAGGAGAGAGGTCTTGAACACGTAGGGGCTTTAACCATCCGATGTTAGGACTGTTAGGCAGGAGGAGTAACCTGAGGAAACGGAGGATAAGGATCAGCACATCGTTTCTTATCTGAACTTACAGGCAAGGGAGAAACTCCCAGGATTGAAGCATCATGCTTAGGAATGGTCGAAAAATGTCGAGAGTAAGTTGAATGATGGGTATCACCCTCTAACCATACAGCTTTGGGGTAAGGACAAAGTGCTTACAGACCAATGATCCATTGGGCTAATGGCTGTGGGATGCACGCTAGAAATGGTGTGTTCATCCTAAACGCAAACAGCGAGGCGCGTTGCACGTTTAGTAGGATTGTTGCATAGCAGACACGTGGGTAGTTTGTAAGACTGTATATGATCTGCTGAGCCCAAACCTACCATTGGTTGGTGCTCCAAATGTGATACAATACATTGATCTTTATGTGCCCGAGACGAAGACCACTTAAGAGAGAAGGTAAAAGGAACTTCTATATCTGTTGGGTTAAGAAGCAATCCTGACTTCACCAAGGGTTGAGGGGAGTAGGTTCCCACCAACAAAGATGAGGAAGTTCAGCCGAGTACGCCGATATTTGGCGCATAGCGCACACACAGTTAACATCCTCCATTATAGCCTCTTGGTTAAGACCTGATAACAAAGGACTAGGCGGGGAAAGATCTGGACTAGAAAGGAGAGATCTAAACTTTTTACTCTTCTTTGAAGCCAAGGTACTTGAAGGATAACGGTCACGTTTAGCTGCCTTCTTCTGTCGGCCTTAATCTTTTCCCATTAGGAGGATGATCACTCCATATGTTCAACACAAGGGGACTTCAATGAGTATCTATGTCCTTGGCATGAAAGACGTAATGGATGAATAACAATGTTCCTAAATACCAGGACATGTATGCATACCACACACTTGTTTCATACTTCTGTAACAAAAAAGGTACAGCAATCAAACAAAGCATGAAAACTGGAGGCTAATAACAGGCGTCCAATTGCTTCAGTGGCCAGAAGATGGGTGAGACATCAGTCACGAGCAACAGCATACCAACCTATATAGTATGAGGGAGGGTGATGCATCCATGCTAGCTTGTCAGATGCTCGATAATTCTTCAACTGGCAAAACTAGCTTTGCCAGAAGTAATCCCATTTAAATCATTCAGTTTGTATCAGCATAAGAACAAATAAGCGTTAAGCACATTATGCTGTTAACAAACACTATTGAAATAATTGTTCGACTTAACAAAGTAACAAAGCTAGCAATATGGATGAAATTGGTTGCTAGAACTTTTAATGTATGCCTTTGAGAAAATCAAAAACAATTTCAGATGTAGCAAGTTTTCCTTCATACGTATGGGTAATTATAATATTTTCTGTTTATACTATGTATACTATTATCATCATGAAAAGGAGCAGATTAACCAAGCCAATGAGTCAAACTACACTTACAGAGCTGGCCACACTATGTACACTACCCATACTTTCATAATGAATGTGCATTTGATGATCTAATTTCATAAAGAATTAAAATTTGTATTTTTTCGCCATGTTTATTGTATTGAACACTAATGGTTTGGCGTCAAGACAGATGCACGGTCACATAAAACGGTATAAAGCAGATTTTATTTTCGTAACCAATGTTCAAGAATAACAAACGTCGTCAGAACTGATGTCTATCGAACAGCTATAAAGAGGGATACTGCTTCAACTGGTTTCTTCCAATTTTGTTCAAAGTACAATAAAAGTACTGTATTCTTAAGTCAAAGTTCAATGCTGAAAATAATTATTTTTTCTCAATTTAGCATCAAATATTGTCACTCTATACAGTGGATTGGATTCAAGAATCTAGGCCATATGACCTGGCGATGGAGACTGCAAGGCCAATTCATCATCAAAGTGAAACTTGGGGGATAACTAAGCAGCTGTACTAGGTTTAAGTATAAAAAGTTGGACAGCAAGATGGAAGAAAGGAAGCAAGAATGGAGGTGTATCAAAAAGTAGTAATAAGCTAAATAGTGTGAGCAGCTAGGGACCAAAGAGATGCACAGAAGACCCATAAGTACTGACACAAGTGCACATGAGGTGCACGGACAGTAATCGCACTTCTAAAGGGAGACATTCAAATTAATAAGCACTTTACCAAGAAATAAACAATCTCAAACAAAATCACAAATTTTAAGTAATTTGTATTTTTCCTAACAATACTTACCTCGAACTACTTTCTTAGGAGTATCTGGGATCTCCTCCCAACCGACCAGAGTTTTGTGTAGTTTACCCTAGTCCCGTTTTCTATGAGGGGTAACCTCAGGTGGAGTGGAACACGCCCTGAGGCTATCCCCAGGTCAGAGAGCATGCTTGCTCAGGTCTCGATCTCCAGTAAGTTCTTGATAGCTTAGGTATCTATGAAGTCCAGCAAGGCACTCTGGGTAGGATGGGAGGGCCATTACCCGAAAGTAGTTCGAGGTAAGTATTGTTAGGAAAAATACAAATGACTTAAAATTTGTGATTTGTTCCAACACAGAATACTTACCTCAAACTACTTTCTTAGGAGACTTATACCTTAGGAGGTGGGAGTGTCCTTCAGGACCTAGAGACCGTGACGAGAATAGAAGAGGAACCTAGGAAGGAGACTAGGTTCTGCTGACCTCAAAGAAAACACGAGAAAATAGGGAAAACTACGCAAAAAACCATCTTAGTGTCTAAGTAACTCACTTCTGCAAGAATCCTAGGAGACATGTCCTTCCAATGATAGTGTATCCCATGGCAGTTTCAGGGGGCTACCCGAGCCATTTCCGGTAAGGGAATAGGGGAAGGAAGAACAAGGGGGCTCAGGAAGGAACCTGTGTCTCTTGGACTCGCTACCCGCAGTTACCACTGGGGCTACACCCTTAAACCATTTGGAGCGCGGAAATGACGGGACGCCGCGAGAACCCGCCCAGGGACTTTCTCAAGTAGTCCTTCAAGCAGTGAGCCGTAAAGGTCGACTGGTTAGACCAAGTACCTGCCCTCAGGCTTTGGCCCACCGCCATGTTCTTCTCAAATGCCAAAGAAGCATTTAGACTCCTAATGCTGTGGGGTCTGGGCTTTCCTGGAAAGGGGACCCCTGCACTACTGTAGGGCCTGACGATCACTTGCCTTATCCAGAAGAAGAAAGTGTTCTTGGAGACTGGCTCCTTCACAGTCCCGAGGAAAACGAACAGACTCTTGATCTCGGGATGAAGTCTAGCTGTCCTTTCTAAAAACTGCCATACTGCAAGTCCCTCGGGTTGTCCGAACGAGGGATAGCTGGCACTGAGAACAATTCCATTTTGGGGTCCCAAACAGCTGGATTCTGAGACTTGGCTACGAAGGAAGGTAAGAATCTGAAAGTAGTTTCTCGCCAGCCCTTCGAGTGTGAGATCTCGTACGACAGGCCAAGAATCTCACCTACTCTTTGCTGATGCCAGAGCTAAACGAAAGACTGCCTTGAGGGTGAGCTCCTTGTCTAGAATGTCTTTTAGAGGCTCGAAGGGAGGTTCCAAAAGCATCTTCAAGTACCCTAGCCACATCCCCCTGGGGCACTCTAACGGCTTGAGGGAAAAACGACTGCTCGAAGCTCTTGAAGAGCGTCGAGATCTACCTGGAGGCACTCAGGTCTATGTCCTTCAGGAGGAAGACTTGGGATGGATATGGCCACTTCGTCCCTGAGATAAACCAGGAAGTCTGCTATCTCGTGAATGGAGGTCCCTAACGGCCTGATGTTCTTCGAGGAGCAACCCTTAGTAAAGGTAGCCCACTACGCCTATTACACCTCGACTGACGAACGCCTCAGGTACCCTGACATCCTTGATGCTGTCCTCGACGGAAATCCTTCCTTTTTCAGGAGACGCTCGATAACCTCCACGCGTGAAGGAGGGACCAAGGGTTTTCGTGGAACCTCTGGAAGTGAGGCTGCCGGAGAAGGTCTGGTCTGTCTGGAAGTGGCCCAGGTGTAAGGCATGCCAGTTCCTTTAGATCCGCGAACCACTCTCTCTGGCCACCAGGGCGCTACCAAAGTCACCCACAGGTTGGCCGTCCGTCTCATTGGAAGACGTCCTCGAACGCTGCTGCTGGATCTGGCACAGGAAAACAAAACACGGGGAGCTGTGCCTTTAGTCTCGTGGCGAAGAGGTCTATCACTGGCGAGCCCCACTTCAGGGAGAGGGTTTTGACCACTTCTGGGTGTAGGGACCACTCGGGCCCTACCACTCAACCCTTCCAGTTGAGGCCGTCGGCCAGGACGTTCCTCTTCCACGGAGAGAACCTGGCTGAAAAATTAATTTGTTCCACTTCAGCCCATTCTAGGAACTCCATCGTGAGACTGCACCGTTCCTTCGACTTCAGTCCTCCTTGCTCTTTCACGTAGGCCACCACCGTGGCGTTGTCGCACCCCGGATCCACGGAGCTTCCCCGGGGTAGATGGACGATCTCTAGGCACGCTCTTTGTACGGGCCTCATCTCCAGCACGTATATGTGCAGGTTCGTCTCCTCGACTTCCCATTTACCTTTTGCCATTTGTCGAGAAGATGGGCACCCCAGCTCTTCTTGGATACGTCCATGAACAGGAGCATCTCCGGAGGGTCAGCAGAAAAGGGCATTCCCTTGAGGATGTTCGTTCCAATTGCTACCACCCCAGGATTTCCTTCGTCTCCGGGGACACCAGGACTATCTAGTGCGGTGAGTCCTATCAGTCTTTGCCAGACCTTGGCTCTCCTGGGCTGGCCCGACAGGAAGGGCCAGAGTATCTGTTTCAGGGTGTCCAGTTTCTCCGCGGAGGGGAAGGCCCTCGCCATCCGGGAGTCTAGAACCAACCCTAGGTAGGTCATCCTGGTGGAGGAAATCAGCCGGGACTTCTCCAGGTTGATGATGATACTCAGGACGTTGTAGAACTGCAGGAGCTTCTCGTCTTGCTCCCTCAGTACTTCCTCTGAGAGTACTTCCTCTGAGACTGAAAGCAACAACCAGTCATCTAAGTACCGAATCTGGCGGACGTCCTGTTCGTGCGCCCAGCCTGAAACTGTTGCGAAGACCTTCGTGAAGCCCTGAGGACTGTCGATAGTCCGAAGCATAGGGTTTTGAACTGCCATGTTTTGGTACTCCATTTTACCCTTAGGAACCTCCTGTTGGAGGGATGAACAGGGACCTGGAAGTAGACGTCTTTGAGGCCTATGGACCTCATGAAGTCCTCCTCCTTCAAGGTCGCTAGGACCAACTTCGGAGTGTCCATCTTGAAGTCGGTGTTGCACACGAATTGTTGAGGACTGAAAGATCTCCAGAACCCTGTCGCCTTCTCCACAGAGTCTGTTGTAGAACCCTGGACTCTGTTTCTCGACTGGTTCTACTGCCCCTTTCGCCAGCATTGCCGAGCTTTCTTCCTGCAATACTGCTACTCTCCAGGGGTCGTTGGGTGCCAACCACTCCGCCTGTTGATCTGGGATCCGAGGTGGGGGTCCGCTAGGAAGGGCAGCTTGTACCCCTCCTTTAGTACTGCTACGGTCCACGGATCCGCTCCGTGGTCCCGCCATGCTTGCCAATATCGTTTGAGGCATCCCCCCACCTGAGGCGCCAGCAGGAGTAGGGGGCCTCCCCTCCTAACTCCTTCGAGAGCCGCGGCCTGAACGCCCTCTCCTGGAGTCCGAGTAGGAGGGTCTGAAGGTTAACTGAGGAGTCGAAGCTCCCCTACGGGGGGCAAGGCAAGGGAAAGATTACGTGTGCCAACTTCTACATCCGACGGGCGGACGGAGCCGAAGAGGCACTGGGCAAAGGTGCGGGGGTCTCTCACCAGCAGCCACTGAGGCAGGCACTGGAGAGGCAATAGCCCCGTTCGACCCGCTAGGGGGAAAACCACTTTGCCTTCATCACGGATGGAGCCGTCAGGAATGGGGGTACCCGTCATGGGTCTACCCCCTCCCGGGGCAATCCGTGGGGTTTAAGTACCCTGCCATGTCAGCGGCCTCTTCCGATGCTTGGATGGGGCTGGCCGGGACGATGGCACGGCTGGCTCCATCACGGATGGAGCCGCCGGAACGGAGGTAGCCGTCATGGGTGTGTCAGCGGCCACCTCCAATGCTTGGATGGGGCTGGCCGGGACGATGGAGCGGCTATCTCCATCACGGATGAAGCTACTGGGACGGAGGTAGCCGTCATGGGTCTACCCCCTCCCGGGGAAATCCGTGGGGTTTAAGTACCCTGCCATGTCAGCGGCCGCCTCCGATGCTTGGATGGGGCTGGCCGGGACGATGGCACGGCTGGCTCCATCACGGATGGAGCCGCCGCCGGGACGGAGGTAGCCGTCATGGGTGTGTCAGCGGCCACCTCCAATGCTTGGATGGGGTTGGCCGGGACGATGGAGCGGCTATCTCCATCACGGATGAAGCCACTGGGACGGAGGTAGCCGTCATGGGTCTACCCCCTCCCGGGGAAATCCGTGGGGTTTAAGTACCCTGCCATGTCAGCGGCCGCCTCCGATGCTTGGATGGGGCTGGCCGGAACGATGGCACGGCTGGCTCCATCAAGGATGGAGCCGCCGGGACGGAGGTAGCCGTCATGGGTGTGTCAGCAGCCACCTCCAATGCTTGGATGGGGCTGGCCGGGACGATGGAGCGGCTATCTCCATCACGGATGAAGCCACTGGGACGGAGGTAGCCGTCATGGGTCTACCCCCTCCCGGGGAAATCCGTGGGGTTTAAGTACCCTGCCATGTCAGCGGCCGCCTCCGATGCTTGGACCGGGCTGGCCGGGACGATGGCACGGCTGGCTCCATCAAGGATGGAGCCACCGGGACGGAGGTAGCCGTCATGGGTGTGTCAGCGGCCACCTCCAAAGCTTGGATGGGACTGGCCGGGATGAT
The DNA here is from genome assembly GCF_036898095.1 of Palaemon carinicauda. Lineage (NCBI taxonomy): Eukaryota > Metazoa > Arthropoda > Malacostraca > Decapoda > Palaemonidae > Palaemon > Palaemon carinicauda. The sequence continues at coordinate 54,097,665 of NC_090752.1, forward strand.
GGAGAGGCTATCTCCATCACGGCTGAAGCCACTGGGACGGAGGTAGCCGTCATGGGTCTCCCCCCTCCCGGGGAATCCGTGGGGTGTGAGTACCCTGGTATACCAGCGGTTGACCACGAAGCCTGAATGGAGCTGTCGTGGTACCGGGTATGGATGCCATGTTGCCGGGTCGAGCCAGCGGCTACCTCCGCTGGAAGGATGGAGCTCCTGCGGAGATCCATGGAGCCAGGGGCTTCCCCGTGCTGGCTGGTTGGTTCCTTCGTTCAGGGCGGGCCATCGAAGAACCGGAGGCCGGGACAAGGCTGCCAGTCCGAAGGGGCGACTCTCTCCGCTGGGCGGGAGAAGTCGGAACCTTCGCGGGCTTTTGCCTGTCGACCGAGACCTGGCTGTCAAAGTCTTGGAGGCTGGAACACGGCTGCCAGACCGAAGGGGCGACTCTCCGCTGGGCGGAAGGAGTCGGAACCCTCGCGGACTTATGCCGGTCTGCCAGAGCCTGCTGTAGGGTTGCCGGGGTTCATGTCGAAGGACGGACACCGCCGTCGGAACGGGGGCCTCCGTCCTGGGTCCAACGATCCTTCCGGAGGTTCTCGTATCTGCGGGCCTGCCTGTCGAGGAAAACCGAGGTCTGCGCTCGTGACGAGCTAGGTGGCTTTTGGAGGTCAGGACTCGGCTGCCAGACCGAAGGGGCGACTCTCTCCGCTGGGCGGATGGAGCCGGAGCCTTCGCGGACTTACGCCTGTCGACTGGAACCTGCCATGATGAGTCCCTCCGTCGGGTGCCGCTGCTGCCAGAGGAGTGTCTATCCGGGGAGTTCGTCCTCGGACGCCAACTTTAAGGGCCCGGTGCCGCCGCTAGCTCCAGCAGCTTGTCGAGGTGAACCACCACCCACCCACTGCTCTTGGGGGATCTTGAGCGCCGACTCTCGTTGCGCGACCCCGAGGGGGAGTGAGAACGCAACAACTTCTTGCGGGGCTTCTCCCTTCGTCTCCTGAGCTTCCTCAGCGCCTCGTCTTGGGAGGCTCCTTCTCGGCGACGTCCTCGGCTGCAGAAGTGACTGAAAAACACGCCCAAGAGGCTGGAGTAGAATTAGGGACATTTTTCCCCCACATAGGGTCATCAGAGGAGACGTGGCCTGCTTGCACCAGGACTCCGTCTCCAAACACACTCCCGCCCCTCCCTCAAGCCCCTCACTCGTCTGGAACGACGCCACAAACCCACTATCCTGAAGATCAGACTCTTGGGGAAGGGCTGCGGGCCTCTTCCCCACAACGGACTTACCTCGTCCCCTACTCTGGGTAGGGGAGGGTGATAGGGAAGCTCTGTCAGACGAGACGCTCGGCGAAGCATGGGAGGAAGGGGCCCTAGGCTTCTTAGGCGACCTCTTCGTCGCCTACTTCTTCTTGGTGCTATACCGCACCCACTCAGACTCCTAGGGAAGAGCAATGGGCCACTTCCCCACAACTGACTTACCTCGTCCCCTACTCTGGGTAGGGGAAGATGGCTGTATAAAAGAAGCTCCATTCAACTAGGCATCGGGAGAAGTAAGCGGCGAGGAGAGGCTCGTCTTCCTATGAGACCTCTTGGACGCCTTCTTCTTCTTGGTGCCAAAGCGCACCCACTGCACCACGTTCCAGGACCCGCACTCCGGACACGTGGCTGTAGGAGAACATAAGCTGCCCCTACACGACGAACACAGAGGATAAGGGTAGGAAGGGGTATAGAATGAACACAATGGGTCCACGTGGGGACCGCGTAAGACACAAAAGGGTGGTCGGGGACACAAAGGGTCGCACTGGGTAAGGAGAGAGCGACGAGATGTTATCACGACGCGACCAGAGAACTTACTGGAGATCGAGACCTGAGCAAGCATGCTCTCTGACCTGAGGATAGCCTAAGGGCGTGTTCCACTCCACCTGAGGTTACCCCTCATAGAAAACGGGACTAGGGTAAACTACACAAAACTCTGGTCGGTTGGGAGGAGATCCCAGATACACCTAAGAAAGTAGTTCGAGGTAAGTGTATTCTGTGTTGGAACAACTGGGTTTTTTAATTCTAGACTTCAGTAGTCAATACAGTACATATCTGGTATTTTTCCTTCAAGTGTTTCTTCCATTTCCTTCAATATTGCACTAACTCTATACTGTACTTGTAATTTGCATTGGCATAGGTCCTCATGACCAATGCCCTTAATTATTATCTGGTTAACTGGCATCTTACAATTGCTCTATTGCATTCCACACAATCCCGTTGAAATACTACCGCTAGTGTTATGGGTCTTTTGATTGGCCAGGCAGTACTACTGTACATTGGATCATTCTCTCCGGTTACGGTTCATTTTCCTTTCGCCTACACATACACAGAATAGTCTGGCCTATTCTTTACATATTCTCCTCTGTCCTCAAACACCTGACTATACAAAGATCACCAAACAATTGTTTTTTCTCTCAAGGAGTTAACTACTGCACTGTAATTGTTCAGTGGCCACTTTCCTCTTGGTAAGGGTAGAAGAGATTCTTTAGCTATGGTAAGCAACTCTTCTAGGAGGACACTCCAAAATCAAACCATTGTTCACTAGTCTTGGGTAGTGCCATAGCCTCTGTACCATGGCCTTCCACTGTCTTAGGTTAGAGTTCTCTTGCTTGAGGGTACACTTGGGCATACTATTCTATCTTATTTCTCCTCTTGTTTTGTTAAAGTTTTTATAGTTTATATAGGAAATATCTATTTTAATGTTGTTACTGTTCTTAAAATATTTTATTTTTCCTTGCTTCCTTTCCTCACTGGGCTATTTTCACTGTTGAAGCCCCTGAGCTTATAGCATCCTGCTTTTCCGACTAGGGTTGTAGCCTAGCAAGTAATAATAATAATAATAATAATAATAATAATCCTTTCACAGGGGCAGCTAATTATCTACTATTTTTCAGCCTCTTTAAATTCTCTGAACTTAAATTTACTCTAGATCTTCACACACAATATTATTGAATATCAAGTACTACACAATACCATTAAAAAAAAAAAATTTTCTTTACAAATACTGTACCTGTACCTTCACTGTGTACAGCAGTTTTGATAATGCATTTTTTGTTTGCTTACATAAAACTTGCACTTACTTACCCGAGGAAGAGCAATTTCTTTCCACTTTATTTGGAGCTATTCTTATTCTTTCTCTATGGCATCTCAACCCAACATGTAACCAAAATAAAAGAAATATTCAAATTCATCTTAGGTCCAATCTTCCTCCATCTAACAATTACCATTACCATGTATGGTTTACTTCTTGCTTGAAAAGATAACCTGAAATTAGTGGTGTATATTTTAAAACCATTTTTCATAATACAAGACATAAACTTACATCTTGTACACATTAAAATTGAACTTAAGAAAAAAATTACTGATTTTAATTATGAAACAATATTCAACTAGCAGATAAGGCTCTTTAATGAAGTACTGTAAAAGGTATAGCAATCTTCTTAAATGAAATTACTAATGCTTACTGCCAATAAAGTTCAACCACATCAATCAATGAAGGTCAACTGGTTTGCTTAGAGAAGTCTTAACTAACATACATTCATACTTTATCGTAACTATATAGAAATTCACGGCTTATTACTGTTTTTACTCAAATGCTCTTACCTTCTACGTTTCCCTTTGTATACTTCAACTTATTTATTTAAAACACGTTAGTTTTTCTCTAGTCTGTACTCTTAATTTTCAAATCCTAACTTGTCATAAATCCCTTCTGAAATGTTAACAAGCTCCACAGTCACGTCAAAGTAGAAAGGAAAAATCACACTCTTGGGACTTGATTAAAAAACCATCCTTTTAAAACTTGAATGAAAATTTGATAAGCAATAATAAATATTAAACAATTCATCCAGAATACCACTGTATGCTGAAAACCATATGTTACATGACACACTACAAGGGTCTTGAAAATAAAAAGAAACATCTTAGAAAAGTTTTCAGTTTTAAAAGTTTTTGTTCCAAAATAGACAGGATATCAAATAGAAAATACAATTACACTATGTTTAAGAGTACTGTATTAGTACAACAAAAAAGATATTATAAATGATTAGACAAGTGATTTCACTCTAGCTCCACTGAAACCAATTTTAAATGCAACATCAATTACAACCAACTAAAAACTGAAATTACTCTGGTCTTTACTTTTGAACAAAAATTTTCATTTCACTTCTCTCCTTATAAAGAAAAACATAATTTTGTTATAACTTTACTCAAAATACAATATACAATAAACAATTTTAGGCAGTTTAAAGTACCAATCACTTTGCTGCCCCTCTTACATTACATCCACTGGCATCAGATAAAAAATGACAAACTTTTATTTTACAAATTATAACTATATGTATTAAGTAAGCACATGTAATGTACAAGCAGCAGCTCATGAGGTGTAAAACTTCACAGTGCATTTTATGTGCTTTGCGGTTTAAATTTCCGAGAGGAAAATCCCTTTACATTATAAAAATCTGAAGACAAATAATTTACATTAAAGCTAGTATATTACAATAAATTCAAATAACATGTGCAGTGATTCTATTCCCCACAAAATAATGAACAGGGAACCGGAAAATAACTACTAAAGAGTTTTGTCATGGACTTGGCAATCCACGTGACAGATGCTACTAATTAATAACGGAAATAAAATATGAATATGCAGGTAATATCTGCCATGCAATACCTAACAAGATTCCATCACTTTGCTGACAGCAAACAGCCACTCGTAAACCTAAACTTACGCAATTTGATAATGAAATTTACATCAATTCAAATAATTTATACATGATATAGTAAGAAAATGACACAGCATTAATAACATACTTTAATGCACTCAAAAAATATACACCAAATATAGTGCTGGATCAAAAACTTCAACAAATTAGGAGCTCAACAAATCAACTTTCAAATTCGTTTTTTTTTTTTTCAAGTACAGCATTCCACATAAATCCAAGGAAAAATAAAACCCCAAGAAAAATTACAAATGTTAATGGCAGTGTGAGAGGTGATCTCTTAAGCAGAACAATTGTCGTTAAAGTTCGGCTAAAACGTTCCTCAAGTTTCAAAACGCTTCATTCGAACGACATAAAGTGCCATGCTTAAAAAATAAAGAATTGAAAAAGATTTAAGATAATAAAACATATTTTTCTGTATATATATTATCCATAGGTTAGCATAAACTAATACTGAAATTATTCTCATAGTATGGGACTATACATTGTGACCGGCATAGAAAATGGCGATGCCACTAGGCTTCTTGATAACCTTGCAACTAAGCATGACAACGCTGGCAATTACTGATGTACAAACCTCACAGTACCTTTTAAGCTTGACCCTACAAGTTGCTAATAAAACGTGTAAGGAAGTTTTCTAGGAGCGATTCAAATTCTTAGAATTCCATAGAATAAACTCAGCGAAAGCCCTGTTGATAAACTATCACAAAACCCTATCACAAAAAATAATATACGCGGATATGGAACCGTAACAAAATAAAACAAAGAAAGAAACGTAATTTTCAAAGTAACTGCAAGCCAAATTTTTACAATGAAGCATCACATGCACCAACTACTTGCATATCATTACTGTCAATATATACATCATAATTACTACATAATTCATACTACTCTCAAGTGTATAAAATTAACTATTCCCATAAAGCTACTTATGTTCGCAACTTGAGACAATAAATACAATAGGTGGAACTATACACTGTCAAAATTGACTGACCCCTGACATATCGGACATATGACTTATCATGGAAGAGTCCTTCTAACGAACTCTGTCTTAGCTTTCTTTTTGTTTTTTAAATCTAACAACAGGGTACCTTGAGCTGCTCTCCCGCAGGATCTGGAGAGCACCATATGAATTCTATGTACAACATTAAAAACTATAAGTGCAGTGCTCAAGTTTTGTGTCTTTGTGCCCGGGAAGAACGAGTGAAAATATGACCAATAATGGAATCTAAAGCTTGCCTACATGAATTCAAACCTACTCTGTAATAATAAAAGGGTTTATGGATGCACCATTGTAAAAAAAAAAAAAAAATAGGTCTTAACTATTATTCAGAAAGATTAATCTTTGAACATATCTACATCAACAACAGATTTTCTAAATAAAAAATAAAGAAATTTATCCCAAAAGGATAAAACAAAAGGAGATCATCTAAATATATCCATTTGGTAAGTTTTTGTAAACAATAATATCCAACTAATCAAAAATATATGTTCACCAATATTTTACAAGATTTATAAATGATGCTTGGCAGGTGGAGATGGCACCCTACAGCTAAACACTGTCATCAGGTCATTAGTTCTTCACTGACTGGTGAGGAGATCCACACGGGCATGATTTGTTTCCCCGGTTTTCAGCGACCACTGCATCTTTTAGACAAGGAGTACATTTACATATCACATTTTCATGTCTCACAACACCATGCTTCATCAAAACATCCCAATAAACTCTTGAGAACTGCCTATACCATTCCCCATGGTGTGCGAGATTTTTACACACTCGCAAGATCATCACTTTAAAATACTTCCCAATTCAAGCAAACTACTCAACCACATTACGAGGCGCCATCTCTCTCTGCCGAGTTGACTAATGAAGCTAAGAGCCAAGCACTCCACGAAATCATCATGATTTGTGGTTGCTGGTCAGCCACGTTAAACCCTCGTATAGTCCATCACCTGTTGTTGCACAACATGGTTGAACATACCAGTTTCGGTCGCGAATTCTTGTTAAGCCTAATTTTTCTTGTATTTCGTGAGGTTTCATAGCTGAAAAAAATAATAGGATATTAAACCAGCTTGGAAACATTGGTAACACTTAGACAAATTCACCCACACGTAAGCATATGCAGAATAGGCTACACACCTAAAGAAAGGAAAAATTAACCTTAAATATTTCTATACATCTTCCACAAAAATAAGTACTGTAGAAAAAACTGCTCTGTATAATTAATATCAATAATTAAGTAACTATAGAACTGATTAAACCTTTCAGCAAACATTATTTGCTTAATCAGAAAAGTTTTAATTTCCACAACCATGAACAGCAACCACTTACCATCTGGTAAATCCTGCTTATTAGCAAATACAAGAATAATAGCATCTCTCATTTCTCTATCATTTATAATGCGATGCAATTCCTGCCTTGCTTCGTCAACACGATCTCGATCAGCACAATCCACTACAAAAATGAGACCCTGGGTTCCCGTGTAGTAATGCCTCCAAAGAGGACGAATTTTGTCTTGTCCACCCACATCCTGATAAAGATAAAAATATTTGTCAATACTTATTCAAATTCATCAACTTTGTAAAATTATTCTATAATTATTCCAACTTTATAAATTAAGTTTAAAGTACATACAGCTCATGACTTGGGATGTTAAATGTCTAGACTTGAAAAATCCCGCCTTTACATTTAGGAAGGACACTTCCAACATCTATATATAAATACAGAAATGATGTACTATACTTTAAAAATAAATCAAATATTTCTACTTCACATTTTACAATGACTTACGTTACTTTGAAATCCTAGTCTCCAGAAAGTACAAAACCTGAAAATCAATGAAATAGAAACTCCAATGACAATGAGTTTATTAATCTGATACACCATTAGAATTTTAAAATTCTAAAAGTACTGTAATTCATATTTTTCCTAGATATAAAACCTGAGCTCTTTGAAATTTGGAATCTTTAGTGGAACTATGACATCAGTTATTACTTCCGCCAATCCACCAGGACTGAGAGGGGTGGTTGAAGGACGAAGGTTTGTATAGCTAGGAAAAATAAAATTACTTTAAAAGTTTATTTGTTCCTACACATATACAGTAGTAAGATTTCGCCCTTCAATTCACGTAAACTAGTTTCTTAGCAGATAAGAAATACCTATATTGGCAAACTGGTTGGTTCTTTTCCTTCCCTCAAACAAGCCAGTTTCCATGGTCTCGTACAAGTGAAATGAGAGACTCCCGCAACCCCCCTATCTACCCAAAATAAGGCCTTGCCTGTACTTGGTGAGTACCAGGCAAGTGGTTAAAGAAGCAATCCTTCTCACCCAAAAGCAGAGATGCAGTCCAAATTGAAATACCTGACATATGATGACCAATGGGACGGTATATAGTCCACCATATTTCCCTTCATAAAGCAATGATGGAGGAACAACAACTACTTATAGACCTACTCTAATAGGAATGGAGCTCAGAAGTGTAACTTACCAGCATCAAAATCACATCAAGCAAGTAACAGTACAATTAATTCATCCCCAAAAGGAGGAGAGAAAGGGAAGACCCAGTCATTCCACCTTCCATTCCAGACTTATATTTATATGTCATTATAAAAAATGAATGGCGAGCGATTGTGACGCAGTTCCGGTAGGCCCTGCTGCTGCCTCCGATGCCTTAGATGACCGCGGAGGTAGCAGCAGTAGGGGATTCAGCATTATGAAGCTTCATCTGTGGTGGATAATGTGGGAGGGTGGGCTGTGACACCCTAGCAGTACCAGCTGAACTCGGTTGAGTCCCTTGTTAGGCTGGGAGGAACGTAGAGAGTAGATGTCCCCTTTTTGTTTTTGTTTCTTTGTTGATGTCGGCTACCCCCTAAAAAATTGGGGGAAGTGCCTTGGTATATGTATGTATGTATATATAAAAAAGAAGCTTTCAGTCCCGCGTGGGAGCTGGGCTGGCTACACAACCACTTGAGAAGCCACCACAGGACAGAAACCAGAAGGCTACACAACCACTTGAGAAGCCACCACAGGACAGAAACCAGAAATGTTGTGGGACTTGTGGGTATACTCCTGTATAAAAGGCTCTAATAATGTTTTGCCTTTCCAAACTCCTGCTTTCAATTCCTGGCAGACTGAAAGATTCCTCTTGAAGGCTAAGGTGGGATCTACACCCCTGACTCATTGAATTCTAGCCTGAACTGGTACCTTGTCCCTCTCTGTAGTGGAGACATGCTCTACGGATCATGACGTGCAGAGAAAGAGACCATGTTCTTCAACACCTCTTTCATAGCTCTTCCAGCGCTAAGTTAGACACGGAGACATTTGGGCCCGAGACGTTGAGTATTCTTTAGATAGCACCACAAAACATTTACTAGGGGCAACCACCTCCACCCGACACTTCACGTATAAAGTGAATAGGAAAGGTCTTGAACCTGGGATCATATCTCGACAGGTTACCGATATTATTATGATCACTATTACTTGCTAAGCTATAATCCTGGATGGAAAAGCAGAATACTACAAGTCCAAGGGCTTCAACAGGGAAAGTGGGCCAGTGTGGGAAGGTAATAGCAAATAAACTATAAAAGAGACTTGAGTAAACCTTCTCAAGAGAGAAGTATTTACAAAGAGTTTGAACTTAAGTCCCACCAATTCAGCTGTCTAATGAGGAAGATCAATCCACATTCTGGTCACAGCTGGAAGGAAACTTCTAGAATATTGTGTAGTATTGTACCTTATATTGGAGAGAGGCATGGCATAATTAACTGTATACCTAGTACAATGTACACGATGTTACATTCTAGGAAGATCTGAGTGAAATGAATGATCTGAACTATGAAAAATCTTATGTAATAGGCATAAAATACTAACTGAATGCGAAAAATTAATATCAAGATCAGGAATAACAAATTTATTAGTTTCTATCTAATAAATTAAGATGATAGTCAGCAGCTGAAGACCAGACAAGAAAACAATACTCAAAACAAGGCAGAATGAACAAATTGAAACATTTAAGGATAGCCTGATCACCAAAAATCTCGAAACTTTCAATGAGGCAGTTTTTTGTGCAATTGAAAAATAAACAGACCAAATATGTTACTCAAAATTAAATTTGTAATAAAGAATGAAATGACTTGTGTAGTTAGAGAGAGATTGTTAAAGTGAAGATCTGGATGTAGAAGCCAATGTCCTCAACCCACTTACAACCATACTATGAGTTTTGTTAGGGTTCAATTTCATTCCCAAAATTTGCACCATTCCCTAATCATGGATTTTGGCCACAAACTCTGGCATAAGCTTAACAGAGACTTCCTTCCAGCCCTCAGCATTGGTTATTACATAAAGATTACATAAGAGAGACAAGCAACTCGCACACAAAAAGACTGTCTTGAGAGTCCGATTTCTATCTGAATTTTTTTCAAGGACTCATACAAGGTATTGTACACAGTCTTAAGATCAAGGGCCTCCATCCCACTCCACCCATCTGTACACTTCACAGTTGGAGGTGTGGCTGGCAGACAGGGGTTATCCATGGGGATAGTTCTCTTGAGACCTTGAATAGAAGTGCTAAGAGATCAGGATACCAATCAGCATGTGCCCATTAGGGAGCAACTTTGGTCATCCTGAGGCATGGCGTGATCAACGGTTAATTTATAAGCCATGAAATCAAGCGGAACGGAGGGAAAGCATGGGCGTCTTCTAAGGTCTGGAATGAGGGAACGAAAACCAAGAATTTCCTGTTTAGCCGTGTGGCGAATGGGTTGATCCCCGATGATCCACATAGAAGCCTCTCTGCTATGCAAGAAAGTAGGAACCAAACTGGCCTTACAACCTGGGCCAGGTGACCAAGTTTATCTGATAGTATATTCCTTTTGCTCTGAATTTGTGTGGCCGACAACTCTAGAGTGGTACACCACCCAATTGTGCATCTGCTTTGTCAGATAACAAAGGTTTAACTAAATCCGTGCCCCCTTGTTTCTTGACATAGGCAAATATGATTGTGTTGTCATTCATCACCACTACCAAGTGCTTCCTCAAGTGTTCTTGGATTGCTTGTAGAGCTAGAAACTCTGCTTGCATTTCAAAGCTGGTTATGTGCATATGCTCTGCTACTGATCATACACCTGAGGTGACCAGGTCACCCAGGCGTGTGCCCCACTACTTCAACAAATATGAGAATGGTTAGGTGTTAGGAGGTGGGGAATAACCTGGGACTTCCCTGGTGAGGTTTATCTCTTCTACCTAACATGTAAGATTGGCTTCTTTTATTATTATTATTATTACTATCCAAGCAACAACCTTAGTTGGAAAAGCAAGATGCTATAAGTCCAGGGGCTCCAACAGGGAAAAATAGCCCAGTGAGGAAAGGAAATAAGGAAATAAATAAATGAAGAGAACAAATTAACAATAAATCATTCTAAAATAAGTAACAACGTCAAAACAGACATGTCATATATAAACTATTAACAACATCAAAAACAAATATCTCATAAATAAACTATAAAAAGACTCATGTCCGCCTGGTCAACAAAAACGCATTTGCTCCAACTTTGAACTTTTGAAGTTCTACTGATTCAACCACCCGATTAGGAAGATCATTCCACAACTTGGTCACAGCTGGAATAAATCTTCTAGAGTACTGCGTAGTATTGAGCCTCGTGATGGAGAAGGCCTGGCTATTAGAATTAACTGTCTGCCTAGTATTACGAACAGGATAGAATTATCCAGGGAGATCTGAATATAAAGGATGGTCAGAGTTATGAAAAATCTTATGCAACATGCCACCTGTCATACCGGGACAAGATGATTTTCGGGGGATCCCTGGAGAATGACCAATAACCCTTCAAACATCACTGAAAGGATCTCTGGTGGCGGTACTCGTGTGAAATGAACTTCTGCAGCAAGGAAATTAGACTAGGAGAAACTGCCGGCAGTCTTGGAAAGAAACAGCTGTTCTACCTTTCTAAGGTTGCTGATGCGATAGTCTAATGGAAAGACTTTCGCTACCGTCATCTATTAGCAAGCCCACATCCTTTAATCTATGCTTGGGTATGAGATTCAACAACCAATTTATCACAATTCTCAGATCATGACAAATGGCAATAAGCCGGTCTCGATCCTGTAGGAAATGCCTTACTGAGGCCAAGATCGGCAAATCATTGAGATACACCAAACAGACGTATCGCATGCAAAGGGCCCTAAACTACCACCAGAGTTAATAGCCAAGTAAACACCAGGGAGCAGTACAAAGTATGAGACACATGTTTTGAAATGGTCAGTCAGTTGGTTAAAATCGGCCCACTCAACAGCTCGTGTCTTGCGTTTCCAGAATTAATAAAGACTGTACAGTACATGAGTCTGCAAAAGGTTCTTCAATCTAGAGAGAGAATAATAACCATTCTTGGTCAGCACGGGGAACACATGACATTTTATGAAAAGGATACAAAGGTGGCTAAAACACTTGAGCAATGATTTGGACAGGAGGGACTCCGGAGCTGAAGTCTGGGGGTGCTGGCTACCACACTACAAAATATGCTAAAACCGAACCTCTCTGGTCCTACAGAAATTCTTTTCTTATACCATCTTCAGACGCTGAGTGCCAGAAAAGAAGTCCTTGAGGAAGAGGAGGAGGTATTTCAAAAAATGCTGATGAATGGGTATTTGGAAGTATGCATTCTTCAGACCTACTGAATGCATGAAGTCTCCTTATCTGATGGTTCAGATTAGAGAGGTCGATGCCACGTCTTCAGGCCCCAGTTGACTTCTCCACCCGGAAAAGTCCACTGTAGAAGCCCAAGACATTTGTCCTCGCATGCTAACAGGTGAGAGCCACCTGTGATGGCAAACAGGTGACTGCTCTATTGTACTCATTGGAGGGTGCCAATTGAAGGCTCACAAAAGGGAGAGCACCCATATGACCACGAGCCGATGAGCTTGTATGACCAGGTGAGTGCGATCAGCAAGAGTTAAAAGGTGAGCACAAATATTTTAAGAGGGTGCGCATCTTTTTAAGAGAGCGAGGAATCAGATACTCTAGGTGTTAGCACACCTAAATTTAAGCACGTATATTCATGTAATCGAAGCTCATGTGATGAATGCACGCAAATAGCCAAGCAATCATTTCGCGGCCTATTCGCAATCACTTGAGTGGTGCACTGTCCAGCTTTGAACGCTCTGCACATGTAACTAATTGCGATGACTGAGCTCGTAGCACACTCGCTAGGCAGCATGATTCATTCAATTGAGACACGTGAAATACTGACCGCCTCCTTTGTATACAAGGGGAGTGCGCAATGGTAGCTTTTGTTCTGGAGAATGCAATGAATATGTTTGTAAAGGTAACCATGAGACCACAGTTGTCTGGGTGAACACAATAAGAGTGCCTGTCTACGTTTGCTGGATTGTAAAAGCGAGTGCAATGAGATAAACCGTTAGACGAGCACGATAAATGCGACCATGTAGTTGAGTGCAATATGCTCTTCCTTAATTAAGGGCAAGCGTGAGAGTTTCCAATGATTGGCAAACTGTCCAAAGTATAAGCATCAACTTGTGTGGGCATGCGAGACAGTTATGAGCGTTCTTTAAGTCTTGCATTGTATTCCTCCTTAATCACTAAGGATGCAGGTAAATTTTCTACAGAAGGAGAATTCAAATAGACTTTGTGCTATTCGAGAAAGCTGTATGAGGTTGTTTTCTCTTCAAAAATTTTTCTTATTGTTATCTCCGTTGTCAGCAGTCCTGAGACTACTGTACTAACAAGAAAGGTGGTTCTACAGATAGTCGCTGGCTTGAAACTGCTCGATTCAAGGACTACTTTTGCGACTGTGGTGACGTCACAAGTTTATCAGAAATAGTACACTAATAGGACATGTATTTCCTTAAAAATATATTTTCTTTTATAAAAATGAACTAACTTCTCTTGGTACATTAGTATTTCCCTTTTATTGATAATACTGTAAACAGTATCCATCTTTTAAAAGATAATACATTAAGGCTGTTAATGTCTGCCGAGTTCACATTGTAAGACTAATGAAACCATATTTCTGTTGGAAAGCGAGTGGGCAAATTAAGTAATTTCCTTTCAATAAGTTACAGATTAATATTAACATTCCCATTATCGAAATATCGAGTTAAAGATACCAAGTATTTCATGGGTCTGTATTGGTTGTTATGAATACTACTTCGCATAAATTCGACTCTACACCTATGATAGATTCTCATATCTTTCGCTAGTTTTATTTCATTTGTTTCATCTCTGATAATAGATCGATATTTATCTAATGAAAGTACAATAAGAGGACAAATATTTTCTTAGAAATAATATACTTTCTTTTACATTAAAAAAATTAAATACTTTGCAAGAAAAACAGAGAAGGGTTTTATATATTTTGCAAGTCATTCTTTGTTAAGTCACATTATATTTCTGGCAGAAGGCACGCTGAGCTGAATAATAGAATGATTTAATTTCTGAGTAATATTATTATTCCCACTGAAGAAACATCAAGTAGCGATCCCAAGTACTGTATTCCAGTGGTCTGTACCAGTTGCTTTGAGTATTGCATTACAGTACCTACAGCAAATCCAAGAAAATAAGTATTATACTAAATGTCTGGTAATGTTATAATTCTAGCAAAAAGCAAACAGGCAATTTGAGTCTGTTTTACAGTCCTCTGTTGGACACGCACATGAAGATACAGTTTATAACCAGTAAGAGTACAATATAGTTATCATGTCTTACAAATTTCATCGAAAACACCCCCACAATGTCCACCAAGAGGCAATTGCCTTTATCTTCTCCTCAGCCAAGAAGGAAAGAAAGGCAACTGATCTGAAACATCAAACTGAAGGTGATTAACCAATACAAAGGAGGAAAGAAAGTAAAATGATAGCATGTGAGATGAAACAATCACACCCCATGATGTTGACTATTCTCAAGGACAAAGAGAGGAGGGTTCAGCACCCCTGACTTCAACAATCAACGGACCGGGCCTATTCATGAAAAGGAAAAATTATTGCACTCATGGATAGAAGATCAAATCCAAAGATGGACACCAATAAGCATTTTTTACTATGTATAAGCAAAGGATAGAAGTTTATTTTAGACATCGAGTGAACATTCTGCAGAAGTATACAATATGACAAACTTATAACAGAGTTAGTATTTTTCCTAACATACAAACCCAAATTCTTTACTATAGGAGATATTCTAGCGCGAGCTGAAAAATACGGCAGAAAAACCTTAACAAGGTCGTTAACGACCCGGCAGGTAATTACCCACCTGTTAGTGGTGGGGAACCGCCGGTCGGTAGCTGCTGTTTACCTTCAATCGGATTCTAGCTAGGACTATCCTAGGGGGGCGGTGATGGAGGGAAGATTCGAGTAAAGAATTCGGGTTTGTATGTTAGGAAAAAATACAAACTCTGTTATAAGTTTGTCATTTGTTCCTACACTTGATACAAACCCTCATTCTTTACTATAGGAGACTTAGTCTTGAGGCCAGGGCGGCCAAGGAGTTCCCTATTCCTAGGGAAGATAGTCCACAAACTAGACTCTTTTGAAGCAACAACTTCTGTTAATCATCTTTCTTTGTAGATCCCCATAATCTTCAGCATGACTGAAGGTTTGCAGCCTCGAGGAAACAAATGTTTCAAGATGAAGTGGGTCAGGAACCTTCGACTCAGACCCCTTCAAACTTAGGCTTCCCCCGACCTTGCAATGGGGAAACCTCGTGACCACGAGTATAACTTATACCCTATGAGAGGAATCAGATGAGTATACCTTATTTCCATTGGCGAGTCCAGCCGAAACTGGATACAGGCTAGGATCCCCAGATGGGGGGGAGAAGGAGACGAAGAAGATAGATGGATGTCCTTCTTCAAACCTAGTGTAACCCAGATTCCTCAACCAATGGTTACTGTCCCCTGAAAGGGCGTAAGGTAACTACCGCACCTGTTGACCTGTCATAATAGGCCCTATAGAAAGGGTGTCTAGAGACCTATGTGTCACGTCGCTCAAATAGTGAGCAGTGAATGTAGATTGGCGTTTCCAGACCCCAACACTTAAGACTTGGGAGACAGAAAATTCTCTTAAATGCCAGTGAGGCAGCCACTCCCCTAACTTAATGGGCTCTGGGTTGGGCTGCCTCTGGGTCTCCGTGAAAAGACCTCGCAATAACTTTCTTGAGCCAGAAAGAGATGGTGTTGCGAGAGATTCTCTTTTTTACCCTGTTGGTACAAGGAATAGATGATGGAGACGTGGTCTGAAAGGTGTGTTGCGCTTCAGATATTTCTTATTGAGTGTGGAAATTCTCGAAATCTCTCATCGGTAGATGAAGGATTATGAGTCTAGCCACCAAGCCCAGTACGAAGTTGCGAGACTCTCGCCCCCCCCCCCCCCCCCCCAACTCTTAGAATGGGTGACATAAGACATACCATGTAGCTCACTGACCCCTTTAGCGGAGGACAGAGGTACGAGGAAGACTGTCCTAAGGTTCAGAGAGTAGCCTGAGGCCCTTAAGGGCTCATAGGGCAGACCCTTCAGCAAACGTAAGACATGTCTCAAGGAGATGGTCTAAACTCAACTGGGGGGCAAGATCACTCCAAACCCCGAAACAACCAAGGTGATGTCTTCTGAAGCGGAGAGGTCAACCCCTTCTCCGTCTACAGATGAGGCTCAAGGCTGCACGATAGCCCTTCATCGCCGAGACTGAGGGAAGCTTTCCTCACTGAGGTACAAAAGGAAGTCTGGGAACTACTGATCCTTCCTTTTGAGAACCCAATTGCTCCACATTGTTGCTGTTGCAGCGGTTAAGAAGTCCATTGTCTTAGCCCCAGCAGTTAGGACTTCTTGTAGGGACTGCCTAGAGTTTTGGTTTGGCAAGTCCTCGTGGCTCACAAGGTAGCCAACTGTATCAGACCACGTGTCAAGCCAGAAGGGACATTGAAGTCGTTTCCCTTGCTGAGGCTTTTGTGACTGAGAAGAGCCTGGAAGTGTAGTGTCTCTCTTCGAGGATTAGCCTGGTGTGAGCCTCGCCGTGAGGGGATCCAAGATCAGAGGAGAAGGTTGACGTCTCTGATCTTGGAGAACAGACCAGGTTTAAAGGTCGCTCAAGCAAGGCAGAGGCGAGGGACAGTGACATTGCACTAGCCGTTAGGACAATGTCCTAGAGACTGACCATATATGGTCAACGACCAAGCCTCCTCTCCATCTCAGCTAGGACCAGGGAAGGCCAGGCAGTGGCTGCTGAAGACTCAGCAGATAGGCTCCCCCAAAACCCCCCAACCTTAGCTTACAAGGATGGTAAGGTTGTAGGCACTGATGGCACTAACGAGTCAGGGCGGGACTCGAACCCCAGACTGTCACTACATAGCCTGTCTAACGCTGGAGAGTCAAAGGGTCGAGGAGACAGATGCAAATCGCTGAGGCATGAGATATAACACATAGTTCTTGGATTCCTAAAATAGGAGGATTCAAAGTCCCTCGACGGCAGCTCTCCCAAGGAATCTTCAGGCTGCAATAATTCCTCGCGTGTTATTACAGGTAAAAGTGGAGACGCGAGTAGCAGACAAACCTTATATCTTATCCCTCATATCTTTCTTATCGAAAGGGGGAAGAATGGTAGAAGTCGGAGTGTCTGGAGGTAATGGCGAAGACCGTTGACAAGTGTCGGAAAACCCTGTCATAAGAGTAAAACTCTTAATGACGATGGTCGCGTGCATGCACGAACACTGTGCTAATTGTTAAGAGAGCCAGACTACTCAGCATAACTGAAACTCGAAGGTTCCAAGTCGTGTGAACTCGAAAATCCAACGCGACAGAGGCTCGAAGGACTCCTAAGGTTATGAGAACCCGTAGGATAAACATGACGAAAGTTTAAAGGCTCCCGATCACGCCCGCCGAAAGGGTGATGGTCACGAGAGGGGAACCAGTAGGTTCAAAAAGACGTCTCCTTACAGCACGAGGGAGAGAACGTCAGGGATGAAAATAACTCCTACGCAGGGTAGATTTGTTCTCCCAAGGAGGAGAATATCGTTTAATACAAGGCTCTCGCTCCGCCCCTGGAGGAGAACCAAAAGCGTAAGAGGGAGGAGCGTGAATCAACAAACTCCTACAAGTTTTCTTCTCGTGAGTGGTAGGAAGGTTCTCCCGAAGGAGATCGCCTAAAACAAGCTTTCTCCCTGCTCTATGGGGAAAAGCGTAGGCGTAGTAACTTCTCTCTCTCAAACGAGGGAGAAGTTCTCCCGAAGAAAGATATTGCCAAAGGCAAGATTTCTCCCCTCTCTATGGGAAAAAGCGTAGGTGTAATAATTTCTCTCTCGCAAACGAGGGAGAAGTTCTCCCGAAGGAGGACATCGCCTAGGACAAGTTTTCTCCTAGTTCTAGGGAAAAAACGTAGGCGTAAAAATCTCCCTCTCGTGAACGAGAAAGGAGTCCTCCTGAAGGGGGACCTGGCCTAAGACAAGCTTTCTCCCAGTTCTATGGAAAAAAAGGCATAGGCTTAATAATCTCTCTCGCGAACGAGAGAGAAGTTCTCCCGAAGGAGAACATTGCCTAAGACAAGCTTTCCCCCAGTTCTATGGGAAAGAAGCGTAGGCGTAATAATCTCTCTCTCGCGAACAAGAGAGAAGATCTTCTGAAGGAGGGCATCGCCTGAGGCAAGTTTTCTCCCAGTTTTACGGAAAAAACGTAGGCGTAATAATCTCCTCTCGTGAATGAGAGAGAAGTCCTCCCGATGAAGGATATCGCCTGAGCCAAGCATACTCCAAGGGAGAAGTTCCCCTCCGAAGGAGGAACAAGCCGTAGACTTGCTTTTCCCTAGCTCCAGGGGAGAAAGCACAGTCTTCAGGGACGAGATAGCAGAGGTAAAACTCATTGAACTGTTCGCAACTCCTTACGAAGGAGGGAAGGTTACTGACTGGCTGAAGTGGGAAGCTTTCCCTCGGAAGGGGAATGGATCTCTCACGCAGTCCAATTCCGAGGAAGGTTATCACTCCCTCGTAAGGGAAGGATCTCTAATCCCTGGAGGCGAACCTCCTATCAGCAATTTAAGTTTCCCAATAAGTTAATCAAGTTGCAGGTTGACAACGTGTGTTACCTCGTAACATGGGCAGCTCATGAGCTGCCACATGAAGCGCAGGATAATGAACAGAGGGGCCAAAGCCCTCGGCATTGCGTTCTATGTCGCTGCTATCTGGGTGTTTTCTTTAGCCTCTCTAACACGTTTCCCTTTCCCCTCTGCTCTCAACCGAAGAGAAGAAGGGCCGAACCCCTGCATCTTCTTTCGAGGTTTCCGAAAGACTCGAAATCCTTAACTCATTAGGGAGCAAAAGAATTAGGGAAGTTGTCTGTCTGAAATGCGGGAGCGAGGGATTGACCCCGCAAGTGTATGACCGGAGATTTGCGTGTGTAGCGCTAATTGTGTGCGAACACCTGCGTGACTGGGGTCTGAAGACTCTGCCATAAGAGTTGAACTCTTGATTGTCATGGGCGCAGTGTTGGATGGGCATACGCGAACATTCCGCGCGACAAGAGTCCGAAGACTCTCTGACCTAAGAGTAACACTCTTGATGACTTGTGTCACGAGAACGCGAAGGTTCAGCGTGATTGTGCATGCCCCAAGAGGTTGTGTTGCGAGAACCCGAAGGGCTAGATCAACGGGAAAACAGGTCTCCCTTGTCACGAGACACCGAAGTGTCAGCGAGACTAAATGCACGAGAGCCCGAGGTTTCAGCAACTTGCTGTGAGAAAACGAAGGGATAAGCGCACCAGGAAACCGAAGTTTCCTTGTCACGAGACCCCAAAGGGTCAAAGATCGAGAATTCAAAGGCGAGAGCGATCTCTCTGAAGATAGAGTGAAACAAGGAAAAGCGCTCTATCTGACTTTTTCTAGAGCGGACGGAGACCCTCAAACTATTATGCGAAGAAGAGGGTTCGAGGTTAGGACGTGCTTTGCCCTTGGCCGCGCTCCTGTTTCTTAGATGATCCCTCGCATGACGACGACAGAGAGGCAGAACGATAACGAGAGGGAGCGTTCTCCTCGGGTTTGTGGCATGAGCGTATATAATCTCGAGGCAAGAAGTCTCGGGGAGAGACAGAATGCGAGAAAGAGCGAGAATGATAACGTTTCTTCCTATTTAGCCTGTCTCTTCGGCTAGAACATCTAGGTGAAGGCGTAAATGGGCGTGCGGGAGAGTGTTCTCGCACGTCTGTGCCAGCCTTAGGGCGCGCGCGCGCAGGAGAAAATTCCCTAGCGCGCAGTGGAATCATATGGGGCGCGAGGGTGTGCGCGCACATCCTTGCGGATGCGGGAGAAGGCTGGCGCCCATAAGCGTTGGCGCGTTGGTAAGCGCTGGCACGATGATAAGCGCTGGTGCGTTGGTAAGAGTTGGAGCGCGGGAGGAGGCAGCATGGCTGACTTGTCAGAAGTCCTTCTAACAGTAGAAAGTTGACGCGCAGGTTTTACCTGGCGCGTAGGATGGTGCGCAGTATGGCGGGCAGGAGAGTGAGGTGTTGGGCGCGTATGCGCACGTGCAGGAGAATGTTGGCGTGCGGGAGAGCATAGGAGAGCACTGGCGTGCAGGAGAGCCCCATTGCGCAGAAGATTGGTGGCGCACAGGAGTTTGCGCGCGGGTGAGCGCATGGCGCGTGATGGAGCTATGCTCTTGTTGGAGTGTATGCGCATGTTGGTGCATACGCTCTTGATGCTCATGTTAGGGTAAGGAGGAAGCGCTCTTAAGTTTGTGACGAGAGCGCTTAGTCTTGCGGCAAGACATCTCGTGAAGAGACAGAAGGCGAGGAAGAGCAAGAACGATTATGTCTCTTCCTATGTCCCCTGTGTCTCCGGAGAGAACGACTGGGCAAAGGAGTGCGAGCTCTCCTTTTCCTCTTCTCTCTCTCCCTCCTAGCCTCCAAAGAGGGAAGAACAAGGAGGAGGAGGAGGAGGAGGAGGAGGAGGAGGAGGAGGAGGAGGAGGAGGAGGAGGAGGAGGAGGAGGAGGAGGAGGAGGTACTGCGAAGACCACTTCTACATACTTGGCAGGGGAACCCTCAGAACACCCATGACCTCTGTAACAGGGCATAGGGGAAGAGGATCCACATCCAGCGGTGACATAAAGGCGCCATGAACACTTCCTCAAAATAGAGGACATCATCTAACAAAGAAAAAGAAAAAGGATTAAACAAAACTCAAAAAAGAAAGGCTAGTCTGCCAGGCAAATAAAGCAGGAGCAGTGATGTTACCACTGCGACGGCTAGAATTCGATTGAAGGTAAACAGCAGCGACCGACCGGCGGTAACACCACCACTAACAGGTGGGTAATTACCTGCCCGGTCGTTAACGACCTTGTTAAGGTTTTTCTGCCGTATTTTTCAGCTCGCGCTAGAATATCTCCTATAGTAAAGAATGAGGGTTTGTATCAAATGTAGGAACAAGAAGCATTCAAGGTAAATACTGGCTGGTTCAAAAGATTCAAGAAAAGATTTCAACTGCATAATGTGCGAGTGCAGATGAGGAAGGAACACGCTGTAGGTACTATACATGAAGACATTTCACATGTACCAGCATTATGATAATTTTAAGTAGCTTATGTTTCATTTAATATGTACTTTAAAATGACAAATTCGTAGATAATTTTCCTAGCGATACAAACCTTAGCTATTTACATAGGGTAATTACTTTGGCGACAGCCGATGACGAGCCATAAAGTTTTAACGAGGGTTTCCTACCCCACCGCTAGTTAGCGGGGGGTAGGGAGGGGTAGCTAGCTACCCCTCCCCTCTCACACACACTGGTGAAGATCCACTTTACTTAGAGGTAGGACTTATCTTGGGGGACAGGGCTGGCGGGCACATAACTGTAAATAGCTAAGGTTTGTATCGTTAGGAAAAATACAAATTATCTACGAATTTATCATTTGTTCCGTAACTGAATACAAACCAACGCTATTTACATGGGGAGACTTAACCCTTAGGAAGGGAGGTAAGTACCCTGCCATACTGGCTTTGGCTTGCCCGGGGGCTCCTAACCCGAGTTCATAAAGGAACTCAAGGGTTGGGGCCCCTGCGCCTCGCAGACAGCTGAGGGGCTGCTGCGGCCTACGCAAGTCGTGTGTGAAGGTGAGCAGTGACATGTCCTAGGAAGTTGACCTGGAGTTCTTTAGAGGGAAATCTAGGCTAGGACTACCCAATACCACCTCATCAGGGTATGGGGACATGACAGTATTACAACTTAATACTAGGAACACAAGGGAGCATGGCTTACCTGCAGAGGTTCGAGGTCAGCTGTGCAAAGGACCCAGGATGCTGTTTTTCTCCATGGGAGGAGAGGATGAAGAAAAGAAAAGGGCGAGACAGATCTTTTCATTCACACAGACTAAAACCGGGTAACAATGCCCTCAACCCTCTGCTACTTGTCCAATTAGGAGCCTGAGGTTAGACCAGCTGTTGTGCAGCCACCACAGGGCCGATAGAAAACGTATCGAGCCGTCTGTGTGTCACGTCTTGCAGGTAGTGGGCCGTGAAGGTGGTCTGACGCTTCCACACCCCAGCTTGCAGGACCTGCATCACCGAAAAGTTCTTCTTGAAGGCCAGGGACGTAGCAACGCCCCTGACGTCATGCGCCCTAGGGCGCCGTGACGGAGGAGGGTCAGAACTCAAGGCCAGGTGGATCACCTTGCAGATCCAGGCCGAGATGGTATTCCTGGTGACCCTCCTCTTCGTTTCCCCGGTGCTAACGAACAAGTTCCGCACCTGGGGGCGGGCTGCAGCTGTTCTTTTGAGATATAACCTCAGACTCCTGACTGGGCACAGTAGGAGATGGTCTGGGTCATCTGTTACAGAACGAGGACTCGAGACCTGGAAAGAGTCGAACCTAGGGTCCTGCACTCCCGGGTTCTGAGTCTTAGCAACAAACTCAGGGACGAAGCTGAACGTTACCTCCCCCCATCCCCTTGAATGGGTGACGTCGTAGGAGAGACCATGCAGTTCACTGACTCGCTTCGCCGAGGCCAGAGCTAGCAGGAACACCGTCTTCCAGGTAAGGTGGCGATCAGAAGCCTGGCGTAATGGTTCGTAGGGAGGCCTCTTAAGAGACCTGAGAACCCGAACCACGTTCCAAGGAAGAGGTCTCACTTCCGACTGAGGGCAGGTAAGTTCGTAACTCCGTATGAGAAGAGACAGTTCCAGCAAGGAGGAAATGGCCATTCCTTTGAGCCTGAAGGCAAGACTTAAGGCTGAACGATAGCCTTTCACTGCCGAGACTGAAAGGCGCATTTCTTCCCGCAGATACACAAGGAACTCCGCTATTGCTGGTAAAGTGGCATCGAGGGGAGAGATACCCCCTTCCACGGCACCAACCACAGAAAACTCTCCACTTCGCCTGGTAGACTCCTGCGGATGACCTGCGCAGGTGGCCAGACATCCTTTCCGCAACTTGTTGCGAAAATCCTCTCTCTTTGAGGGGATGCTGGATAGTCTCCAGGCGTGAACTCGAAGCGAAGCTACGGCTTTGTGAAAGATGTTGGTGTGTGGTTGTTTGAATAGCTCGTGACATGGAGGGAGCCCCCTAGGGATCTCCGTGAGGAGCTGCAGAAGGTCCGGAAACCACTCTGCGTGATGCCATAGCGGAGCTATCAAGGTCATCGAGAGGTTGACCGATGTTCTTGTCTTGTTGAGGACCCTCCTCATCAGACAGAACGGGGGAAAGGCGTACACATCGACGTTGTCCCACCGTTGTTGGAAGGCATCTTGCCAGAGGGCCTTGGGGTCTGGGACTGGGGAGCAGTACAGCGGAAGCTTGGTGTTCAATGCTGTAGCGAACAGGTCCACAGTCGGGGAACAACACAAAGTCAGGACTTTGTTGGCTATCCGAGGATCCAAAGACCACTCGGTACTCACTATCTGCGTCGCTCTGCTCAGACTGTCGGCGAGCACATTCCTCTTGCCCGGAATGAAGCGAGCCGCAAGTGATATCGAGTGGGCTTCGGACCATCTCAGGATCTCTACTGCAAGATGGGACAGCTGTTTCGAAAAGGTACCTCCCTGCTTGTTGATGTAAGCCACCACCGTAGTGTTGTCGCTCCTCACCACCACGGAGTGAATCACCAGATACTATTGGAACTGTTGAAGTGCCAGAAATACGGACTTCATCTCTAGCAGGTTTATGTGAAGGTACTTTTCTAATTCTGACCACAGGCCTGAGGCCCTGTGGTTCAGAACGTGGGCACCCCACCCCTTGTTTGATGCGTCCGAAAACAGCATCAAATCCCGGGTAGAGACGAGAAGATCCACTTCCTTTGGCAGGTTCTCGTCTACCACCCACCATCTGAGGTCCGCTCGTTCCGCAGATCCCATGGGGATCAGGATGTCCGGGAAGTCGAGTCCTTGACTCCACCGAGACTTGAGTCGCCACTGAAGGGATCTCATCCTGAGACGACTGTTGGGGACGAGACGGGTCAGGGAGGAGAGGTGGCCGAGGAGACGAAGCCACGACTGGGCTGGGAGTTCTTCTCGATTGAGGAAAAGTTTTGCAACCTTCCTCAGCCTTGCTATCCTTTCGTCTGATGGGAAGGCTTTGTGGAGATTGGTGTCTATGATCATGCCTAGATATACCAGTTTCTGAGAGGGCTGTAGAGAGGACTTCTCGAGGTTTACCACGATCCCCACCGAGCTTGTCTCGGTGGCGAAGAAGGGATGCCTCCGAGTCTGCCAGGATCAACCAGTCGTCCAGGTAATGGAGGAGACGGATGCCGATCTTGTGAGCCCATGAAGAGATGATGGTGAAGACTCTGGTGAACACCTGAGGGGCTGTGGAGAGACCGAAACACAGCACCTTGAACTGGTAAATCTTGTTGTCTAGGCAAAATCTCAGGTACTTCCTTGAAGACGGATGGATTGGGATCTGGAAGTACGCGTCCTTCAGATCCAGTGTGCACATGAAGTCTCGTGGTCTCACTGCAAGTCTGACCGTGTCTGCCGTCTCCATACTGAACGGAGTCTGCTTGACAAACCCGTTCAGTGTCGAGAGGTCGATGACTGGTCTCCAGCCTCCAGACGCCTTTCTCACAAGAAAGAGTCGACTGTAGAAGCCTGGGGACCCGTCCACGACCTCCTGGAGAGCGTCCTTCTCCAACATGGTCTGGACTTCAGCCCGAAGGGCCTGCCCTTTTGCCGATCCCATGGCAAAAGAGTTCAACGACACTGGATTCGCTGTCAGAGGAGGGAGAGATGCTGTGAACGGGACGCGATACCCTAGGGATATCACGGAGACTGTCCAGGCATCCGCCCCGAGTTGCTGCCACCTTGCTGCGCAACTCTGCAGGCATCCCCCCACTGGTGGACATGCGGGGGGAATGCCAACCCTAGCGCTTCCGGCCTCGGTCAGAGCCTCTAGGGTTCTTGCCTCCCCTGGAGGACTTTTTCCCCCTCCTGCCCTTGGCAGGAAAGGGCTTACACACCTTGGGCTTCGCTGCTACAGTAGTCTTCTTCGTATCCCTGACGGGACGGGGCTGCTGAACCGCCGGAGGCTTATAGGGCCTCGATGTTAGGGCCCTTTGGATGAGGGAATCCTGGTTGGATTTCCTCCACCTCTCGGCAGAGAGCTCCACATCCTTAGGCTCAAACAAGCTCTTACCGAGGACGGAAGAGTGTCTGAGCCTGCTCGACTAGGCGCTGGTAACCTTATGGTGGAACCTCTCGACAACAGCGTCCCTGCGTTTGAGGATCGTGTTGGCCCACAAGATCGAGACTTGGTGGGATAGGAACTCGATGGTCCGAGTACCCCAGAAGGGGAAAAGTTTCCAGCGCCTTCCTGGTGCTTTCCTTGGAGAGATCCTCGGAACGCACCAGGATGCCCAGAGACCCCAGCCAGATCCCGAGCCATGAAGTGGCTTGCATAGCGCACTTGATGACCTTCTCCTGGCTCTGGATCTCAGTGGCTGAGAAGGATACGTGCCGGTTGGAGAGCCTCTCGAGAGGGACTCCCCCCTGTGAGTCCTTCCACGGAATGATATAGGGGAAGGCTCAGCGCAGACTCCTCAAGGACTTCAAAGTACCTCCTCTGATGGACACGAGGAGGAGGGAGGAGCTTACTTCCGGCACTGGATCTACTGGAGGAGGCAAGCTCCGCGAGCTGGCCCTCGATCTTGTCTCTGGCGCTCTTCATCCCCTGGGACCAGGGCAATGCTGCGCTGGCTCTAGAGGGCTTCTGAGTGCCATAGATGCGATCCAGGACCGTGTCCTTACCCTCACGAGGTGGGACCTCAGGGTCTGGAATCCCATTAAGGTACCTCATGAGAGTCAGGACCTGCCAGAACGCGTGTTCTGACTCCTGGGGCTCGCCTCCAGACGGACTTGCAGCGAAGTCTCCAGACCCCAGAGGCTCTTCCTGGGGGGAAACGTGGGCATCCTCTACGGCTCTGGGCTGTTCCTGTCTGATCCTAGAAGACGATTTTGGAATCGTCTTAGAGTCCTTAGGTTCCCTCCTGGGAGGGATGCAGGACTCTAAAAGCAAAGGGGGCAAGTCCTTCTCCACCTCGGGACGAGGAGACCTCTCAGGAAGAGGAGGAACATCCACCATTGGTGCGATGGGGGAGTATTCCTGCTCAACCGACTCCCCTGAGGAGGGGTAAACCTCCTCCGCAGGGGAGGGCGAGAAGGTCTGAGGGGGAGTAGGATCCTTGCGCAAGGATCTACGCGGGGGCAGCACAGGCCCCGGAGGAGGATCCATAGGAGAGACTCCTCTCTTCCTTTTCAGGGGGGAGGAAGCTGCCGCTGGTTCGCGACCCGAATCAGTGTTGGCTTAATAGCCCGCACGAGAGCTTTGAGTAGGGTGTCGAACCAGGGCTGCTGACTGACAGCAGCGCTTTCAGACACTCCCTCTGAAAGGAAAGGGATCGACGGATCCCTAGGAGGAGTCGACACACGAGGGTTCGCCTGTCGGGCTGTAAGAGAAGAATCCCTAGACCTGTCAGAGGAGCGTTCCCCCTCTGGCGAGCGCGCTGGTCTGCGCTTGCGGGGAGGGGAACGTGACAAAGAAGAAACCGCCTGCCGGCGATCGCGCTGGGGCTCGTAAACCGGGCCCAAATCAGAATCGCGCGCGAGAGAAGGGCGCGAAGCTGGAAAATCGCGCGCGCGACCCGCGGGGGCGCGATGGTGTGCAGGTGGATGGTCGGGCGCGATGGCGCGATGGTGTGCAGGTGGATGGTCGGGCGCGATGGCGCGCTGGAGACAGAGCGGGAGCGTGGCCGAGAGGGCGCACGGAAGCCTGAGAGGGAACATGCCCGCGAGCGCGAGTGGGCGATGGCGTGGGCGTGAGGCGAGCTGGAACAGGAGGCGGCCAAACGCGCGGGCACGCAGTGATTTGGTGCAGCCCCAGAGGGCGAGAGATAACAGGAGCGCCCAAGCGGGTGTCCGGTAGGACTGGCCGAGGGAGCGATAGTGCGGGAGCAGGGTCGCGAGCGACCTGGGAACGAGAGGTCTGATGACGGTCTGGCTGGACCGGTTTACTCGCCTGTGCAAACGCTAGGTGCGCTGGCGATCGTGGGCGCGCGTATCAGGAACAGGTCGCGTCGGAGTTTGCTGCTTCGGAGGTCGCGAGGTGCGAGCCGCGTGAGGGCGTTCTGGAGTGAGTTGCGCCACCACCGCTGTCTTATAGACAAGCACGGGGCGTGAAGCAGGAACAGGGCGCGATTGGGGCGCATTGAGCGCGATCGCAGCATTAACAGATTCGCGCAGTTCCAGAGGCGGCCGTGAGCGCCCGTGCGCTGGCTTGGCAACCTCTGGGGCGATGAGCTGAGTCGTCGCAACCCGTGGTCGCGTTGGAGCTGTAACAGGAACTGCGCGCGGACGCGCATCGCGAACCTCTCTCATATCACGAGATTCCCTTGTATCGCGAACCTCCTTAGGTGGGCGCGATGGGCCCAAAGCAGCGCGTGGGCGTGTTGGGGTGCGCGTGAGCGCTGGAGCTGGAATCGCGCGGGGACGCGTATCACATCTCTCCCCCCCAGGGTGCAACGAGTCCGAAGGAACCTGTTGTGGGCGCCTGTGCGCCAACTCAGGAACCTCCTGGATCGCGCGCAGTGAAACAGGAACCGGGGGCCGGCGAGGTGCCGGAGGGTGCGTGAACGCTGAAGGCCACTGGGGCACCGGTGGACGCGTAGGCGCCTTATCAGGAACTGGCCGCAAGTGCGCAGGAGAGCGCGGCGGCGCTACAACAGGAGCAGGGCACGTTTGCGCAGTTGGGCGATTACGCGCTACATCAGGAACTGCAGGAGGGCAACGGGGCGCCAATGGGCGTGGGCGCGCAGGGGAACCCTGGCGAGCAACAGGAACAGTGGCGCGAACCCCAAAGGGTGAGCGCCGAGGCGCTTTGTCAGGAACGGCAGGAACAACAGCAACAGGGTGCGCAGGCGGAGCCTTACGCTTAGGGGCGAGCGGCGCAGTTGCGCGCTCAAGTCCCTGAGACCCCGAAGGGTCAGGAGGTTGCGCAGTGGCAGTCTCCGGCGCGTAAAGCGCGTCAGCAGCATTAGATGTAGATGGTTGAGGTGACAGCTCACATTGTCCCGAAGGACAACCATCCTCCGACGGGGATCGCGAACGGTCCCTGGAGAGGTCAAGGGTGGTAGCAGGTAGATCAGTTGAACGGCGAGTCGTCTCCTCCGCAGAGGACTGTGGTGACGACGAGCCAAAGAGGCGCCTCCTAACCCATTTGAAGGGGGAAGGAAGGCCTCTTCGGCGAAGGGGAGGACGAGCCTTCCGCCTTATACGCCCACGAGGGGCCGTGGGATCAGCAGGCTGACCATCAACAGGCCTCCGAAGAGGCGTCTCTACCAGAGAACTCCCCCGAGATGAAGTCTCAGCGGAAGGAGAGACCGTGGGACTAAGCTCCTCCCTCAAAGTATGTTCAGAGGGAGAGACAGAGCCTTCTGCTACCGCAGCCACAGGAACAGGAGTTTGGTCAGACCCACGGGATGTTTCCGACACAACAACGTCAACCACAGACAGAGGATCTATGTCCGCTGAGGTTGACGATTGTTCGGCAGCCGCACCCCGTTTGATCATACCAAACAAGACTTCCTTGGAGGGCGAACCCTGTAGCCCCAAGGAAGCCCAAAGCTGAAAAAGGTCATTGTTAGAAACAAATACCTCCTCCGAGGGGGGAGGGGCAGCCGCCTCGCTATGGTAGGCAACGACCTCTCCCTCGCCACGGGATCGGTTAATGACATCAACATTACGGTCTACTCTACCTCTCGCCGGCCTCTCGGAAGAGGCCGCCCAAGCGGGAGCTTCGGAGGAGGAACGGGCGGCGGAAGAGGAAGACTTAGGATTTTCTCTCTTCCGAGAAACCTCGGAAGGAGAAAGATCCCTCTTAGCCTTCTTCTTACGTCGCCGGGCAAACCTCTCCCACTGGGAGGTAGACCACTCCCTACACTCAATGCACAAATTCGAACTATCACACCGTTGGCCCCTACACTGGGGGCATAAGGAGTGTGGATCCGTTTCCACGGCCGACATAAAGGTCCCACAAGGGCGGCCGGGAAGTCCAGGGCCAGTACGCATTGTCAGTAGAGGCCAACTTCAAACACACTGCAAAAGAGAGAAAGCAAAATAGATTAATATGGCGGTCAAAGCGTGGGAGAGCACAGACAGGTCTGTTCTCTTCCCGAGCCAAAAGTAAAGTGGATCTTCACCGGTGTGAGGGGGGAGGGGTAGCTAGCTACCCCTCCCTAACCCCCGCTAACTAGCGGTGGGGTAGGAAACCCTCGTTAAAACTTTATGGCTCGTCATCGGCTGTCGCCAAAGTAATTACCCCATGTAAATAGCTAAGGTTTGTATTCAGTTACGGAACAAAACATTATATCACATTTTACATGTCACTATATTAATCCATGTACTTTCAGTAATATGACGTGGCAACATCTATCGTTCCTATGATGCACAGCTTGTCTGTCCTCGACCCTCTTCCTGATAAGGTTTCTTTTATTGTATCCCACGGATCTTGTGTTTACTCGTAACAGACATTAAGAACCTCCTTTTAAGGTGCCTCCTAGCCCCACCGATTATGACTAAGAAAGTTACCAACATATACAAGAGGAAGATTGTCGATGATATTGACAAAATTATTAAGGATATAGGCTATCCGGCAGAGTAAATATTTAATGTGGACGAAACGGAATTATTTGGGGAACGAATGCCAGCACGCACCTACACCCACAAAGAAGCAAAAATCATGCTCAAATTTAAATACTTCAGGTTAAGCTTACGCTTCTGCCTAATGGAAAAATCACGGAGTTCAGTTCAAACTGAAGCTTTCTATCATTTATCACTCTGAAAATCCGCGAGCATTCAAGAATGTGAGTAAGCACACTTTCCCCGTCTTCTACAGCTCGAATTGTAAGGCATGGAAGATGCAGGCGCTTTTCGAAGACTGGTTTATTGATTGTAACCTTCTAAGCCCAATAAACCTTAACAAATAATTTCATAATCATTTCACTTTATAAACTGACCTTTTTTCCCTTTTGAAAGCCTTACAAATATATAGGCCAGACTGCTATGAAAACTCCAAAATCTACTCTTAAAAATGGTCCTACCGTTATTCATGATAAAAAATTTAAATAAAATACTCACGGAGGCATCTACTTACAACAAATCACAATAAAACAACCAGCATTATGTCTATACCAATACTGTACATATTAACTCATGCAATCAAGTACAAAATATCAACTTACCCAAACATTAAATTTGACGTTCTTGTATGCAACAGTCTCTACATTGAATCCAACAGTTGGTATCGTAGTTACGGAATGACCTAGTTTTAACTTGTACAGAATTGTTGTCTTTCCTGCCGCATCAAGGCCCAACATCAAAATTCGTATCTCCTTATTGCCAAAGATTTTGCTTAATAATTTGCCCATTCTGCCTCGCCCTGTGAAGATCAAAAGAAATTATAAATGTTACAAAATAACATGACTTTAAATATAATGTTATTTACAAAAAGCAAAAAAAACCAAGTATGACAAATTCAGAGGTAATTTGTATTTTTCCTAACGATACAAACCTTAGCTATTTATAGGGGTATTACTTTCAGCGAAGCTGAAAGGACGAGTCATCAGAATCTATCTAAACCCATCACTCACACACCTGTGACCGAGCCTCACTTTGCTTGGAAGTAGGACTTCGACGGGGGACAGGGTTGGTGGACAAGTATGTATAAATCGCTAAGGTTTACATCGTCAGGAAAAATATGATTTACCTCCGAATATGACAAATTCGTAGATAATTTGTATTTTTCCTAACCATACAAACCTTAGCTATTTGAATAGGGTATTACTTTCGGCAAAGCTGAAATGGCGAGCCATTAGAATTTTAACGAGGGTTTACTACCCCCTCGCTAGTTAGCGAGGGGGTAGGGGAGGGGTAGCTAGCTAACCCTCCCCCCTCACACACCGGTGAACTAGTTCACTTAGCTTAGAGGTAGGACTTCCCAAGGGACAGGGCTGGCAGGCAAGTTTGATTAAATAGCTAAGGTTTGTATGGTTAGGAAAAATACAAATTATCTACGAATTTGTCATTTGTTCCATAACCGAAATACAAACCACGCTATTTAAATAGGGTGACTTAACCCTTAGGAAGGGTGGTAAGTCCCAACCGTTACTGGCTTTTTGGCTTTTGCCCGGGGACTCAGTATCTGAGTGTGTAAAACTCGAAATAAGGAGTCCCTGCACCTCGCAAGTACCTTGCTCTGCAAGGACCACGGCCTACGTAAGCGTGTGTGTGAGGGAATGAAGTGTGACTTGTCCTTGGAAGTTGACCTGGAGTCCATTAGATGGAATTCTAGGTTAGGACGTTCCCAATACCACCTCGTAAGGGTATAGGGGACGCGAAAGTATTATCTTAATACTACGAACACAAGGAAGTATGGTTTACCTGCAGTGGTTTGAGGTCAGCTGTGCAGAGAACCCAGGATGCTGCTTTCCCCAAGAGAGGGAAAGATGAAGAAAAAAATAAGGGCCGGGCATATCTTTTCCTTCATGCAGACTAACACCGGGTAACAATGCCCTAAACCTTCTGCTGCTTGTCCATTAAGGAGCCTGAGGTTTAAACCAGCTGTTGTGCAACCACCACAGGGCCGATAGAGAACGTATCAAGCCTCCTGTGGGTCACGTCTTGCAGGTAGTGGGCTGTGAAGGTCGTTTGACGCTTCCACACCCCTGCTTGTAGAACCTGCGTCACTGAGTAGTTTCTCTTGAATGCCAGGGACGTAGCGAGGCCTCTGACATCAAGTGCTCTAGGGCGACGTGACAGAGGAGGGTCTGGATTCGGGGAATGGTGGATGAACCTGCGAATCCATGCTGAGATAGTGTTCTTAGTGACCCTCCTCTTCGTCCTTCCTGTGCTCACAAACAATGCTTGCACTCGAGGACGAATTGCAACTGTTCTCCTAAGATAGAGCCTCAGACTCCTTACTGGGCACAGTAGGAGATGGTCTGGGTCATCTGTTACAGAACAGAAATTCGAAACCGGAAAGAGTCGAACCGGGGGTCCGGCACTCCTGGATTTCGAGTCTTAGCCACAAACTCAGGGACGAACCTGAACGTTACCTTTACCCATCCCCTTGAATGAGCGATGTCATACGGGAGACCATGAAGTTCGCTAACTCGCTTGGCCGAGGCCAAAGCAAGTAGGAACACCGTCTTCCAAGTCAGGTGGCGATCAGAAGCCTGGCGTAATGGTTCGACGGAGGTCTCTTAAGAGACCTGAGGACTCGAACCACGCTCCCTGGAGGAGGTCTCACTTCCGACTGAGGGCAGGTAAGTTCATAACTTCGTATGAGTGGTTCCAGCGAGGGGGAAAAGTCCATTCCTTTTAGCCTGACGGCAAGACTTAAGGCTGAGTGATAGCTTTTCACTGCCGAGACTGAAAGGCACATCTCTTCCCGCAAATACACGAAAAACTTCGCTACTGCTGAAATTGTGGCATCGAGTGGAAAGATACCCCTTCCACGACACCAACCACAGAAGACTATCCACTTCGCCAGGGTAGACTCCTGCGGATGACTTTCGCAGGTGGCGAGAAATCCTTTCCGCAACTTGCTGCGTAAAACCTCTCTCTGTGAGGAGATGTTGGATAAAGTCTCCAGGCGTGAAGCCGCAGCGATGCTACAGCTTTGTGGGAGATGTTGGAGTGTGGTTGTTTGAGTAGCTCGTGTTGAGGAGAGAGTTCTCTCGGGAGTTCCGTCAGGAGCTGCAGAAGGCCCGGGAACCACTCTGCGTGATGCCATAGCAGAGCTACCAAGGTCATTGACAGGTCGACCAATATTCTGGTCTTGTTGAGCACCCTTCTCATCAGACAGAACGGGGGAAAGGCGTAAACGCCGATGTTGACCCACCGTTGTTGGAAGGCATCTTGCCAGAGTGCCTTGGGGTCCGGGACTGGGGAGCAGTACAGCGAAAGCTTGAAATTCAAGGCTGTCGCGAACGGATCCACCGTCGGGGAGCCCCACAAAGTCAGGACTTTGTTGGCTACTAGAGGATCCAAAGACCACTCGGTACTCACGATCTGGGATGCCCTGCTCAGACTGTCGGCGAGAACATTCCTTTTGCCCGAAATGAAGCGAGCCGATAGTGGAAACGAGTGGACTTCGGTCCATCTCAGTATCTTTACTGCAAGATGGGATAGCTGTTGTGAAAAGGCACCTCCCTGCTTGTTGATGTATGCCACTACCGTGGTGTTGTCGCTCCTCACCACTACGGAGTGAATCGCCAGATACTGTTGGAACTGTTGAAGTGCCAGAAATACGGCCTTCATCTCTAGCAGGTTTATGTGGAGGCACTTTTCTGATTCTGACCATAGGCCTGAGGTCCTGTGGTTCAGCACGTGGGCCCCTCACTCTTCTTTTGAGGCGTCGGATGACAGCATCAAATCCGGGGGGAGGACGAGACGATCCACTCCCTTTCGGAGGTTTTCGTCTGTCACCCACCACTGAAAGTCCGTCTGTTCCGCAGGACCCATAGGGACCAAAACGTCCGGGGAATCGTGACCTTGATTCCACCGGGACTTGGGCTGCCACTGCAGGGATCTCATCCTGAGGCGCCCATTTGGAACTAGACGGGCCAGGGAGGAAAGGTGACTGAGAAGACGTAACCATGATTGGGCTGGAAGTTCTCGTTTGAGGAAAGGATCAGCGACCCTCCTCAGCCTTGCTATCCTGTCGTCTAATGGATAGGCTTTGTGGAGACTGGTGTCCAAGATCATGCTTAGATATACCAGTCGTTGAGCTGGAGACAGAGAAGACTTCTCTAGATTTACCATGATCCCTAGATCTTGGCAAAGTCTCAGAAGCTTGTCTTGGTGTCGAAGAAGGGGCGACTCCGAGTCTGACAGGATCAGCCAGTCGTCCATATAGCAGAGGAGACAGATGCCGATCCTGTGTGCCTACGAAGAGATCAGGGTGAACACTCTGGTGAATACCTGAGGTGCTGTGGAGACCGAAACACAGCACCTTGAACTGGTAGATCTTGTTGTCTAGGCTGAATCTTAAGTACTTCCTTGAAGACGGATGGATTGGGATCTGGAAGTACGCGCCCTTCCGATCCAGTGTACACATGAAGTCTTGTGGTCTCACTGTAAGTCTGACCGTGTCTGCGGTCTCCATGCAGAACGGAGTTTGTTTGACAAACCTGTACAGAGCTGAGAGGTCGATGACTGGTCTCCAGCCTCCAGACGCCTTCTTTACAAGAAAGAGTCGACTGAAGAAGCCTGGGGAACCGTCGACGATCTCTTGGAGAGCATCCTTCCTTAGCATGGTCTCGACTTCTGCCCGTACGGCTAGCACCTTTGCCGATCCCATGGCATAGGAGCTCAATGACAATGGATTCGCTGTCAGGGGAGGTAGAGATGTTGTGAACGGGACGCGATATCCCTGACTGATTACGGAAATCGTCCAGGAATCGGCCCCGAGTTGCTGCCACCTGAATGCGCAACTTTGTAGGCATCGCCCCACTGGTGGACATGCAGGGGAATGCCAATCCTAGCGTTTGCGGCCTCGGCTATTGCCTCTAGGATTCTTGTCACCCCTGGCTTTTTGCCCTTCTTGTCTTTGACAGAAAAGGGCTGCTGCCAATTTCGTCGTCTTGGACGGGTGAGATGGTTGAGGTGCTGGAGGTTTGTAGGGCTTCGTTGTGAGAGCCCTTTGGAGGAGAGAGTCCTGATTGGATTTCCTCCACCTCTCAGCTTCCTGTTCCACATCTTTGGGCTCAAACAGACTCTTTCCCATAAGGGAAGAGTGTCTGAGCTTGCCGACTTTGAAGGCCGAGACCCTCGAAAGGAACCTTTCTGCCACCGCATCACGTCCTTTCAAGATCGAATTGGCCCACAAGTTCGAGGCTTGGTGGGCCAGAACTCAATGGTGCAGGAGCCCGAAAGGAGGAAGGTCTCCGGTGCCTTCCTGGTGCTTTCTTTGGACACAACTTCGGATCGCAACACGATGCCAAGAGACCCCAACCAGACGTCCAGCCACGAAGTAGCCTGCATGGCACACTTTTGGACCTTCTCCTGGCTTAGGATCTCTGTCGCCGAGAAAGTCACTTGCCGACTAGAGAGTCTCTCGAGAGGGACTCCCCTGGTATGCTCTTCCACAGAGTGCAACGGAAGAGCTATGCCTGGCTCCTCCATGATCTCAAAATACCTCCTCTGGTGGAGGTGGGAGGAGCTTGTTGCCAGTTGTGGAACGGCTGTAGGAGGCGAGCTCGGAGAGTTGGCCGTCAACCTTACCCCTAGGCACTCTTCGCCCCTTGGAACCGGGGCAAAACCGCACCGGCCTTAGCAGTTTTCTGAGTGCCAAAGACTCGGTCAGGACTGTGTCCTTGCCCTCACGAGGGGGAACCTCAGGGTCCTTGAACCCATTGAGATGCCTCATCAGAGCCAAGACCTGCCAGAAGGCATGCTCAGACTCTTGCTGCTCCCCCCCTGGAGAGCTGGCAGCAAAGTCTCCCGTCCCCAAAGGCTCTACTTGGGGAGACTCTTAAGAGTCCTTCGGTTCCCTCCTAGGAGAGATACGGGACTCCAACAACGAAGTCTGAGGGCTCTTCTCGCCCCAACATGGGATGATTCTCCTGGTCGAGGTGGGGTTTCTCCCATTGGTGCAGTGGGAGAAGGCCTCACCTGGATGGGAAAAACCCAGTGGTCGTGCACGAGACCGTTGAAAACACTCTCGCGCGCGTGAGCAGGAATCAGATTGACGTGCAGGAACAGAATGAAGAGCCCGTGCCTCTCTTGCGAACAACAGAGGTGAACACTTCGTAGAAGAGACTTGAAGACACTGGTGATGGCGCCCCTTAGGGCCGTTGGATCAGCAAGCTGACCTATAAGGAGCAATCCTCCGAAGAGGAGTCCTTTTGAGTGGCCCCCCTCGCGAACGAGAGAGGTCACAAGACAGATCCTGCAGCTGCTTAGCCCCTTGAGCATAGCTGCAGGTGCGACCGCTCAACCCCTAGAGCATAGCCACCTGAAGTTTTCAACGCCCAGCCTTGCAACCGCTCAGCTCCTTGAGCAAGGTTACAAGTGCGGTCGCTCAGCACCAAGAGCATAACCGCCCCAGGACCAGGAAAACCCATCCAGGAATTATTAAGGTATGAGAAGTTCCCCCTCTGCAGGGGAAAAAACTCACACCTGGGAAGGGAACCTCCCTCGGAAGGGAAGTTACCTACCCCTGGAGGCGAACCTCCTTAGCATTCTAAGATGAACTAAAGAGCTGACAGTTGTCACGGGAGAACTTCTAAGAGAAGGGAACACGCCCATGACGATGTCCTAGAGAGACGGCAGCAACAGCAGACTCCCCAGGTACCAACAGGGCAGCTCTGCTTCGTTGGCACACTTTAGGCAAACGAAGAAAAACTGCATCGTTAGCTGGGAAAATAAAATAAATAATTAGTTAACAGAAATTCCCCCGGGAGTAACTCCGAAGAGAAAACCCCGAGGGAATAGAAACAAAAGAGTTACAAATTAAGTATGCGCCCTCCTCCCCCACTGACATTCAAGGGAGAAGGGGGAGGACGGAGAACTGTAACAAAAACAGAATGATAACAGAATTATAATTATGTAATTCATCTAAGAATGTTCACAAAAAGTAAGAACCACTGACCCCCGAAGGGAAGTGTTCTCCAAGAATGCTGACAAGTTAAAAAAACAATTAGATTTATTAGATTTCATTAAAAATAACTGAGGCAAATAAACGGAATAGCAACCCAACCCGCACAGGAAAGTAGCTTCCGTAATAGTACGTAGTAGTAGTAAAAGGGTGAACGACCTCGAGTAGAGAGAGAGACCGTAGTCAATCTAAACTCCCACGTTCCCTTCGCTGAGAATCCAAGTTCCCCGTAGGAGAGGAGGAACAGCAGAGAAAACAGATGAATGAAGAAAGTCCAGCGATGACGATTCCCTACGGCGGCCGAATTATCGGAAGCCGAAGGAATGACCGAAGGACCAAGGGAGAGGCCGCGCCCCATGAAGTGAAACCATGGTGGCCTGGTACTACGCCGGTGACGTTGTCGTACACTACACACACAGCACAAACACTGAAAAGGAAACTTACAATATTTCTATACATAAATATATACATATCCATAAAGAATGTTTATATATATATTAAGTATAAGAAAAAGTAAAAGTCAAAAAGCATTAATGGCTGCCAAAGCGGGGGTGGGAGCAGACATGTCTGCCCATCACCCGAGCCAAAAGTAAAGTGAACTAGTTCACCGGTATGTGAAGGGGGAGGGGTAGCTAGCTACCCCTCCCCTACCCCCTCGTTAAAATTCTAATGGGTCGACATTTCAGCTACGCCGAAAGTAATACCCTATTTAAATAGTGTGGTTTGTATTTCGGCTACGGAACAATTGCCATTTTTTCAGTAATTGGAATACAACTACTTATAGGGGCGACACCCATTAGGAGGGTGGATGTCCCTGCCAATATATTTTTTGGCCTTCCCGGGGTACACCCTATTGTGAAGGGTTACGTGCACAAATAAGGAGACCCTAATACCTCACTAAATCCTTAAACCTACTAAGCATGGTCTGTGGCCTACACAAGCTGTATGTGGTGATATACTAGCAATGTGACTGTCAAGATAAAAGTTATTCCGAGTCTTGTAGGAAATAACCGATGAGACCAGGATGCTGATTTCCCCCAAGGGAGGGGAGTATGAAGAAAGGAAAAGAGCAAGACATTACTTTTCCTTCAACCTTCTGCTACTTGTCCAATAAGGAGCTTGAGGTACTAAACCAGCTGTTGTGCAGCCACTGCATGACCGATAGAAAACGTATCGAGGTTCCAGAGGGTCACGTCTTGCAGGTAGTAGACAGGGAACGTAGTTTGGCTTTCCCCACACCAGCTTGCAATACCTGCATCACAGTAGTTCATTTTGAAGGCCACTGATGTAGCTACGCCTCTGACATCATGGGCTCTAGAATGATGTACTGGAGGAGGATCAGGATTCAGGGCAAGGTCAATGACCCTGTGAATCCATGCAATGTGTGTTGTTCTTGATCATCCTTGTTTCTGCCCGTGCTGACGAAGAGCAAGGGCACTCTGGGCCGAGCTGCAGCCATTCTCTTAAGGTAGTGCCCCAAACACCTTACTGAGCATAGTAATAGATAATCTGGGTCGTCAGTAAAAGAGCAGAGACTCGTTATCCGGAAAGATTCAAATCTAGGATCAAAAACTCCCGGATTGTGAGACATTGCATCAAACTCAGGGACAAAGCTGAAGATTACCTCTCCCCATCCCCTTGAATGGGCAATGTCATATGAGAGACCATGAAGTTCGCTAACTCGTTTGGCCGAGGCCAAGGCAAGCAAGAACACCGTCTTCCAAGTCAGGTGGTGATCTGTTGCCTGGCGTAATGGTTCGTAGAGAGGTCTTTTTAGGGAGCAAAGAACTCGAGTCATATTCCATGGGGGAGGTCTTACTTCCAACTGAGGATAGGTAAGTTCATAACTTCGTATGAGAAGGGAAAGTTCTAGCAATGAGGCAATGTCCATTCCTTTCAGTTTAAAGGCGAGATTTAAGGCTGAGCAATAGCCTTTAACCACTGAAAATGAAAGGCTCATTTCTTCCCACAAATACACGAAAAACTCCGCTATTGCTGGAATAGTGGCCTCAAGTGGATCGAGACCCCTCCCACGACGCCAATCACAGAAGACGTTCCACTTCGCCTGGTAGACTGAAGCTGATGACCTTCACAGGTATCCAGACATTGAGAAAATCCTCTCTGAGTGAGGAGATGCTGGACGTAGCAAAGCTACTGCCTTGTGATAGATGTTGACATGTGGCTGTCTGAGTAAATTGTGCCGTGGAGGAAGTTCTCTTGGCGGCTCTGTCAGGAGCAACAGAAGGTCCAGGAACCATTCTGCGTGATGCCATAGCAGAGCTTTGATGCGAAGAGACGTCTCTTGGTCGAAGGAGCAGGAGCACACTGAAGGCAAAGCAGAGGATGAACACTGCGAGGTCTTATACCACCGGCACGACGATGTATGAGCATGGGATCCATAAGCTGACCATCAGCAGGCTTCCGAAGGAGTCTCTATGTGAGACCCTTTATTGGAAAGGGGAACACTAGCTGAATAGACTTTCCTCAGATATTGCCCCCCCCCTCCCCGCAACAAGTTTGTCAGAGGAAGGAGCTCAGACCTCGGCAGCGGCGGAAGATGAAGAAGACGCAGCCGTAGGAGCAGCTGGCAGGCAGCAGACGAGCTCTCCAAAACAACGTTGACAAGGGACATGGGGTCGATGTCTGACGCTGATGCAAGATGAACATCCGCACCCCTGGTGCAAGACCCGCAGCAATGCCTCCTTAGAAAGAGCACTAGGCAAACCCAACGACGGCCACATCTGTAACAAGGGAGAAAGAGACATGGCCTCGCTCAGGGGGGAGAGCCGGGGCAACCCCACTAGGGGAGGCAGCACCGTCTCTTGAGGACCGAGGTTGGCCAGGAGTTTAACGGCCCATACTACTACTCGTTGCATCTCCCACCCCCGGGAGGATGCTGTTCAAGTAGGAACTTCGGAGGACGGTCGGGAGGAGGAAGAAGCAGCCTTGGTATTTTTCTGTTTCGAAGAAGCCTTCAAAGAAGAATCCCGCTTAGACTTCTCCTTCCGTCTATGCCCATACCTTGCCAACTGGGAAGCAGACCACTCCCGACACTCATCATATTTGTTGTCTACATAGTGTCCTCTGCAGACGGGGCAATGGCTGTGGGGATCCGTCTCCACAGCAGACTACCTTCCCGCAGATGCTGCCCTCGTCCACACGGCCGCAGAAGAAACACAGCACACACACACATTGA
Organism: Palaemon carinicauda; assembly: GCF_036898095.1. Taxonomy (NCBI): domain Eukaryota; kingdom Metazoa; phylum Arthropoda; class Malacostraca; order Decapoda; family Palaemonidae; genus Palaemon; species Palaemon carinicauda. Next base: position 54,137,752 of record NC_090752.1, read on the forward strand.
AAATAGAAAGCAAAAAATAGTTAATGGCAGTCCAAATTGGAGGAGGAAGAGCAGTGACAATCATTCATCATCTGAACCAAAAGCAAAGGCTCAGTCATCACAGGTGGGCGAGTGGATGGGTAGTTAACCCTCGCTAAATTCTAATGGCTCGTCCTTTCAGCTTCACCGAAAGTAATAGCCATATAAATAGCGTCAGTTTGCATTCCAGTTACGGAACAACTTGTTATTCTAATATTAAAAAAACAACAAATGGATACAGTAATTAAAAGAACAGGTTAATAATAATAACTCGATCATCCTCAATGTAAAATCATGTTAATGGACAGAATGCACTTTTGCAGATCTGCCACAATAGCAATAAAAGATTGCATCAAACAACTAAAAAAAAGACTATATAAAATTCTCATACAAAACTGTATTTGATAAATCCAAAAATTTACCAAACTCCGAACAAACTAAGTACAAGTTTAGAATTATTCTCCACTAAAACCTTACAAACATAAATGACAACTAAGGTTGTCTTGAATATTGAGGCAAAATCATAATAGAATATTAATTATGTATATAATCTAAATACAGTACAGCACAAGAGTAAAAACATAAGGCATTTTGTAGGTTTTATTGCTCATACAGTACTATACTCAAAATATAAAGTACTGATATAACCTCATGTTTATGACCTATTACCTTTCCCTAATAAATCAACAGGTGTCCAATTCAAATCATAGGGGGAAATCAAGATTCAAAACTCACTAAGAATAGCAGACAACAACGATTAGTTGACCATGTGAGGCGTATTTCAAAGAAAAATACTCTGAAAATATTACAGTTGAATACTGTAATCTACTGTGATAGCAATGTATAACAAATTTCACTACCATTATTACTATTATAAGGTAATCAAGACAAAGAATTTACTATGGAAAATACTGGCAATAATCTTAGTTCATGTTTGTTCACAAACACTTCAAACAAATGAACTCCAAAATTTAGCAGCTCCAATTCTGTAAACTACCATCACCTGACTCAAAGACACCTAAATACAACAGAGTTGTCGGCAGTGATGAAAATAAAAGATATCTTTTGACTAACATTTCTAATACCAGCAAGATTTACACGGCAGTGTACACAGATAAGAAATGTTACTTTCTTCGCAAAGAAAATCTGTTATCTACAAGTTTACCTTTGTATAAATAAAAATGAAAAAACTGCATTCCTCATGTGATCATGAGCTACATTAATTCTTTTTAATATGAGGAAAATATCACTTATACATCACACACACATCTAACAAACCATTAGACGAGCATATACATTCAACTAAATTATATTGCGATTATAATTGATATGTATGCAGACTGTACTCCTTAAAAGTATTCAGAATTAAAATGGGAAAAAGAAAAATTTTGAGCAAATGGATTTTATACTAAAATATAGTCATTCAAAAAATGAATGTGAAATCTTGCAGACATTATATTATGTTATATAAATACTACTAAACCTGTTGATAGAGAATTGGGGCAAACATAAAAAAGGATAATTAGGTTATATAAATACTACTAAACCTGTTAATAGAGAATTGGGGGCAAACATAAAAAAGGATAATCCTACCAACCACCTGTGTGGTTAGTATACATTACAGAGGTACATTTGGTCAAATGGATTAAATCAACGTTTATCAAAATACTACAGCAAATGGAACAAATGGCCTATCTTTTACACAAGTAGGTAAACAGCAGAGCCAAGCTATTCCTGTTTATTTATTATTCACAATGTTTGACAGCACTGACAAATTCTCCAAGATTTTTCTTCCCAGATTCTTGTACTGGATGGCTCACAATACTTGAAAACTTAACACAAATGTTCACCCAGATAACCTACCGCTAAAATAACACGTAGCACCTAAAGTACTACATACAATAAAGTCAAGGTACTTTGGCAGTCGTCAACTTTCCTATATAAATCAGGGTTTGTCCAAAATCTTAAGTCAATTTTGCCAACTTTTCTTACATTACACATTGGTTATAAGCGAGACGTGGATAGGGAACAATAGACGAACCAATATCAATTACAGTTCACCACATTCTAATCTTCAGCCATTTCTATAACTTTTACAAAATGCAAAATAATTCTTCCAGCCAAATAAGAAATTTGTTTTAATTGCCAAGAGCTAGAGGGATGCTTAGCCGTCAACTCCCACCTAACAAGGGGGAAAGGACGCCAAATATGGCAGCAAAAAAAGTTATAATAATGGTAATTATTAGTTTCCTACTACCCTATGAAATGGCATAAGCCCAGCTTTCACACTTACGAAGAACATAAATGATTGAAAAATGCGCACCTGTAAATAAGATATTTCAGGGGCTCTGTAAACACTAACACTCAAGCAATAATCTGTTTTGGTCAGAACCAGTTGTTATAGACAAAGTCAGCCTATACAGCCTACCGCAAAGTGCCAAAACAAGCCAATTCTTCCAACACAAGATGGTTGAATTACCGTAAAAAACAGCTACGCGTACAAAGTCTGCTCAAGTTGAAACTCCTATGCACGCAAATAAATTAAGATCTAACTTGCGGGCCTCACCCATGCTAGTGTAGACAAACACCAGTACAACTAGGTAACCGAAAAGAAGACTTTATTTGCGTAAGAGAAAAACGAGTACATCCCAATCATTCACAAATCAAAAGAAACTTTAAGATACGACTAGTAGGAACACGACATACAAAGTTACTATTAAAAGAGTGGGGACTTGCAGGGGGCTCGCGCCTCTGAGTAGGAACACGCATTATCCTAGGTTGGGCTAGGATGAAATGTGACATTCTAATGTTTACTAGAGGTGTGGAGGTAAAGATTTAAGTGAACTAGTAACGGCTGATGATGATGACATTGACAAAAGTGTTGAACGTTTCTTTACCAAAAACCCTCTTTTAAACACCAATCCAAAATACATCCTAACCTAACTAGAGTTCTAGGGCCTATCCTGATCATGAAGGTCTTAATTCATTCAAAATCCTGTTAAAATTTACTTGAGCAGTTACTCATGAATGAAAAGAACAAATATTTAGCATATAGCTTAATCTAACAGAGTTGATAGATTAGTCTAACCTAGCAGAGGTGACAGGTTAGTCTAACCTAGCAGAGGTGACAGGTTAGCCTAACCTAACAGAGGAAATTGGTTCACCTAACCTAACAGAGGTGATTAACCTAAACCAGAAGAGGTGATAAGTTAGCCTAACCTAACAGAGGTGATAGGATAGCCTAACCTAACAGTGGTGATAGGTTAGCCTAACTTAACAGAGGTGATAGGTTAGCCTAACCTAACAGAGATGATTGGCCTGCCTAACCTAGCTAAGGTGATTGGTTAGCCTAATTAAACAGAGGTAATTGGTTAGCCTAACCTACCAGAGGTAATTGGTTAGCCTAACCTACCAGAGGTGATTGGTTAGCCTAACCTAGCAGGAGATAGGTTCATCTAATCTAGCAGAGGTGATTGGTTACCTTACCCTAGTTGAGGTGATTGGTAAGCCTAAACTAGCAGAAGTTATTGGTTAGCGTTAGCTTAATGGTTAGCCTAACCGTGCAGATGAGATTACCCTAAACCTAATTGCAGATGTGAATGGTCACCCTATATAGGCCTATGTATTACAATGAATGGTTAGACTAAACCTAATTGCAGATGTCAATGGCTAGCCTCGACCTACTTACAATGTCAATTGCTAGCCTACATCTAATTGCAGATGTCAATGGCTAGCCTAGACCTAACTACAGTTGTCAATGGCTAGCAGAGACCTAATTACAGATGTGAATGGTTAGCCTGGACATATCAGCAATTTTAATGGGTAGCCTAGGCCTATGTGCAGATGTGAATGATTATCCCATTGTAGACCTATTAAATATAATGAATGGTTACACTAGACCTAACTGAAAATGTCAATGACTAGCCTAGACCTAATTACAGATTTGAATGGTTAGCCTAGACATATCTGCAGATGTCAATGATTAGCTTAGACCTACCTGCAGGTGTTGAAGGCTAGCCAAATGTAGACCTATGTACTAAAGTGAATGGTTAGCCTAGACTTATCTGCAAATGTTGATGGGTAACCTAAGCCTATGTGCAGATGTGAATGAGTAGTCCATTGTAGACCTATGTACTATAATGAATGGTTAGGCTAGACCTAACAGCAGATGTCAATGACTAGCCTAGACCTAACTACAGATGTGAATGGTTAGCCTAGACCTAACTGCAGATGTCAATGAATGCTTAGACCCAACTGCAGGTGTTAAAGGTTAGCCCAATGTAGAACTATGTACTAAAGTGAATGGTTAGCCTAGACCTTTGTGCAGATGTAAATGATTAGCAAACCTTGCCAATTATATTAATCATCCTTACCTATGGTTAGCCTATAGGCCTAACTTTGTAGGAAAACCCAACGGTAGCCTGACCACAATCTGTTCAATTTCCGCCCCCATCCGGATCCACCACCACAAGGAATGTTTTATCCGTTTTGCGTCTATTTAACCAAATTTCTTCCAGACTTAGACCTACTGGAAAGCCCTGGCTTTTGACACCTCGGCGCCTAGCAAGACTGAGACAGGGAGTCCCAATTTTTATTTAGGATTTCGCCGAAAAAAAAAAAGAATCAATGGAAATGGAAAAGCCGACACGGCCGAAGCCTTACCTTAACATGTAGCAGATGATTTTGGGGGAAGAATTATAAAAAAAGAATTAATGTACAAAACCAGGTTGGAATTTTGGTCTCCGCCGCGATAATTAAGCTCTTTTCGACTTCTTCCTCATCATCATCATCATCATCCCGTTGGTGTCAGCGGTTGGAGGAGTTTCTCTCCCTCTCTCTCTCTCTCTCTCTCTTTCACTCTCTCTCTCCCTCTTTCTCTCCCTCTTTCTCTCTCTCTCTCACCGTGTCTCACTCCTCCCTAAAAGTTAAATCATAAACAAAGTAGTTCCCCCACCCTAAGCTTATTTCCTTATTTCCGGGGGTTCGGGCACTCCGTGGGCATCCCTGGATAGCGAGGCGAGTCTCCTGAAGAGGGGGAAAACTCCTGACGAAGGAGAACCTCTGGGAAATTTTGACGTCTAATATATCCTTCCGCTCTAGCCACTAACCGGGTCAAAAGACGAACACGATGCACAACCAACCATTCACTCCTCTCTCCTCTCCCTCCCCCTCCCGCCCCCTCTCCCTAGGATCGCTCCCCCTAGCGGCATTCACTCCTCCATTCCCCCTCCCCCCTTCTGACTCCTCCATTACCCCCACCGCCGCTGCTACCACTACGGCCGCCACTATCACCTGTCACCGCCTCCTACTCTACCGCCTTCTTTCCTTCCCTTTTACTCCATTTACCTTAATTCTAACTGTTTCTTCCTTCGATAAAGCTAGGAATTAGATGGGGATGCCCCGAAGGAGTGCATGGCGACGGATGAAGGCGCCGTAAAGTTGCGTAACTTCGGTTAAATTGCTTTGGAAATACCGAAGTGGTGATATCATCCTTCATTCTTCCTACCGAAGGGACTGTCACAGTCGTTTAGCTAATGACTCATGTTCGATGCCCATGGGCACAGGTCATGGGTCTCAGAGCCAACGGGATGGCGCCCTTTGCACCTTCGAAGGTTCTTAATGAATGACCTAAGCTTTAACCCCGAGTCCTTGACCCATAAGCCCTTCGTGAGGTGACAGAAGGAAAGGTCACGGGTCTCACAGCAACGGGATGGCGCCCTTTGTACCTTCTTAGGTCCTAAATGAATGAACTAAGCTTTGTCCCGAAGTCCTTGACCCATAATCCCTTGGTGGGGGTGACAGAAGGAAAGGTCATCGGTCTTACAGCAACGAGATGGGGCCCTTTGCACCATCGAAGGTCCTAAATGAATGACCTAAGTTGTATCCCGAAGTCCTTGACCCATAATCCCTTTAGTGGGGTGACAGAAGAAAAGGTCGCTGGTTTCGGCAGTAGGAGGGTGGGGCTTTCTACCTTCGAAGGCCTTTGATGAATGACACCTTATCCTTATGCCAAGTCCTTGACCCTAATTGTACTTATGGGTGACAGAAGGAACACCTGTCGGTTCCCATTCACTGCCAGAGTACTCTCCCCTCAAGTAAACTGACCTTTCGAGACAACGCCTCGTTCGCCATTTCTTCAACTTTCTCTCGGCTCGCAAGTTATTTTTCCACGTTCTCTATGAAAAATTTAGCATATATGGATTTCCAGTGATCAAGTGTCAGATATGATGGAAAGCTAGAAGTGTCTTAAATGCAACAATCTGTGTGTTTTAGAGACTTTTTTTTCTAGAAACTTTGTGAAGAAGGTTTTTTTTCTAATATATCTGGCTTTTAAAATAAATTCCACATGGCAAAATTAAAATTTTGGAAGTGATACAGCTATATTCCAGTTAATATGTGATTTAGTATATTCAAAGCTTTTAAAGGTAAAAATATATTTAATTGAGACATAATGCAGATTTAAGCACTACAGCTAAATTTTAATATTTTAATGTATTTAGTCAAGGGAAGCGTCAGTGTTTAAAATCCAGATATTTAAACTGGTTTAATGGAATTTATTTGTGCGCGTAGGCCTACACCAACACGCATAGAGTAATACAAAACACGTAATTTGTATTAGTTTTCATAAATTACGTACGAAATATATATTTTAATGTTGTTTCTGTTCTTGTAACATTTTGTTTCTATTACTTCTCTTGCAGTTTATTTATTTCCGTTTCCTTTCCTCACTGGGCTATTTTCCCTGTTGGAGCCCTTGGGCTGATAGCACCGTGCTTTTCCAATGATAATGGGCACATTACGCACATGTACTCAGTCGAACACTATTCCAATTTAGCATGCATGATTTTGTCATAACCAAGATTGGGGGAGTCTCCTGTGGGATTCGTGCGTGCGTGCGTGAGTATATACGTTCCAGTTAACCTCGATATTCAGGTAAGAAGCAAGCGAGCATCTCCACGTTCACGGCGCTCATACCGTTACGTGCAATGTTGCAAGTTTGGAATTATCTTTATATTATTATTACTACTACTACTTGCTAAGTTACAACCTTAGTTGGAAAAGTAGGATGCTATAAGCCCAGGTGACCCAACAGGGAAAATAGCCCAGTGGGGAAAGGGAACAAGGAAAAATAGAATATCTTAAGAACAGTCATAACATTAAAATAAGTATTTCATATATAAACTATAAAAACTCTTAACTAAACAAGTAGAGAAATAAGATAGAATAGTGTGCCAGAGCGTACCCTCAAGCAAGAGAACTCTAATCCAAGACAGTGGAAGACCATAGTATAGAGGCTATGGCACTTCCTAAGACAGGAGAACAAAGGTATAAGCATTATTATTATCATTTACTGCAAGCTAAGTCATAACCCTAAGTCGGAAAAGCAGGATTGCCTTTCCAACAAGTGTTGTAGCTTAGCTATTACAATAATGATATAAGCCCAAAGACTTCAACAGGGAAAAATAGCCCGGTAAGGAAAGGAAACAAGGAAATAAACTACAAGAGAAGTAATAAACAATCAAAATAAAATATTGTATGAACAGTAACAACATCAAATTAGATCTCATATATATATATATATATATATATATATATATATATATATATATATATATATATATATATATATATATATATATATATATAATCTATAAAAAAAACTTCAAAACACAGGACGTAAATAAAATAAGACAGAAGAGCGTGCCTGAGTGTACTCCCAAGCAAGAGAACTCTAATCCAAGACACTGAAATGCAATTGTAGGCTACAGAGGCTATAGCACTACCCAAGACTAGAGAACAATGGTTTGATTTTTGTGTCCGCCTAGAAGAGCTGCTTAGTGGCAGCAGTAGTGGTACTATTATTATCGGAAATAGTAGAGAGATAGAGATACTATTATCAACATAAATAACAGCAGTAGGCCATGCATATGATATGATTAGTAAGATTAGTATGTCGATGTCCATAGCTGTTGAAGAAGCTGATAATTATAATTAGTCCTATTTGCTTAGTTAACAACCCCAAACTTAAAACTATGAATAGTTTTAAAAAGAAGTTAACGTGAAAAGGAATTTTAGATACTTATTTTCTGAATTATTTCAATAGCTATCAATGAATATTTTATTTCTATTGTATTGATAACGTTTTAGGAGATATTTGGTTTTTGCTAGACCTAGTTTCAATTTTTAAAACGTAATTGTTGGGATTTGTCTCTGTTCCACCTTGAGAATGGTCTCCCCAGTCCCAGTGTGTGGCCAAGTGGCTCTTATTCAAACACATCGAATATCCTCGACTTTAGTTTGCTCTCGTATCCAGATTACCCTTTTTCTGTCTCAGTGTCATCATTATTCTTTCCATAGCTCTTTGAGTTATAACTATTCGTTTTATGATATTTTGTGTGTGTGTGTGTGTGTGTGTGTGTGTGTGTCTAATTTGAAAAGGAAAAGTTAGAAAATATATCCTATTGCACAGAGGAAATGCATGAGCTCGACTGATTGTTTTATCAGGATGTAAATGGGAAATCTTATTATCCTGCCGTGGGAAAGTACAATGTTCTCTTGCAGCCAGGTTCCTTTGCAATTGAGTTGCTAGGACAAGGGCTTAAGACATATTGCCTTTTACCAATCTTTTGTTTCGTGGCAAACATAATGCATGATTTCTATTCATAATTTGTATGTCTGTTAATGCTTTTGGTTATTTTTCTTTCCTGTCCCCGCGTAAATTATTGCTGGTTTCTTTAAATCATTGCCTTATTCGGAAACGATTAGTCATGGTTTAAGTTCTTCAAGACTTTTCATTATTATTATTATTATTATTATTATTATTATTATTATCATTATTATTATTATTATTATTATTATTATTATTATTATTATTATTGTTATTATTATTATTATTAATTTCTAAGCTACAACCCTAGTTGGAAAAGCAGAATACTATAATTCCAGGGGGCCCAACAGGGAAAATAGCCCAGTGAGGAAAGGAAACTAGGAATAATAAAATATTTTAAGGACAGTAACAATATCAAAATAAAAAAATTCACATGTAAACTATAAATACTTTAACAAAACAAGAGAAAGAGATATTAGATAAAATAGCGTGCCCGAGTGTACCCTCAAGCGAGAGAACTCTTACCCAAGACAGTGGAAGACCATGGTACAGAGGCAATGGCACTACCCAAGACTAGAGAATGATGGTTTGATTTTGGAGTGTCCTTCCCCTAGAAAAGGTACTTACCACAAGTAAAGGAGTCTGTTCTACCCTTACCAAGAGGAAAGTAGCTACTGAGCAATTGCCAGCACAATAGTTAACCCCTTGGGTGAAGGAGAATTGTTTGGTAATCTCAGTGTTGTCATGTGCATGAGGACAGAGTAGAATCTTTAAAGAATAGGCCAGACTATTTGGTGTATGTGTAGGAAAAGGGAAAAAACCGTAACCAGAGAGAAGGATCCAATGTAGTGCTGTCTGGCCAGTCAAAAGACCCCATAACTCTCTAGCGGTAGTATCTCAACGGGCGGCTGGTGCCCTGGCCAACCTACTGCCCATGACAAAACATCCTTCGTTTTACAGGATAGGATTGAGATAGCACTATCTACTGCATTATCAATCCCAGATTAGATTATGGAGAACTTTTATCCTTCGTTACAAAAAAGAAAAAAAAACGGATGGAACACATCAAAGGATACGAGTTGTGCCACAAGTGAATGACGTCACAGTGTGCGTCATCGTGTACCCTTACAACATTAAGCATCTATTTATGTTGCAATGTTACGGATGTTAATGACCAAATTCATCGCAATTCTTCTGCGAACATAGTCATATGCATGACTTTGCCTCTATACATAGCATAATATGCAATAAATTGATGAAAACGCTTATTGTCTTCGTAGAGATAGGACCAATTGGATGTCCAAATGTGGAGATCTGAGAGTTGATAACGAATGCCATGATAGACCTAGACAGCGTTGCCACTTGCCAGTTGCGCAAAGACTTCACATATTTCAAGAATTTTAAATAGGTAGACAGCTTCTAAAATAAATGAAGTAGCACTTGAAGTACAAGAACAACCAAATGACACAGAGAAGGAAACAATGGAACTGTGGGCTTTGTACATCATTCACGCACACTGAATTCGACTGCTGCAAGAGTACTGTAACTCTAACGGCATCTGTAATCAGCTAGGGAGGAATGCGATATGATAAAAAAAAAGAAGAAAGGCAAGGGGAAAAGAATTATCAACGAAGTCTGAGCAAATGTAAATTAAATGTCCCAGATTTATTCTAATTACGTGTTTTTTTATCAGATAGCCAATTCTTTTGTAATTAACCGACGTCCAACCTTGGGGAACCCATAAATCATGCTTGAAGCATACGCAAATCTTGCGTTCGGCAATTTAGCATAAGCATTTATTCTTTTTAGATAACTGGCCTTATGCCAGCAAGGATTCAACAAGTACTCAGCAGGGGTTAAGCCAGTAGCCACATCACACTTCCTCTCTTGCTGCTTCAATTGTGAAGCCGACCTTAAGTTGCCTAACATGCTCAGATTGTAGGCTATAATTCTATAGATGAATATGTGATTCTCGTTATACCTCTTGGCGAATATCTAAAATAAAGACATTTTAACTGATATAAGTTTTTCTTGCTGGTGCTATTTTAATAAAAGCGCGGAAATTACAAAAACGTTTTATATATGAAAATATGACTGTAAGAGAGATTACGATGGAAATCTATCTGATCTGAACGATTAGGAAATGTGTTTCCTGTTTCGTTATAAGCAGAACAGGGGAAAGTTAGTATCCTTGAGAACGGTTTGATAACGCAGGAGGATTTTAAATGTCAAACACTGGCGCGTGTGGTGTGACATTTTTGTCCCTAAGGACGCTTTGCTATATCTCAGCCACACACACACACACACACACTCTCTCTCTCTCTCTCTCTCTCTCTCTCTCTCTCTCTCTCTCTCTCTCTCTCTCTCTCTCTCTCTCTCTCCTTTGATTTTAACTGCCTGGTTCTCGTCATGAAAAGTTTAATAGCTTCTAAGAAAAGATTAAATAATAAAAAGTTATTAGTCTGAGGATGGGAATCTTGTCCTTAATAATAATAATTCAACTTTCTTTAAAATTTCATCAGTTTTCCATATATCATCTTCAAATATTTTCTTTTATTTCTTTCTTCGAGTGAAAATCACAGAACAAACCTAGTTTAAAAATTCTACGAGGTCGAGATAAAACCGAACGTCATAATAAAGATTACGTAAAAGCAACCGTTTCCTTTCTATAAGGAAAAAAAATACTTATCCGGATCCGGATATTAAATCGTTTGTATTAAAGGGCTTTGTGACTAAGCAATCTTTTGTCTTATGGAGACAAAAAAGTATATGAATTAGTCATTAAAGTTCTTTCTTTGTAATATTTTTATATTTTACAGCCTTCATGTGGTGGGTCTTCAAAGTCGAGCATTGTTGCTTTGAAAGCTTATTAAAATTTAATTTTTTTTACCCAAAGTTATATGAATAAAACAATGATTATCGTCTGCAGATGATTTCTTGTTTTGGAAATGGTACAAAAAAAAAATGGATTTATCATTTCTAATGAGGATGTTAGCTAAAAGTTTCTCTTACCCCCAAAAATAGTCATTATTTGGAAGCTCTTTGTTGAACTTTTTTTTTCTTTACTTTTTTTTGGCTATCATTAATAGAAATATAAACAAAATAAAAAATAATCAGGAACAATGCTAGTGCTTATAAGATCCAAATGAACGATGTAAAAAGTTAAGACTAAGTAAACATGGATTACATTCTCTCTCTCTCTCTCTCTCTCTCTCTCTCTCTCTCTCTCTCTCTCTCTCTCTCTCTCTCTCTCTCTCTCTCTCTCTCTCTCTCTCAAGACTTTCATAGGCTCTTTTAATCATATATATATATATATATATATATATATATATATATATATATATATATATATATATATATATATATATATATATATATATATACGGTGTACATATACGTATATATATATGAGTGTGTGTGTGTATACACGTATATATATATATATATATATATATATATATATATATATATATATATATGTGTGTGTGTGTGTGTGTGTGTGTGTGTGTGTGTGTGTGTGTGCGTGTAAATACATCTATATATATGATATATAGTGTACATATACGTATATATATATATATATATATATATATATATATATATATATATATATATATATATATATGTATACACGTATATATGTATGTATATATATATATATATATATATATATATATATATATATATATATATATATATATATATATATATATATATATTTCATCAGCTGTAGCTAGTCCACTGTAAGACAAAGGCCTCAGACATGTCTTTCCATTAGCGACTGCTTATGGTCTTTCTATGCCAGTATATATATCCACAAATTTTCTTAGTTCGTCAATCCTTCGTCTTCTATACTTTCCCCTTCTTCGTTTGCAATCTCTAGGGATCTATTCTTAATGTTCAGCTTTTACCTGCCATTATATGTCCTGCACACGTCATTTTTTTTTCTTATAAGTTAGAATATCCTCTACTTTACTTTGCTCTCGTATCCATGTTGCTCTTTTTCTGTCTCTTATTGTTATTCCTATCATTATTCTTTCAATTGCTCTTGTGTTGTAACTAGCTTATGTTCTCAGGCTTCAATAAAGCTCAATGTTTTCGATGCATAAGTAGGACCATCTGATTAAATACTTTTCTCATTAGGGGAAGCGACATTTTACATTTCCTAATCTCATTTTGTTTCCCAATAGCTCTCCGTCCCATGTTTATCATTCTTTTGATTTCGGGTTAATGTCACAGGGAATATTTGTTGTTGGTCCTAAGTACGTATATTCATTAACAATCTACAACTTCGTCCATAACCTTTATTTGTTGTCTCTGCATTTTCGTTGAACATTATCTTAGTTTCACTCATATTCATTTTCAGTCCTACATTTCTGCTTTCTCTGTTCAAATCTGAAGTTGTTCGAGCTTTTCCCATTAGTGTTAATTCCTACATTTTCCCTATCTAGATTTTTAAAAACTTCTAGGCATGCAGAAATAGGTTCTCCCTATCTAACTTTTTTTTCTATCAGAATGTTTTCACTATCTTTATGTTGTTTCAGGATTGCTGTACTTCCTGTATAAATTTCTTCAAGTGTTAAAACATAAGATTCTTCTATTTATTATTTTTGAAAGGCTTTCATAACTGCTGAAGTTGAGACAGAATCAAAAGCTTTCTCATAGTCTATAAATGGTATACAAAGAGATTTCTCTTATTCTGTTGATTTTCCCATTTGCTGGTTAATTACATGGATATGGTCAGTTGTTGAATACCTGCTTCTAAAGCCGGCCTGTTCAATTGGTTGATTAAAGAGTAGCTGTCTTTCTGCTAGGCCTAATATAATTTTTGTAAATACTCTATACATTACTGAGAGCATATTTATTGAACAGTAATTTTTCAGGTCTTTTGTGTCTCCCACTTTGTGAATTACTATAATAATAAAGTTTTTCCAATCTCTAGGTTAAAAGCATTCTTGCAGACATTTCGTGTAAAGTTCCGCCAGTTTTACTACTATGAAATATCCATCGGTTATTAAATCAATTATCAGGTCATCTTCTGCTGCTTTGCTCCTGTTCATGCCTTGTAATGCCTCCTTCATTTCTCTTACTCTTGCTTCTCCGGTACCGGCTCAGGTTTTTCATCATTTCTGTTGGTGAAGTTATTTCTTATATCATTATTTTATATCATTGTACAGAAATCCTCTGCAGTGTGTAATGGCTCCCTGTTCCAAGTCTTATTTTCATTAACTCTATCCTTCCTCCTTTCTTTAGTGTTTCTTCAATATTGGTCTGTTTGTCTTGGGTCTTCAGTTTGTTTATTGTTTTGGATAGTTTTGCTAATTCTATTTCATCTCTCTTGGATTTAACCCTCATTTCCAATCTTTTCATTATTATGGGTTTGGTGTTTTCTGATGATTTTCCTTGATCTCATTTAGGAAACTTTCCACCTATCTCTTGCGCTGATTCCAATACAAATTTTGTTGAATTACTATTAATTTTTCTATATTTTTTTCTCTTCAGAATGTAATTGGCAGTATTTATTTTGTATTAATTAAACTCATCAGATTTTCTTCTTATTACAGGAGTGTTTATTTTTCTAAAAATTATTTTTTTTCTCTTTCTTTCCTTCGATCTAGATATATTTTCACTTCTCAGCATTCTATGGTCGTTTGGACTTTAACTTGTTTAACGCTGTTATATCTAACGAAATTAACATTTTCATTGAGAATAAAATCCCATTTCGCTTTTCGTTTCTATATTTGGGCTTCACCATGTCCATTTTCTGTTCCCCTCGGAATCCCTCCTCTTTCCCTCCCCTAAGACTTGTATGTGAAGTCTACTCTCTCTCTCTCTCTCTCTCTCTCCTCTCTCTCTCTCTCTCTCTCTCTCTCTCTCTACTATAATCCTATACTTTCCCCCACTCTCGCTCTCCCACACTTAAGACTTGCATGTTCTCTCTCTCTCTCTCTCTCTCTCTCTCTCTCTCTCTCTCTCTCTCTCTTTCTCTCTCTCTCTCTCTCTCTCTCTTTCTAGATATCTCCTATAGACTAACTCTCCATAGACCAGTCTTTGTGAAGTCGTCTGCAAACGCCATTGTGATTACGATACTCTATAACAATGGCGACTTGTATAAAAAAAAAGGCGGGAATAAAAACATTCAAAGCGAATTGGAGACTCAATATCACTCACGTTTACTTCCCCATACCTTCTCCCCACCATTCCATTCCCCTAGGAGCCATCCCCCTTCCCCTAGAGCCATTCCCCTTCCCCTAGGCCTAGACTCACCACCCCCCGGAACATTGTCATGCAGTGTCGAGACTATGGCTGGCGACGATAGAAGGAACGGAGAATATTGACGATTTAAATCTTTTCTTAAATACTCGATAGTGTTATCTATGATCTCATTTATCAGTGAAAATCTCGAGTTAGATAAAAGATATTAATACAGTAGATATTTTCTTCTTAAAATAATGTATATTTAAAATTAAATCACTTCGATAGAGAGGAATTTCTTTGAAATTATTAAATAAGGTCGAAAAAGCTAGTTGTAATAAGCTGTTTTTGAGAAAAAAAAAATTCAAGAATAGTCTTACAGTAGCTACATATAGAACGGTAGATTAAAATGCTGATAATAGAGAGAAAGATGATATGGAATTACAATCAAATGGTTATAACCAGGAACCCGGCCTAAGCGCTTTCGGGGTGGGACAAGCATCACACACACACATTGTATATATATATACTATATATATATATATATATATATATATATATATTATATATATATATAATATATATATATATATATATATATATATATATATATATATTAATGTTCTATGTAATAGCTTAATCAAATCAAATGATGAAGAATAAAGTATAAATATGATAAAGTTTAAAGTTCTAGCTTTGCTAATATTAATGATAATAATAATAATAATAATAACAATAATAATAATAATAATAATAATAATAATAATAATAATAATAATAATAATTAGAAGGAAGACATATCTATTGTATTTTTAGATAAAAAATAAATAGGGAAAACGGAAGCATGAATTGAATAAGGTTATGTCTCCTAAAAAATCTTGAATAAAAACAAGACATCAGATAGATATCCCGTTTCTACACACACACACACACACACACACACACACACACACACACACACACACACACACAGTTATAGTTTTAATTCCCTAGGCCTATGGACTTGCAACGCCAATATTTAAATCCACAAATTTATTGTTCAACGCTAGAGACCAACAACACATTTTCCTTCTTTTTCTTATTAATATTCTTCTCTTTCCTATTCTTCTTTTACAGCTCAGATGACCTCTGTCAACAACAACTGGGCTGCGCTTTGCAAGTAACGTGGCTTGCGGTTTCTTGCTTGATTCTGCGCGAGCGGTTTTGTCCAAGAATGGTAGGATAAAAACTTATATATCTATTCTCTGAATTATTGTGTGTGTGTGTGTGTGGAGAGAGAGAGAGAGAGAGAGAGAGAGAGAGAGAGAGAGAGAGAGAGAGAGATGTCAAACTTAAACACACCATTTGTCGATTCACTCAATGCAAGCTCCTGAAAGTATAACGAGAGAGAGAGAGAGAGAGAGAGAGAGAGAGGAGAGAGAGAGAGAGAGAGAGAGAGAGAGAGAGAGAGATGTCAAACTTAAACACACCATTTGTCGATTCACTCAATGCAAATTCCTGTAAGTATAACGAGAGAGAGAGAGAGAGAGAGAGAGAGAGAGAGAGAGAGAGAGAGAGGAGAGAGAGAGAGAGAGAGAGAGTAAAATTCATACACACCATTTGTGGATTCACTCAATGCAAGCTCCTGTAAGGAGAGAGAGAGAGAGAGAGAGAGAGAGAGGAGAGAGAGAGAGAGAGAGAGAGAGAGAGAGATGGGGTAAAATTCATACACACCATTTGTCGATTCACTCAATGCAAGTTCCTGTAAGTATAACGAGAGAGAGAGAGAGAGAGAGAGAGAGAGAGAGAGAGAGAGAGAGAGAGAGAGAGAGAGAGAGAGAGAGAGATGGGGTAAAATTCATACACACCATTTGTCGATTTATTCAATGTAAGCTCCTGTAATAGTTTTGGAGAGAGAGAGAGAGAGAGAGAGAGAGAGAGAGAGAGAGAGAGAGAGAGAGAGAGAGAGATGGTGGGTAAAATTCATACACACCATTTGTCGATTTTTTTAATGTAAGCTCCTGTAATAGTTTGTAGAGAGAGAGAGAGAGAGAGAGAGAGAGAGAGAGAGAGAGAGAGAGAGAGAGAGGAGAGAGAGGTCAAACTTATGCACACTATTTGTCAATTTATCCAATGCAAGTAGTGTACTTCATCAATGGCAGAATTAAATCATGATGAAGTTTGGAGAGAGAGAGAGAGAGAGAGAGAGAGAGAGAGAGAGAGAGAGGAGAGAGAGAGAGGAGAGAGAGAGAGAGAGAGGAGCGTCACAGTTACACATTCCTCCACCTCATCTGGTCACCAGAGTGAATCGTAAACGCGATAGAGGTGAGCTTTCGTCACGTGACATGCAACCAATCACCACCGGCCTTACGGGAAAGTGGGCGGGGCCACTTTTAGCGAAATGGAACAGAATACTGTTAAATCGACGGAATTATGAGGAGCTCTGAACTTGAGTGTTTTAGAAAGCCACGCATTCCAATTAACTGTAAGATGAGGAAGTACGTACAGAGTTTTTAGTATTTGTCACCTCAAAAGGTTCTTGCTTCTAAACTTTTTCTTTTTTTATTGAATGTGTGAAGTTGCTAGTGGATTTTTACATTCTACACATTGCCATACAACATTTAAAGACAGGTTGTACAGGAACGTGTAGAATATCGAAATCCACTTTTGATGACATTTGTGGACTATAAAAAAGCCTTCGATAGTGTGCACCGGCCAATTCTGTGGAGAGTCCTGCGTTATTATGGAGTTCCTCTTAAATATGTAAATATGATTATGTCTGTTCATGAGCATAGTAAGTGCAAATTTAATGTTAATGGAGTCCTATCAAATGAATTTCCAGTGAATAATGTAGTCCTCCGAGGGAATGTGCTGTCACCTATGTTGTTTATCCTTCTCGTGGATTTTGTAATGTGTAGAACAACTGGAGATGATGGAGAAGAATTGGACTGGATTGGTGGTAGGAAATTAGCAGACCTAGAATTGCTGATAATGCTGTCTAAACACCACAGGATTTGCAATGCTTGCTTACCAGAATACATGTAATATTACACGAGGTTGGGCTGAAGATAAATAGAAGATGAGAACAGATTATTATTATTATTATTATTATTATTATTATTATTATTATTATTATTATTATTATTATTATTATTATTATTATTTGCGAAGCTACAACCCTAGTTGGAAAAGCAGGATGCTATAAGCCCAAGGGCTCCTACAGGGAAAATAGCCCAGTGAGGAAAGGAAATAAGGAAAATAAAATATTTTAGGAAGAGTAACATCATTAAGATAAATATTTCCTATATAAACTATAACATTTTTAACAAAACAAGAGGAAGAGAAATAAGATAGAAGTGTGTGCTCGAGTGTACCCTCAAGCAAGGGGAACTCTAACCAGAGGCAGTGGAAGACCATGGTACAGAGGTTATGGTACTACCCAAGACTAGAGAACAATGGTTTGATTTTGGAGTGTCCTTCTCCTAGAAGAGCTGCTTACCATAGCTAAAAGAGTCTCTTCTATCCTTACCAAGAGGAAAGTGGCCACTGAACATGCAATGGAAAAGGAAATATCATTGGAAGAAAATAGGATTAACGAGGTAGACTCATTTAAATATTTGGGAACTATGATGTCTAATACAAAATCTTTTGATTTGGGAATTTAATGAAAAATTGAAAACAGTAAATCAGACAATGGCTAGTTTAAGTAAAATTTGAAAATCAAATAGCCTGAAATTATACATAAAAATAAGGATATATATCAGTTTGGTGAGGTCAGTGTTACTGTATGGATATGAGTCTTGGTATGACAATGAAACAATATCCAACAGATTTTGTAGATTTGAGAAGGATATTAGGAGTTAAATGGCAGGACTGGATTAGAAATGAAACTATAAGAGAGATAACTCGAGTGCCATATGTGGATGAGATCGTGATGATGGGTAGATGGAGATGGTTTGGGCATGCTCTTCGCACTCCCCAAGAGAGATTAGTTTATCAAACTTTCAATTTGGCTCCAAAAGGCACTAGAAGTGTTGGGAGACCCCGGACTACATGGCTGAGAGCTATGAAGCGTGAAGTTGGAGATGAGTGGAGAAGTGTTGATTTGAAAACTCAAGATAGGGACGACTGGTGAAATCTAACCGAGGCCCTTTGCGTCAATATGCGTGGGAGGAGATGATGATGATGATGATGAAGTTGCTAGACTAATGCCTCTCTCCAGTGTGGTTGAGCCCCGCCATTATATGGTTTATATATGAAAGATTTATTTAATGTTATAACTGTCCTTTAAATTTTATTTTAATTGTTCATTACTTCCCTTTGAGATTATTTATTTCCTTTTCTCACTGGTCTATTTTTTCTTGTTGGAGCCCTTGGGCTTATAGCATCCTGCTTTTCCAACTATGGTTGTACTTTAGCTAATAATAATAATAATAATAATAAGAGTAAAAATTATATTTAGCTGACACCAAAACATCAGATCTCATCTAGAATAGAACTATTAACTTGTATTTGGTGAATATTTCCATTTTATTACTGTACCACCACCCGGGAAATTCTGAGTTATCTCATATATATATATATATATATATATATATATATATATATATATATATATATATATATATATATATATATATACATATATATATAAATATATATATGTATATATATATATATATATATATATATATATATATATATATTTATATATATATATATATATATATATATATATATATATATATATATATATGTATATATATATATATATATATATATATATATATATATATATATATATATATATATATATATATATATATATATATATATATCATCAGCAGTAACTTGTCTACTGCAGGACAAAACTTCTGACATGTCCTTCCACACGCATCCGGTTATGGTTTTTCCATGCCAGTCTATACCCACAAATTTCCTTAGCTCGTCAATCCATCGTCTTCTCTTGCCTGTCCTGCTTCGTTTGCAATCCATAGGGACCCATTTTGTTATTCTTCTTATCCATCTATTATCTGTCATTCTTACTAAATATCCTGCTCACATCCATTTCTTTTTCTCACATGTTGTTAGAATATCCTCTACTTTAGTTTGTTCACTTATCAGTGTTGCTCTTTTCCTGTCTCTTAGTGTTATTCCCATCATTATTCTTTCCATTGCTCTTTGAGTTTAACAACTTATGTTCTAAGGGTTTAGTAAGGCTCCAAGTTTCTGATGCAGAAGTTAATACGGCTACAACTATCTGGTTAAGTACTTTTCTTTTTAGAGAAAGTGGCATTTTAATTTTCCTAATGTTATTTTTTTTCTTATCAAAAACTGTCAATCCTATGCTTATCCTTCTTTAAAGGTTAGCCTTATGTCCTGTGGAAATACTTTCTGTCTGTCCTAAGTATGTGTATTCATTAACAATCTCCAGAGGTTCGTCCATACTCCTTACTGCATTTTTTTGTCTGCATTTTCATTGAGCATTATCTTAGTTTTTCTTATATTGATTTTAAGTCCTACATTTCAGCTTTCTGCATTCAAATCTTCTATCATCTTTAGCTATTCCTCCCTTGATTTATTAAATAAAACTAAGCCATCTGCAAATCTTAGGTTGGTAAGGTATTCCCCATTAATATTAATTCCTACTTTTCCCCAGTCTAAATTTTGAAACACTTCTTCTAGGTATGCACGTATGTTGTGAATAATTTAGGAGAGATGGGGTCTCCCTGTTTAACTCCTTTCTCAATTGGAATTTTCTCACTATCTTTATGTAGTTTTAGGATTTCTTTACTTCCTGTATAGGTATCTTCAAGTGTTCTAACATAAAATTCTTCAATTCCTTGTTTTGAAGGGCTTTCATTACTGTTGAATTTTTAACAGAATCAAATGCTTTCTCATAGTCTATATATACCATACATAGTAGTTTGTCATACACTGTTGATTTTTCCATTAGCTGGTTAATTATATGGATATGGTCAGTTGTTGAATACCCACTTCTAAAGCCTGCCTGCTTTCTTGGTTGATTAAAGTCCATCTATCTTTCTATCCGGGCTGATATGATCTTTGCAAATATTTTACATATTATCGAGAGTAACTTGATTTAGCGGTAATTTTTTCAGTTCTTTTGTGTCTCCCTTTTTTGTTATTTAATGATATAATTTTTCTATCGATATAAAGCATTCTTAGAGATCTTTTCTGCAAAGTTCATACAATTTTACTACTCTGAAATCTCCTTCATCTACTGTATTATCAAATCAATCGTTAGGCCATCTTCTCTTGCTGTATGGCCTCTTTTTTATGCCGTTAATGTTTTCTTTACTTCTATTATTATTATCAATATTATTATTATTATTATTATTATTATTATAATTATTATTATTATTATTATTATTATTATTATTATTATTATTATTATTATTATTATTATTACTTGCTAAGCTACAACCCTAGTTGGAAAAGCAGGATGTTATAAGCCCAGGGCCTCTAACAGGAAAAATAGCCCAGTGAGGAAAGGAAACATGGAAAATAAAACATTTTAAGAAGAGTAACAATATTGAAATAAATATCTCCTATATAAACTATAAAAAATTTAACAAAACAAGAGGGAGAGAAATAAGATAGGACAGCGTGCCCGAGTGTACACTCAAGCAAGAATACCGACTCAGTTGTTTCATTATTTTTATCGGCAAAGTCATTTCTTATATCATCATCGTATAGTATTGTACTGTATACTGTAGAAATCCTTTGCAATTCTTACCACTCAATCTCTTTTGTTGGTAATATTTCCATTTTATTTTGTAAAAACAAATATGATCAATAACTACTATGGTTTCAAATCAAGTTAATTTGCGTGTTCTTTTTTTTTAAAATGGCCTAAATTACTAATATTATATATTAGACAAAAATTATATTGCAGTTTTTATTTGTACATGATTGCACTTTATATAAGTTAATATCATACAATTGCAGACGCTTGACGGAAGTCAAATTATATCGTTAGTTAAAGGGGAATTAAACCACTTTCGATGACTAAATGGCTTTTCTTATAAAAGCAACTTGAAAAAAATAATTAAATCACAACCTTTCTTAGAAGCAATCTTACAAAAATTATGTAAATGATGTAAAATCAGACCAATTTTAAATCAAGATAAAAATAAATGAAACAGTACTCACGAAAGGTGTCAGAAAATGATAGAATGTGATTTTTCGCTCTTCGCCGGAAAAGTCACACTAGGAAGTTTTTACTCTCCTTCTTCTTCTTCCACTAATCTGACGATAATCCCACCAGACGAAAACACAGTGTTGTGTTTCAGTTCCGTCTATTGTTCTTACTTCATACTTTAGCACGAACGTGTGGATTTCTTCCTCATCGGTTACTTTCCCAATTTTAGCGTACTGTCTTTCAACGAGTTCACAGTCCACACTCACGTTAATAAGACACTAACCGGGTGACCCCATTCTTGACTAATTTTACGATCTACAATTAGTCTTTTTCTAGCTGATAGGAAATGTGGGTGAAAGAAGAATGAGGGCAGTTAGCTAGCTAATCATGGTAAGAAATAGTTTATTATTATTATTATTATTATTATTATTATTATTATTATTATTATTATTATTATTATTAGCTAAGATACAACCCTAGTTGGAAAAGCAAGATGCTTTAAGCCCAATAGCTCCAACAGGGAAAAATAGCCCAGTGAGGAAAGGAAATAAGGAAATGAATTAATGATGAGAATAAGTTAACAATATATAATTCTAAAAACAGTAACAGCGTCAAAACAGATATGTCCTATATAAACTATTAACAACGTCAAAAACATATGTCATATATAAACTATAAAAAGACTCATGTCAGCCTGTTCAACATAAAAACATTTGCTCCAACTTTGAACTTTTGAAGTTCTACTGATTCAACTACCCGATTAGGAAGATCATTCCACAACTTGGTAACAGCTGGAATAAAACTTCTAGAATACTGTGTAGTATTGAGCCTCATAATAGAGAAGGCCTGGCTATTAGAATTAACTGCCTGCCTGTTATTATGAACAGGATAGAATTGTCCAGGGAGATCTGGATGTAAAGGATGGTCAGAGTTATGAAAAATCTTATGCATCATGCATAATGAACTAATTGAACGACGGTGCCAAAGATTAATATCTAGATCAGGAATAAGAAATTTAACAAACCGTAAGTTTCTGTTCAACAAATTGGTAAGGTAATTATAATTATTCGTTAGGCATGTTACATAAGATTATTCATAATTCTGACCATCCTTACATTCAGATCTTCCCGCACAGTTTCAACCTTTTCATACTATTACGCATGCAGTTCATTCTAATAGTCAGGCCTTCTCCATCATGAGACTCAATACTACGCAGTACTCTAGAAGTTTTATTCCAGCTGTTACCAAGTTATGGAATAATCTTCCTAATCGGGTAGTTAAATCGATAGAACTTCAAAAGTTCAAACTTGCAGCAAATCTTTTTGTGTTGAACAAGCTGATACGTCTTTATAAAGTATATTTATGAAGTATCTGTTTTGATGTTGTTACTGTTTTTAAAATATTCTATATTAATTATTCATTATTTTTCAGATCGTTTTATTTCCTTATTTTCTTACCTCACTGGGCTATTTTTCCCTGTTGGTGCCTTTTCGCTTATAGTATTTTACTTTTCCAACTAGGGTTGTAGCTTAGCTAATAATAATAATAATAATAATAATAATAATAATAATAATAATAATAATTTCCCCTGTTGGAACCCTTGGGCTTATAGCATCTTGCTTTTTCCAACTATGGATGTAGCTTAGCAAATAATAATAATAATAATAATAATAATAATAATAATATGGTTCTTTCTACGTTATTCATTGTTTCTTCAGAGAACTGCATTGGTGGTAAATTGTTGTCTACTACTACAGTACTACATTGAATCCTTCTCTCTGGTTACGGTTCACTTTCCCTTTCCCTGCACATACACCGAATAGTCGGGCATATTCTTTACAAATTCTCGTCTGTCCTCATACACATGACAACACTGAGATTACCAAACAATTCTTCTTCACTCAGGGGGTTAACTACTGCACTGTAATTGTTCAGTGGCTACTTTCCTCTTGGTAAGGATAAAAGAGACTCTTTAGCTATGGTAGGCAGCTCTTCTAGAAGGACACTCCAAAATCAAACCATTGTTCTCTAGTCTTGAGTAGTGCCATAACATCTATGTCATGGTCTTCCACTGTCTTAGGTTAGGGTTCATTTGCTTGAGGGTGCACTCGGGCACACTATTCTATCTAATTTCTCTTCCTCTTGTTTTGTTAACTTTTTATAGTTTATACAGGAAATATTTGTTTTGGTGTTGTTGATGTCCTTGGGATAATTTATTTTTCTTTGTTTCCTTTCCCCGCTGGGCTGTTTTCCCTGTTGGGGCCTTTAAGCTTATAGTAGCGGCCTGCTTTTCCAACTGGGGTTGTAGCTTAGTAAGTAATAATAATAATAATAATAATAATAATAATAATAATAATAATAATAATAATAATAATAATAATAATAATGCTGTTTATAATTGAGGGATAGAATCTTTCTTGACGCAGCCTTAGTTTCATTGCTATATTTTTTATTGTTGCAATTCTTGTGACATCTTGTTTATTGTTTAGGTTATTTGCATTAGTCTCACAATTCCTCGTATTGGTAGCTGTTACTTTTCCGTAACGTGCACTATTGTTTGTAGTGGCTGTTGCATCTGTTTGCCTTTATCTCTTGAAATTGCTTTTTGATTAAACCCTTTCTCACTTGGCATTTCGCTGCTAAAGATCTATGTTGTTGATTGCAGTTGACATATTTCTTTGTATTTTCTGTAAGCTACATTCTATATATGTAACATCGTGATGCGCATTCAGGGCATATTTTGAAGTTTTATTCATTAGACCATTCCTTATACAGATGCTCACAAGAATAGCATTTATAGAAAAATAACAATTTCACAAACATCTTGTTCAATATATTGACTTGGAATGTATTGGTAGGCTATGAAGAGGCCTTCTTTTACGACTCTGTTTACCATCTTCGCTGTTTTACTTAGAGGGAATGTAGGCCTATACATTATACTAAACTAGATTTACCAATGAAAGCCAATCATATGAGCCTATTCGGTCTTACCCAGAATGAGAAAAACACAACAACGGTATTTATGATCACAAAAATGGAATAAAGAATAAGAAAAACCAGTTAATATACTGTATTTCAACATCAATTTGAAATTCTGAGAAAAACGACGAAATGTAAGATTAATAAGTTAAGAGAAATGTTACACACGATATTCAAGTAGTGCACATATATATTTCTAACCAAAAGGACCTTAAAATCTCTCATCTTAATGCCAACTCATGTAGCTTAATTTGGGTAATTAATGTTGGTTTATCCTAAGTCGGTCTAGAGTTGCCTACTTTGAGTTTACGCTAGCCTGTCCTTTGGCGAGCTAAACGGGCGCTTAAGAAATGCAAATGTAGAATAAAAGTACAAAGCAATACAAAGATGTCTCTAATGACAATATAATTATCACTTCATGATGAAATGACAATGTAATAAGCCCCACGAAGATGTTAGCTTAGGCCATGCTAACCAAATTGGCTCAAGTATTCATGGTATGTTGAGAGAGAGGAGCACATTCCAACGCCAACTAGGAGTGAAGTTGAAATAGGCTCATTTCGGAATTGTTATGAATTATTCTTCAAAAAAATGTTATATTACAGGATTTTAATATGGTCGTATCATATCCAGCAACTGCTATGAAGAGCTGCAGTTAATTAAAACACAATATCCGATATTCTTCCCGCCCTCACGAGATATGATCGAGTAAGTACTTCACTTACGTTGGTAATCGTAAATGAGAGCTCTTTGAATCCTACTCCTCATCTCTCTCTCTCTCTCTCTCTCTCTCTCTCTCTCTCTCTCTCTCTCTCTCTCTCTCTCTCTCTCTCTCTCTCGACGGTACTAGTTGAAGCTGAAGAGGATACGTCATTAAAAGCATTACGGACACGGTTGTTGCGAGGCTTTTTACAAACAGTAATACAAAAAGTGGTAGAGATAATAAACGTAAAAGAAAATACATTGCATACAATTAGCATACGTGCATGCCTATCTCATAATCAATATATTCCACAATCAACACTGCTACAAACGCGTTACTCATAAAAGTAATTGGTCGGAATTCTATCAAATCGCTTTAAGTGCTATTGCAACCGAACAGATTTTAACAGCTGTTGAAAAATATCTGCAACTTTGCCTTAACTAAATAAAGAACGAAGCTGAATCTCATTGAGATTATTAGAATTATAGGATACCTCTTTATAACGTCAAAGGCCTCCTATGCTAGAGAGAGAGAGAGAGAGAGAGAGAGAGAGAGAGAGAGAGAGAGAGAGAGAGAGAGTCAGGCAGTCTCAGAGGAATGCAATTGATACACGGCGTCCGTTGATGCTAAATTGGCGGGACTGGCACACTCATCCACCATCAAGCACTATAGTTCTTCTATCACTGGCTTGCCTTTTTTTCTATAGCAAATGTCATTTGAGCTGTAACAGGTTGAGCTTTTCTGATCGTAGTTTGTCCGTCGCTGATATGCGTTGTTAGCGTCATCTTTTTCACACTTGCTACTTAGTAACCATTTAAGAGCCAAGCTTAAATAAGGATTATTTCCTTCCAAAGGGACGTGTAGGGGTACGACTTAAGTATGTATAGATGTTCTCTTTTAGAAGTATATTATTATTATTATTATTATTATTATTATTATTATTATTATTATTATTATTATTATTATTATTATTATTATTATTATTATTTGCTAAGCTACAACTCTAGTTGGAAAAGCAGGATGCTATAAGCCCAGGGGCTCCAAAAAGGAGCCCAGTAAGGAAAGGAATAAAAGGAAAAATAAAACACTTTAAGAAAAGCTATAATATCAAAACAAATATCTCTTATATAAACTATACAAACTAACAAAACAAGAGGAAGAGAAATAAGACAGAATATTGTGCCCGAGTGTACCCTCAAACAAGAGAACTCTAACCATAGACAGGGGCTATGGTACTACCCTAGACTAAAAAACAATAGTTTGATTTTGGAGTGTCTTTCTCCTAGAAGAGCTGCTTTCCATAGCTAAAGAGTCTCTTCTACTCTTACCTAGAGGAAAGTGGACACTGAACAATGATAGTGAAGTAACCCCTTGGGTGAAGAAGAATTGTTTGGTAATCTTAGTGTTGACAGGTGTATGAAGACAGAGGAGAATATGTAAAGAATATGACAGACTATCCGGTGTATGTGTAGGCAAAGGAAAAATGAACCGTAACCAGAGAGAAGACTCCTATGTAGTAGTGTCTAGCCAGTTAATGGACCCCATAACTATCTAGCGGTAGTAATTCAACGGGTGGAAGGTGCCCTGGCCAATCTACTACCAATATATATATATATATATATATATATATATATATATATATATATATATATATATATATATATATATATATATATATATATATATATATATATATATATATATATATATATACAAAAGATTATGGATTTGAATAGTGAAAGCAGAAATATAGGACTGAAAATTAAAAGGGGTAAAACTAAGATAAACCTTAATCTAAAACTTTATTACGTAGCTTAGATTCAAGTTAGTTCAACCCGTGGCCCTTGAGGTCTAAATTCTTGCCAAGAAACACGCAAGAAAATCCTTAAGAAATACCACCTCTAGATAACAGCATGGATAGGCCTACATTTCGTTCCAACCATATCTCTGATGACCTTCCACACATCTCTTTTATCCGGGATATTTCAATAACGTTTGGTATCTAAGCCCAACCATAACCCTTCCCTTTTATCAGGGCTGGACCAGCAAGGATGTAAAAGTTTTATGCCATGGCTCTAACCTTTATATAACATATAACCTTTTACGTGGTGAACAAATCATTTGTTTCCTAGCTATAATAGTTAATGACGATACGTTTGAATTAATAAAGGTTCGTTCGCGTAACACAGTAAAACACAGTAAACCGAACGGGTATTTTACACATGCATTTGCATCATCTCCTTACATTAGCGTGTGCGAGTGTTACCTCCCTAATTTGATTAAGTATAAAGTTTACCAACGATTCCCATGCAATGCTCCCGCCTCAGCTATCTCGCCTATCCCAGCCCTATCCCTCTACTAAGTCTACCCCCTTCCTCCGACGTAAGTCTTTGACATGGGTGTGTCTATTGTGTCTAGGGGGACGGGGGAAGCGCTAGGCTTAGTCGGGTCCTAGTTCAGTGGCTGGGGGTACATTGAGTAATGCTGTGTACTGTAAATGAAGTTGGTATTCTGACAGGTGCTTCTGCTTTGCTTGATGCAAAACCTTAGGGGGGGGGGGGAGATATATGTTTGGTGCTTGCAATGTTTATTGGGAAGTTGATATCTGCAAGTACTGTACATTTTCGTTTTAGGCTTGGCTAGCAACATATATTGGGGACTTTCATCTGATTTTGCCGTCTTGAAATTTTCCATATGTATATATGCCAAACTGAGCAATAACGATGACAATTGGGCATTGTTTGATATCAGGTTTCAGACTGAAGAAATATTCGCGAATTTTATGGCGACGTTATTTTCTTGTTGACGATCTCTGAAAATATCTATGGGCAGTTTCGGTTTCGTCATAGTCAGTATATGTTCTTACTCTTTAAATCTCATTGAAAATGGCAGATTCTAAAATTTTTGTTTTGTACTGAAAGATACTCTTGAGAAATGGCTCGTTCCAGTATTTGGTAATGTCTCTTACTCAAACATGAGCTTAGATTAAAAAAGAAGAAAAAAAAAACGTGACAGATGGAGGTCTTGAATGTTATATACTGCATAACTTGAGCGCACATCATGAAGTAAGGTTCGATGGAGCCCAGTAGAAGTGACAGTAGTAAATCTAAATGATCTAGATATACATTTAACCGTAAGATGTCTTACTGCTAATAATGTTACTTTAATTGTTAAATTGTGCTCTCTCTCTCTCTCTCTCTCTCTCTCTCTCTCTCTCTCTCTCTCTCTCTCTCTCTCTCTCTCTCTCTCTCTCTCTCTCTCTACAATTCGAGGAGATAATTATTAATTTTACTAGTTTTATATAAACCAATATAAGATGCATTTTTATTTTTTTTTAAATCTACAAGGCGTGATTTTTTTTTACTTATACAGTATGTTCGTGTTTATGGTTAATTTGAAAATACTCGTTTTCTTAAGCCTAGACAGAACTATGGAAGGAAGGAGCCTTATCAAATCGTTTCACAATCACATGATAGGTTTATCTTATCGAATAAAATTGATTAAGATTCACGTTTGCAGGCTTCTTTTTTTTATTCCTTGAAATAAGATTACCTTTATTTTCTTATCAGAAGTGGATTTTAAAAAACTATTCTCTATTAGAGAGAAGTTCGCGGTTTAATGTTTTCATAATTTGTAGTGAACTTCTCTTAGAATTTCTTTTTAAAAAGCTCTGATATTTTTTGGAGTACTTTTCAATATAATTTTCCATTGTAAAATTAATGTTTCTTCTGCATTTCTATAAGAGATTTTCAGACACTTGTTATGTGCTAACAAGGGAGGTTTGTTTATGAATATATCCATTCATTTCTGAACTCAGATAACATTTGTTGTATTTCTGAACTCGAGATTTTGCGTTGGAAGTAGTGAGACTAGCGCTGTACTACACGACGGGAAGTTATTATTATTATTATTATTATTATTATTATTATTATTATTATTATAGCACCAGCAGTAAAATATGGCTAGTAGCACTAGTACTAATAGCAACAAGAGTAGTAGCAAATAAGGCAATTGTATAGAAATAGTAATAATAACAATAGCAGTAGTCAGAAAAAAATCATAAAATTTTAGTATAAGTAATAGTAGTAGCTAAAACAATTAAAAATCCCCTGGGCTTATACCATCCTGCTTTTCTAACTAGGGTTGTAGATTAACTAATAATAATAATAATAATAATAATAATAATAATAATAACTAGTGGATGTGATGATAGTAGGCCTAATAGATAAAACAGTAATATAAAGTGTTGTATAAAGTAGGAATAATACAGAGTAATAATAGTAGTAAATGAGCAATTAACACATTTTAGTAGCAACAATAACAGCAGAAGATAAGATAATTATAAAGTATTAATGGTAGTAATGGGCTATACCAATTATAAAATGATAGTAGCAGTAGGCCTATGCCATTAATCGATAAATAATTTATGAAGTAGTAGTAGTAGTAGTAGTAGTAGTAGTAGTAGTAGTAGTAGTAGTAGTAGCTAAGCTACAACCGTCGTTGGAAAAGCAGGATACTATAATCCCAAGGGGGCCAACAGGGAAAAATAGCCGAGGAAAGGAAATGAATAAACTACAAGAAAAGTAATGAACAATTGATATAAATTACTTTAAGAATAGTAACAACAATTAAATAGAACTTTCATATGTAAACTATAAATACACCAAGAAAAATGAAGAGAAATAAGATAGAATAGTGTGCCCGAGTGTACCCTCACGCAAGAGAACTCTACCCCAAGACAGTGGAAGACCATGGTACAGAGGCTATGACACTACCCAAGACTAGCGAATGATATTTTGATTTTGGAGAGTCCTTTTAGAAAAGCTGCTTGCCATAGCTTATAAAGAGAAAAGTAACCACTGAACAATTACCGTACAGTAATTTAACCCCTTGAGCGAAGGAGAATTGTTTGGTTATCTCAGTGTTGTCAGGTGTATGAGGACAGAGGAGAATGGGGAAAGAATAGGACGGACTATTCGGTTTATGTGTAAGCGAATAAAAAATGAGCCGTAACCGAAGAAAGAGCTCCAATGTCTGGCCAGTCAAAGGACTGTAGAAGTAGTAATAGTAGTGGTAGTAGTGGTTTTTTTTTTATCTTTTTATTAAAAAGTTAAATTACATATTCTTTACAATCACAATATTTACAGTATAATCACATTTAATTGCATTTTTCTATAAACAAATCCATCTAATTTAACAATTTACATTACACATCTTGATTTTAATTTTTAGTCACTCAAAAACAATAATTTATATACTTTTTGGTGAACATTTTATTCATTCTGTCTTTATAGATATTTTTCAAAAGCCACCGATCATATTGAATTTTACTCTTAAGAAAGGCATCTGTTTCCTCTTTCGTATATCGTTTCTTCTTACTGACCCAAACAGCATATAAATAACCAATTATCAATACAGTGGCGCTATTATAATCCTTTTTTCGTCCTATATTTGTAATTGAACATTAATATATTTAAAAAATTGTCCCTGTTTATGTCACAAGTATGAAATAATACACTTTTGACATACATCAATATTGTCTGGATGTGCCTGCAAAAGTAAAATATATGCAAACTGTATTCAACATCATTGCAATGATCACATTCATCACTGTCTCTGATATTCAACATTTTCAGACGATTATTTGTCGCCAAAGTCCCATGAGCATATTTAAAGGAAAGCTCTCTCTCTCCATGATGCCAATGAAAGGTTTGTTTATGCTGTCCCATACCATTTTCCAGTACAAAAGTGGATAACTCCCTTCAATTTTTGGGACAATCTCTGGCCTTATAAAATCATAACAATCTTTAGAGCTTAAGTTAGGAAATTTTGTATGGTGATAAACTTTTCTGATTACATTAATTGCTACTGAATAAAATGATGTTGACACAAATGAAACCTCATTTATTTCCTTCAAGTCCAACAAAAAGCTAATTCTCATCTTACAATAGAAATTACTTAAACCAATATCCTTTCTAATATCATTTAGAGCTGTCGAACTGAAAATCGCCAAGGACTTAAAATAAACATCTATAATACCCAATCCACCTTTCTCTTTCGACAAACAAAGAGTATCTCTACCTACAGGATGGTAAGTTCCCTGTCATATATATCGGAATACATGCATATTTATTTGAGCAATGTACTTTTTCAAAGGAGGCAAAGTGTGTGATATTTACCAAACTTTGGACAAAACTGGTAAATTAACAATAATAGCTCTTTGGAAAATAGATAATTGTCTTTGACTTAGCATATCTATGAATACTTTAATATTTTGAGTAAGGCGAGACCAATTTTCTTCACATGTAACCTCAAAATCACTATAATAAATTATACCAAGAATTTTGATACTTTCAACAGTTTTCAACCAACTGATAGGCCAAATTTTTCGGTTTTCCCATTTCCCAAACCCCATTATACTAGTAGTAGTAGTAGTAGTGCAATTATGACATACAAGTAGCATTAGCACTAGTAGCCAATAGTGTATAAGCCTGACTCACTCTTTCCATTCGAAACAACTTTGTAGAAGCAAAAGAGTGAATTCCCCGAAGCCAGATCTTACTAAACACAGCCTCCATCTCCACAATAGGTAGTAATCTTCAGACATCTGCCTCTCATGACCCAATAAAAGATAACCAGCAGTTATTATGAGTTTATCTGCGGCCAGTAGGCTAGCCCGGGGAATGCAATCATTTGTTGGTGTTGTTTTGAAGTTTGTTTTTTCTTTCGTAAATAAATCATTTATTTTTTTATAGTTAATATTTATCTAGATAATGTTCTTTTCTTAGATTATTATTATTATTATTATTATTATTATTATTATTATTATTATTATTATTATTGGCTGTGACTTATTTGGAAAAAAATATAAAGTTAATATTTAGCTTGAGATCATATTCTTTGCCGCCAGACAGCATTACACTTTGCCCTCTCTCTCTGGTTACGGCTCATTTTTTCATTTGCCTAAACATACACCGAATAGTCTGGCCTATTCTTTCAACATTCTCCTCTGGCCTCAGACACCTGAAAAAACTGAGATTACCAAACAATTCTTCTTCGCTTAAAGGGTTAACTACTGCTGTGTAATTGTTCAGTGGGTACTCCTCTTGGTAAGGGTAGAAGAGATAAGCTGTGACAAGCAGCTCTTGTAGGAGAGGGACACTACAAAGTCAAACCATTGTTCTCTAATCTTGGGTAGTGCCATGGCATCTGTACTATGGTCTTCCACTGTCTTGGTATAGAGTTCTCTTGCTTGAGGGTACACTGAAGCACACTATTCTATCTTATTTCTGTTCTTCTTGTTATTTTGGATTTTTTATAGTTTATATACAGTATGATAGATTTATTTGAATGTTATTCTTAAACTTTTCTTGTAGAATATTTCCTTATTTCCTTTCCTCGCTGAGATATTTTCCCTGTTGAAGTCCTTTGGCTTATAGCATCCTGCTTTTCCAACTAGGGTTATAGCCTGGCAATTATTATTATTATTATTATTATTATTATTATTATTATTATTATTATTATTATTATTATTATTATTATTTGTTGTTGTTGTTGTTGTTGTTGTAACTGTTTGGAAATAAATCTTGTCTTTTGTTTTAAAGTTCAATATTTTGCTAGTTCGGTTAAGATGTATGATAACACTCTTTATGTAAATTCACATATTTTTAATTGTTTCATCAAAGATAGTATACCCACAGAACGACAAAGACGCAGAAATAAACGCTCAGAGAAGTGAGCGTTAATTTAAGAGAAAAACAATAGTCCTGGGACTCGTTTATATTATTTGAGTTGCCAAGTCAAGGACTGAGGGCAAAGCAAAACAAATGGGAATATACCAATGGTACAATTGCAATAGACTCAGAGTCAACAATTTATTCATCATCATCATCTCCACCTACGCCTATTGACGCAAAGGGCCTCGGTTAGATTTTGCCAGTCGTCTCTATCTTGAGCCTTTAAATCAATACTTCTCCATTCGTCATCTCCTACTTCACGCTTCATAGTCTTCAACCTTGTAGGCCTAGGTCTTTCAACACTTCTAGTGCCTTGTAGACCCCATTTATAAGTTTGGTGAAAAAATCTCTCTCGGGGAGTGCGAAGAGCATGCCTAAAACCATCTCCATCTACCCCTCACC
>NC_090752.1:54176536-54332401 GCF_036898095.1 Palaemon carinicauda
GTACATCCTTGAGAAACTTCTACTTTGCCAAAGTTTACTGTTTTCAAGTATTTTCTATTTAAAATCAACGCAATATTCTTCCCTGCTTAAGCCCTTTTCCAATTAGGGTTGTAGCTTGGCTAGTAGGCTAATAATAATAATAATAATAATAATACATCCCCTAACAAACTTCAAACTACAGTATACTAACTTGTAATCACTTTAAGGGGATGTATTGAGAGTGACCCTTATTAACGCGGGAGACAACAAGACAACGTGATTGGCTGTGACGTCATCAAGGGGTGGAGCCTAATTCACCCAGAATCTCTGCTGCGACTATGGTTGAATAAAATGTGTCTCATATTTAGGCTGCTGGGTTATCTCAGGCCCCACATAAAATTATCTTTTTTATGTGATGATTATATAACCAATAACTCGTACTATTGGTTGTGTCATTGACTCTGTACCACGGCTCTCCATCATCTCTGAGTTCTCTATTTTGAGGGTTCACTCAAGTACACCATACTTTGCATATCTATCTCATGTATTCATTGTTATGGATTGAGTTTCCTTCATATTGTTTTTAGTTATACATCTTCAAATGCTTAATATCCTAACACACAAACATACCATATATATATATATATATATATACATTAGGAATGGATTCCCGAAACGTTGGTTTAAGATGTGACACAAGCATTGACAAAGTTTTCATAATTTTAACAATAACAATAATTTTAATAGTTACACACACACACACACACACACACATATATATATATATATATACATATATATATATATATATACATATATATATATATATATACATATATATATATATATATGTGTGTGTGTGTGTGTGTGTGTGTAACTATTAAAATTATTGTTATTGTTAAAATTATGAAAACTTTGTCAATGCTTGTGTCACATCTTAAACCAACGTTTCGGGAATCCATTCCTAATGTATATATATATATATATATATGTGTGTGTGTGTGTGTGTGTATGTATGTATGTATGCATACTGGTATATAGGTATATATATATATATATATGTGTGTGTGTGTGTGTGTGTATGTATGTATGTATGCATACTGGTATATAGGTATATATATATATATATATATACATACACGCACATACACACACACACACACACACACATATATATATATATATATATGTATATACATATATGTGTATATATATATGCATATACAGTATCATATACTACCAGTAGAGAGTTATTTAATCATTTGACATGCCAGATAGTAAAAAATTGGATCCCTATGGTTAAGGCTAATTTTTCATTTACCTAAACGCATACCAAATAGTCTACCTGACAACACCAAGTAAACACACTAATATTCTTCATTTCAAGTGGTTAATTACTGTAATTGATTACTGCCTAATTTCCACTTTGTAATGGTAGAAGGGACTCTTTAGCAATGGTAAGAAACTCTTCCAGGAGATAGACATCAAATTGATGTAGCCTCTGTACCATGATCTACCAATTATTATTATTATTATTATTATTATTATTATTATTATTATTATTATTATTATTATTATTATTATTATTATTATTATTATTATTATTACTTGCTAAGTTACATTTATTTATTTCCTTATTTCCTTTCCTCACTAGGCTATTTTTCCCTATTGGAGC
The DNA here is from genome assembly GCF_036898095.1 of Palaemon carinicauda. Taxonomy (NCBI): domain Eukaryota; kingdom Metazoa; phylum Arthropoda; class Malacostraca; order Decapoda; family Palaemonidae; genus Palaemon; species Palaemon carinicauda. The sequence goes on from NC_090752.1 coordinate 54,178,191, forward strand.
CCTTGGGCATATAGCATCTAGCTTTTCCAACTAGGGTTGTAGCTTGGCTAGTAATAATAATAATAATAATAATAATAATAATAATAATAATAATAATAATAATAATACAACCCTACAGTAGTTGGAAAAGGATGCTATAAGCCCAGGGGCTCCAACAAGGAAAATAGCCCAGTGAGGAAAGGAAACAAGGAAAAATAATTTTTTTAAGAAGAGTAACATTAAAATAAATATTTCCTTTATAAACTATAAAAAATAAAAAAAACAAGGGGAAGAGAAACAAGACAGAACAGCGTGCCCGAGTGTACCCTCAAGCCAGAGAACTCTAACCCAAGACAGTGGAAGACCATGGTACAGTGGCCATGGCACTCACTGTCTTGGGTTAGAGTTCTCTGGCTTGACAGTAAACTCAGGCACCCTGTTTTATGAGTTTTTACTTTTTCTAGATAGTCTGTTGGGCAGCGATAATAGAAGAGCCAGGGATGTCTGCTGAATTATCGAAAGGTAACCTTTTCTTCCTCCTTTCAGTTGAGTGACTATCCTGTAGGATACTCTAGACTTAGTTAGTCCGCCATTTTGATCAATTCTATCCGATATTTAAATTTCTAGTATGTGGGTTACATTTGTATTTCTCTGTACAGTATACAAAAATGTACACATGGTTTTTTTGTCATCCTTATTGTTAACTTTATTTGCAAGCATGATGAGACCTTTATACTGTTTTTAATTATTTTGTTTCTCAAGAGATATTGAGCAAAATTCGGGACCAGTGTGTCCCAGATTGTGCCAGTGTCATCTAGTAGATAGCAATATTCGTGGACTGCATACTAATATTCAAGACCTTACAGTTGCCTTCAGACAGTATGATATTCTATCATGTTCAGAAACTTTTGTTTCTCAAAAGAGACACTCATCTCAACTGCTTATTTCAGGTTTTAAGAAATCAACAATTTTGAAAGGGGATGTCATCCCCTTAGCAAAGGGAAATGACGGTGTATATTAGGACTGAGCACTCTTCTTCTCATAAGTCCTGCTTTGAATGGGGATATCATGAGATTCGAGTCATAAAAGTTTGTGGCAGGCATAACAAGATTTATTTTTGTTCCATCTACCGGAATTCAGACTTGGATGATTATATCTTTGATTGTCTTCTTATCACTATGGTTAAGATACAAGATGATAAAAAGGCCTCTTTAGTCTTCACCATAAGGAATGGTTAAATGTTGTTACTTAGAAGTTCTGCCTTTACTTTTGAGTCAGGCGTATTCCTTTTCGTGCGTTGAAATACAGAATTGAGAACAGAGTATGGTTCGATGATGATTGTAGACGTTCTTATTTGGAGAAAAGTGAGGGTTATCCTTTTTGGGAAAGTAATATATTAGCTATGACTTTGTATAACTATATTCAGTTAGGGAGTGCTGCTCAGAGAGATTATGCTTCAACTGAAAAGGAATACAATTTAACTATAAAAGAAACCATTTCTGTTATAACCCAGAAACATAGATGGTGGATTACTTTCAAATCTGCACTCTTTGGTGTAGACTTAAAAAGTTCCTCCTTTGCTTAAACCAGATGGCTCTGTCTCTCAACAGGATGCCGGAAAACTCCAAATCAACCAATCAACCAATCAGTCCATCTGTCTCTCATTGTCCAATGGAAAATGCAATTTTTTTTTACTAATGTGTTTGACAGTAAGCAGAGTAATGAGAAACTCGATCTTCCCCATTCTTGATTTTCTAAACTCACTAGTTTAGCTTTTCGTTCCCGTAAAATTAAAGCACTTAAGTTATCTATTATCATACACAAGTTAACATGAAGTGATTCTTTTTGCTCTTGTAGGAGAATTGGTAATGCTACTCCATTAAGTAAAATGTGTTTGTGGTAGCTCTAGTCCTGCTGATTACCACCCATTTTCCATAACTCACATATTATCTAGAAGAAATTGACGTCTTTTGGCAAAACGTCTAAGTAGGTATGTTTATGGTAATCGTCTGTTCCCAGTTTGCAATTTTGCTTTCGCAAGGGCCTTGGAGCATGTGATGCCTCTCTTGCAATTTCTAAGCTGTACGGAAATCCCTTGATTGTGGTAAGGAATTTCGTATGATTGGCCTTGATTTTAGTGCTGCCTTTGCCCGTGAGGCCCTTGTTTTCAAACTCAAACAGATGGGAGTAAGAGGGATTTTCTTGACATTATTTCTTAATTTGTAAGTAAATGATTACAAAGAGTTGTTGTTGGTTGGCATCATAGTGACTATAGGAAGGTAACAGCTGGTGTTCCTCAGGGTAATGTTCTTGGTCCATTACTTTTCATACTATATGCTCATGAAATATGGTTTGTCCTTGGAAACAAGCTTGTTGAATATGCAGATGATGCTATTCTCTTTGCATCAATTCAATTCAACATTTATTTCAGATGTAATGGTCCATAGATAAACATGTATTTGCAGTTAAATGAGTGTATACGGTTATCGTCATCTCTACGCCTACTAATGCAAAGGGCCTCGGTTAGATTTCACCAGTCGTCTCTTTCTTGAGCTTTAAATGCAATACTTCGCCATTCATCGTCTCCTACTTCACACTTCATAGTTCTCAGTCATATAGGTCTGGGTCCTCTAACTCTTCTAGTGCCTTGTGGAGCCCAGCTGAGCATTTGGTGAACTAATCTCTCTTGAGGGGGAGGGTGGTAGTGAAGAACATGCCCAGTTATAGAATGAAGAAATAATATAATTTACCTATCTATCAATTCCACTTCCCTTAATAAAGTTCTAAGATTAGTGCATGGTAAAAAATTGGGTTTTTAAAGTAACACACTATCAAAAGTCAAAGTATGATTACAGGTAAGAAAAGACAGTGACACCTCAACATCCATGTCTTTGATTAACAATGTCTTCAACTATATACAACTTAATTAAGATTATAAGTGTCATTCTTGATTGCAAATTTATTTTTGAGAACCACGACTGTTTTTTTTTTTTTTTTTTTTTTTTTTTTTTTTTTTTTTTTTTTTTTTTTTTTTTTTTTTTAATCAAAGGTTAGTGTCTGGTTTCATTCTAGTATCATCAGGATAGATTCTCACCAGAACGTCAGCCGGGCAAGCCCAACCACAGCAGTGGCCTCCCCAGTAAACATTTTACATTTGCATAAACAATTGGCATGATGAAAAAATCTTTAGAATTTTAATGATCTTTCTATCCTGAGGATAGGCTTTAATTCCTCATTTAATTCTGCCTTGTTTCGGGAATTTTTCCTCATCTATGGTCTTCAGTTGCTGATTCTCATCTTAATTTGTTGGAAAAAATTTGCGGTCTATTTAATTTCTTATTCCTGATCTTTTATCTCTGGTACCGTCATGTTACATAAGATTTTTAGCAACTCAGACCACCCATTGCATTAGATTTTCCCAGACTGTACCATCCTGTACGTAGTACTAGGTATGCAATTAATTCTAACAATGTTGTCTACCCATCATGAGTCTCAATATTTCAAAGTATTCTAAAATTTTTATTCCAGCTGTGACCAGATTGCGTAATGATCTTCCTAATATGGTGGTTTCATTGGCGGAACTTCACTTCAAACTTGTAACAAATTACATTTTGTTAAACATGTTTACACGTCTCTTTTCATAATTTATATATGAATGATCTATCTTAACGTTGTTATTGATAATTATATATTTCATTATTTATCAAATGTAGTTTATCCGTCATTTCTCTATTTCCTTTCCTCCCAGGGCTATTTTCCCTGTTGGAGCCATTGGGCTAGTAGTATCCTGCTTTTCCAACTAGGATTGTAGCTTAACTACTAATAATATACAGTACATGAGTAAGTATGTATTTACAGTATACACACACACACACACACACACATATATATATATATATATATATGTGTGTGTATATATATATATATATATGTGTGTGTATATATATATATATATATATATAAACTATGAAAGGTTATACTTATTTTCTATTTTCTATATACACTGAACTTTTTAAGGACAAAGAAATGTCACAATTGTACAATTACCAACGAAGGATAATTTGGTAGTTTCGCTAATTGTTCTGCTGGCAAATCAGAAGCAATATCGAAAAGGGAAGAAGTGATGTAAACAAAACAAACAGTGACTGTGTAGTACGAATATTTCACGTGTGTAAGTATATTTAGGTTAAATTATATAATTAATCGCCTCTTTAAGTAGTTATGTGTAATTTAAGTTATTGTTAACTTTATGTTTATTTCCTTAACATACATTATGTTTATTGCCACCTTTATATGAAATTACAGTTTCTGTTTATTCCAGTCTGCCCTAATTTTCGAGAAAATGGACCTGGTTTTCGGAAAAAAATGTCTTGTTTCTATAAGCATTTAGGCTAGCATAGACTTTGAACAAGTTGTTAGGCTGGCAAACTATTTACTGGGCTTATATTAGGCTATTCTTTAACCATTTGTAATTTATGATGACAAATTAATCGATTTATTTGTCGATTAACACTATGTACCTTAGCCAGCAGGCTGAAGGCTGTTAATTTTTATTATTTTTTTTTGTTGTTGTTGATTCAAGCCTTTGTATTTCGGCGGCCAGTTCCTCCCGTGTGCATTGAAAATGGACACCAACTAACCTAAACTCGGCCCTCCTAACCTAACCTACAAGCCGTGTCCGAAGCTACTTACCTAAGGGGGGTGGCTAACGCCCCCCTGCGACCCCCTTACACTGTCGTATTCTTAGTCGGTCTTCATCATACATACAGGTGGCTGCTGTCATACATACACCCCTAATTTTGTTTATTCACAGCCGGAAGCTGTTATAAAAAAATTGGGCTACTTTAATCCCTGCCACATTGAGAATACTGAGTTTTTGGGGAAGCAAAATAAAAGTAATCTCTGAACTGTTAAAAACTTAATGGAAATACAAACGGTATCATGGAAAATATTGTCTCATTGTCCCATAAATGAAAAACATGAAAATGTGGCCATGGTAGGCTGTGCTTATTAGTCTTGCAGTGGTATGTCTTCCTAGTACACCTTAACATATCCTTATACAACATACAAGAATCATACCTGTTTGTGCGGGAAAATCTCTACACTACTGGTTCACAAACTGTCAATTAAGAATTAGATTGTATTATTGCATAGAAACTCATTTAACTTGCACATATAATCAATCAATCAATCAGCGTATCTTGGAAGCGTGATTAATGACCACATGTTTATGAGTTTGTGTACAATGGCATCAGAATTCAACTTGCATAAAAGTTCAATCAAGCGGCATATCTTGAAAGCAGTGATCACATGAATTGCTTGCATGATTAAAACCCTGGTTCCTTCTAGGATCACTCCTAATATGGTGGAAAAAGGATTAGATACTAGAGAATGTGATTATAAGGTCATAGCTGGAACAAACTTATTATTTCAAAGTCTTCCTTGTTATTCAAAATAGTATTAGTTTTAGTAGCCTAGGTGTTAAACAAAAGGAAAATAATACAGAAAAAAACTCTGTAAATTGGGCCTACTCTGTCTGTCTAGCCAACACGATCAGTACCCTTTACTTTACTTTTGAAGGTTGTGTTTTTTGGTCCTGCCACACATGGAAATGTCCTGCTCCCTGCAGGACCTGAAAGATTTGTTTTTCGTATGCATTCTTTTAAATATTTAGAGAATCTTGTGGCGTTATCCACATTATCAAATCCCTGGTATCGTAGCATTTCGTGAAAGAAAATCTGCAACAATTTCTTGAAAGCCTTTGTATCATCAGTCCTTCTGATGTCAAGTGTGAGCTTGTTGTACAATCTTAGGGCTTCATATTTGAAAGCTCTAGATTCTAGAGCTTTCAAATATGAAGTCCTAAGATTGTCTAGAACCTACAGTTGAGATGCATCTTGGCTTTAGTTATGGTAAACCATCCATAACTATTCTTGTGTTGACATGATATGTTTTGAATGTCCAGTTCTCATAACTTAATGAGTCATTGCACATGTCTTATTTATTCTAGCTTCAATGGGCAGCCAATGTAGTTAACAGGTACAAGAGTAATCTTTTCTTAAGGTAGAAGACCTTTTATCAATTTTATTTTTTATGTTTTATAACTTGTAAAGTTTTACCTTTGATAAGTTTATTTCAATAGATTTGCATTAATCAATCGTGATAATAAAATCACTAAATTTCTTAGCAGAACATTCATCCAGATACTTCATTACAAAAGCAATGTTTCTGAGGTGATATCCAGCGATTCTTATTTCATTATTTATTTAAGCACTGAAAGACAAATTATAGTTCAGTGTTACACCCAGGTCATGGACTAGACCAAATTGTCATCAATATCTATTTTGATGTCGCCAAGATTTATAAAGAATAAAGTTTCTTTTCTAACACCATATACTTTGTTTAATTTTTATTTAGTTTTAGTTAGTTAAATATCATCCATTCCCTTACACTAGGAAAAATGAGGTTTAAATTCTAGTCTACATCATGTCATTTATGGAGAAGTAAAATTGTGTATCATCCAAAAATAGTTAACTTTACTCCATATGTATGTATGTAAGTAATATGTTTGGTAGTTCAATAGTATTGGGCCTCGTACACTTCCTTTGGGTACCCTTTCTTAATGGTTTGTACGATAATTATTTCCAATTTGATCGCAATGCTTAGTTTCTATCGACTAGTAATCGTTTAATTACTCAAAAGCTTCACCATTTAGAACCAATAGATCATAAGTCATTTGGTAGTATTTAATCACAACTATTTCAAAAGCAGCAATAAGATAAAGTGAATTCAGGATGCCACATTGCTCTTTATCTATCATTTCCTACAGATAATTTTCCACAAAGCATACAGCTGGGGTCAGAGAATATAATTGTCTGTATTCTGACTGGTTATGCAACAATGCTCAGATTCAACCTAAGTGACACACTACAATACAGTAGTTGTTGAAGATTTGTATATTGTTGCACTTTTGATAGGGATAGATTAAAAATACATTAAGGTCTGAATGAACTATGTCCTAATTAATAGAGTAACTTACAGAACTGTTGTGACTTTAGCCCTTTCTCAGATTTAAGGTACTTGCACTACTCAATGCTAGTATATACTATAATTAAAGTTATGCCCTCAAGACTAAAAAAGTTTTCGACATATATTACTTCATATATTAGCATCGGATCAGTCTTGCAATTTTTTTTTTGATACCTTGAAAATCCTGGCGTCATCATCATTTGTTACATTGTTAAATCTCATTAATCTTATATATGTTTGTGGTTCAGCACCAGTTTGACTCTGAATATCCACGAGAGATCCAATTATATATTTCTTTTTTATTTTCGAAGAATTCTTGAAATTTATCGGCTAATTCTTGTTTGTTATAACCATCTGGGAGCTTTTTATCATTTAATTTTCCTTTAAGATCATTTGGAAGATTAAGTACTGTAAATTATTAATGTATGTTGCTGCTTCCCACATTATTTGCTTATAGTATGTATGTTTTCTTCTTGCTTCATAACTAATTATATTGGCACTTTAAAATTTTGTATTTCCTCCATGCACTGGCTTTACTTATAACTATTTATTTTTTTTTTATTTTTGGATTACTTTCGTTTGTTTTCTATGGTTTTAAAGTTTATATTGTGCAAGACCTGTTCAACTCTATGATTGAATGATCCTCACAATCCACACTTCACATGTATGGTTTTCTGCGGTAGGATGGGTTTGCTTTTCACCCTAGACACTTATATGCTTAATTATTCGGTAATAGTTTACAACACCACGCTCTCCATTTACTCCAAAATAATGCAATCCTGCAGTTTTCATCTTCTTGCACAGTAGTTAGGTGGTTATTTAAATTCTGGGAAAGCAATAATTAGCAAGATATGTTGAGGAAGGGGTAAAGGGTTATAAAAAGAAAATAATTCGGTTTCCTCACTAAACGACTCGGAACTGACATGTCAATACAGTGAACCAAACAGAATTCGTGATGCCAGCGTACATAAACAGAAGTCCGTATTGCCAGCGTACATTTGATATACTGTATATTCAAAATATGCTTAGTTAAAAATAGATTAATTACTCGAAAGTGTCCATAAAATATGCAATTTACAAATAGTGACACTTTTTTGAGTAATCACTCAATTTTTTATTAAGTATATTTTGAATATACAGTATATCAAGTGTACGCTGGCATCACAAACTTCTGTTTATGTACGCTGGCATCACAAATCCCGTTTCGTTGACTTTGTTGATATGTCAGTTCCAAGTCATTTGGTGAGGAAACCGAACTATTTTTTTTTATAACCCCTTCCCTCTTCCTGAATATATCTTGCTTATTATTGCTTTCCCAGAATTTAAATAACCACCTAATTACTGTGCAAGAAGATGAAAACTGCAGGATTGCATTATTTTGGAGTACAGTAAATGGAGAGCGTGGTGTTGTATACTATTACCAATTATTCCTATGTGGATGCAAACTTCTGACTCTTTTAAATGGGTTACTGTATTCCCAGTCTAGTTTTTTACGAGATAGTCGAAAGAAAAGGGGTTTGATTGCATCATAATACAGTTGCTATGCAACTACAGTACATGGCATCACATGAAACACTTCACTACCCTTCTGGTCATCCTGTTAAGAGGAACTACTGTATCCCTTCCTCTCTCTACGATCGAGGCATCCGCATTTACTCAGCATACCCTTAAAGTGCTTAGGGTTTGTGCCTTGTGGTTTTAATTATTCACTGTCACTTACATTACTGTCATTATCTGGGAGTTACAATGTGCAATTATGGCTAGTAAGCCTACTGTCATGCGTTCATACCCTGGCCGTAATGGGCGTCCTTGTGTTACCTTCATGAGTTGGGTAGATGTTGATCTGCATCCCGTTTGCCCTTCTTGCCATGGCAAGAGATGTTCAATGGAATCACCATGTGAGTACTGTAGGGAGTGGTCTTCCTTTCAGTGGGAGAGATATTGTTCTCCTCACAAAAAACTAAGTCCTCGAAATCGCTCTCCTTCTTTGTCATGTACCAGCAATGACAAGATATGAAAGTTCATTTCTGTTGTTTAAGTTAATCCTCATCCTGGTCCTTCGTGACAGGAACCCGCTGAGACTTCAGTCATGGATGACGACGATCATAATTTTGATAATGTTTTATCATTTGGTATTGATGATATCCAGTGTGATCTTGAGTTGATATTTATAGCGGTTATGGCCACTGCACTCTTTGAGCCAGATCCAATATCAGTACCCTCAGTCCTGATTATCCTATTAATAATAGATCTCCCTCACCTCACACAAGTATTTTTAGTGATGAACTGTGCATGGCTGATTGTCCGGAGAAGATATTTCCACTCTTGGAAGGAGTATCTTCAATTCGAGCATCGAAAGTCTCCTTGGGTTCCTATTCGTAAAACCCTAGGTTGACCCTACCCTTTTGCCTCGTACAGAGGCAGTTTTGTTGGAGGATCCTTGTTACCAGTCTAGAGCTTGTTCCCAAAAGCCAGACTTGTCTCATACACCTAGGAAACCACTTCCTCTTTAATATGAGGGTGGTCGAATTGTTTCAGCCGTATCCACACCCTAGAATTTAGCCACGCTGAGCTGCTCTCCAAACAATTGTCTTCTCCTTCTAAGCCTACTAATGCTAAGAAGTTGTGTGACATAACCTTCACTAATTCCACGAGTAATGTCTATTCACGGTTCAGCCAGGCCAAACATTCAGCATAACAAATCTGTATGCGCCTTTGTTCCTTTGCCTGATGATGTCACCCCACCCACCGCCATTCCTACGGGATAAAATTCATCCACGGATTGGTCAAGCCAACTAGTCCACACGCGTCATTATGCCCACTCGTGATGACGTCACTCCACTTACTGCCATTTTGACGTGTGAGAATATTCCTCCTCAAAGCAGCCATATTAAAGCACACCATTAGCTTGCTACCACTTCCCAATCCCGTTTACGAATAGCGCACCCTACCGAATGTGTATCACATTATTTTAAAGTTCTGCCAGAATTTCCAAAACAACAAGCTAGATCTCTTGATACTAAATCCACAAGCTAGTCAAGTAACAAATCTGTTCCTTTACCTGAACAACCCCACACCAGTTTTTTGCCTAACATTCGTAATGCTTGGCACGTTTTTCAGAACAGCGAGAATACTATCTTTCAGACTAATTTTTTCGTATTTCCTACCATTAACATCCCCGTCTGGTGCAGATGACAGTCTCTTTTGTTAAGCATTGTGTGTGCTTCGTAGACGTGCAAAATGGCAGGTCACAGAAAAATCTTTCTCCTCTTGAAGATCAAGCTTGGAAAAGGAATCCCCTTCTTCCCCCACGCCCTCTACTGCTAGAGGAGAACACTTATAACGGGAGTGAACTGGACTCGTCCCGTTGTTTTTTCGCCTCCTATTCCCGTCACAATGTGAATGTGGCAAGGGAAAGGAAGGACATCCAAAGAAGAGTTAAGAATCAGCCTGTAACTGTCAAAAGTTTAATAACCATTTATACCGGAAATGGAGCCATCACTTGACCATGATATTATCACTATTAATGACTCTCCAAAGAACCTGGCTATGTGTGGTGTTTGGGTGTAGTTATATGTTGGCTGCTTACAGGAGAAAGCAAAGCATCTGTTCCTTTTTGTGCACTTATATAAAAGGGGCTCCAATGTTGGTAATAAAAAGAAGGGTATGTTCAACTTTTTCTTTTGGAAATTTCAACAAACTTTACAAGGATACGGACTTACTGATTTTCTTGAGGTCCAAAGACATAATCCAAATGGCTTGGTATTATATAACTGAAGGGATGACTATGGTCATGAAGAAAATTTTTATTGACATGCTGTACATTTTTTATAATACAATAATTGCTCTTGATATTTCTTATGCCATCAGTACATCCATTAGATACTGGAGCCGATTGGTATGAGTTTGGAAACATCAAAGAGCTTTACTTCGAGAAGTCATAAAGATATAATGTTTATTAGTTTTGGTCAGGTCAAGATATTGGACTTTTTACTTGGGCAATTTTTTTTCTTGATTTGCTGGACATTGTAATCGTACTCAAACATATTGGAGATTTACCATTGGACATATTTACCAATGTATATTATTAACCCCTTGTTTTTCGAAGTTTTGCAAGATGAAAGAACCTGATCATTTTGTTTTAATGGATCCTTGTCGATATGAACTTATTGCTTTTTTTTTCATTTGTTCCGTAACGGACATACAAACCACGCTATTTAATAGGGGTATTACTTTCGGCGTAGCTGAAATGATGAGCCATTAAAATTTAACGAGGGTTTACTACCCACACTGCTATTTAGTGGAGTTAGGGGAGGGTAGCTTGCTACCCTGCCCCCCTCACACACACCTGTGCTTGAGCTCACTTTGTTCTCGGCTCGGATGGTAGACGGACATGTCCTCTCTGATCCTCGCCTCTCTCTTGGCAGCCATTAATGCTTTTTTGCTTTTTCTTTGACAGGTTTATGTGAGAAGTTGGCCTCTGCGATTATGCGCACCTGTCCTGGATTACCCGCCCGCCCCTGCGGAACATTCATGTCGGCGGTCGAGACAGACCCTCGCACCTTTTGCCCTTACTGTAGAGGCCAACGGTGTGATAGTAATAATAAGTGTGGTGAGTGTAGGGAGTGGTCTACCTCCCAGTGGGAGGGGTTTTCTCGGCGACGTAAGAAGTCCAGGCGGGATATTTCTCCTTCGAAGGTTTCTTTGAAAGGAGAAAAATCCAAGGACTTTTCTTCTATTGCCCAAACCTCCTCCGAAGCTCCCACTCGATCGGTCTCTTTCGTGAGACCGTCGAGTGGTAGCGTAGACCGTGGTTCTTTTTCCAAACTCGGGGTTTGAGAGATGGCGTTGCCTCCCCTAGCGAGGCAGCTCCACCTCTACTCCCGGGGGAGGACGTGTCATTAACCGATTTATTTCCACTTTGGTCTTCCTTGGGGCTCGAGGGTTCGCCCTCCAAGGAAGCTCTCCTTGACATCATCTAATTGGGTGCCGCTGTCAAGCAATCGCCGACTTTGGCAGAGGTTGATCCTCTGTCAATTGTCGACGTTGTGGTGTCAGAGGTATCCAATGCGGTATCTCCTAATACCTCTGCCTCTTCACATCCCGCAGTAGCTGAAGGCTTAGTTTCTCCCGTTCCTGCTCAACCAACGAGGGAGAAATTAAGTCCAACAGTCTCTCCTGACGGTGTTTCTCTCCGTCGGGGGAGTTCACTTACAGAGACTCCTCTTCGGAGGACTGCAGAAGGTCAGCTTGCTGATTCAACGGCCCCCAGAGGGCGCATCCGTTGCAAGGCTCGCCTTTCCCTTCGCCAGAGAGGCCTTCCTTCACCTTTTAAAGCCGTGAGGAAGCGCCTCTTTGGTTCATCGTCGTCATTGCAGTCCGCTGCAGAGGAGCCTCGTCAATGTTCACCGACTTCCTGCTATGATCCTGGACTTCTCAGCGGATCGTTCGCGATCCTCTTCGGTGGAAGGTCGTCCTTTCAAAGGACACGTCGACCTTCCACCCGACAGACCTACTGACCTGCCGTCGCCGTTCCTGTCCTGAGAGCTAATGCGCTTTACACGCCCACGAAACCTGACTACCATGCTCGTCAGGCATCAAACCCTGTTTCAGGGCATCAAGGGCGTAAGCGCCATCATGTGCATACTTCCCCTACGCGCCATGATGGACATGCGTGCCAACGTTCCCCTGCACGCGCGCCAGTGTTCACCTGCGCGCCAACAACCTCCTGCGCGCCAGCACTCTCCTACGCGCCAGCGCTCTCCCTTTCATCAGCGCTTGCCAACGCGCCAGCGCTCTCCCACGCGCCAACGGCCACGCACAGCCGTCTCTCCTGCATGCCCACGATTTTCGGATCTGTGCGCCCGCAAGATGCGCGCCCACGCACACAGGCTTCAACTATGCGCCTGCGCGCCAGGGGTATCTCTTCTGCGCGCGCGCACCCTACGACATCTTCTGGGGCGCGCGAACTCTCGCCCGCATGTCCAACAACCTGATCCTGCACGAACATTCACCCGCGCGCGCGCAATCAGTCTCCTGCGCAAGCTCCTGTGAGCCCACAGTCTCCCACGCGCGGTCCTACTCGCCATCACTCTCCTGCGTGCCCTCACAATCGCCCGCGCGTGCACATGCACGCGCATCAGCAGTCTCCCACACATGCGCCAGCAGTCTCCCGCGCGCAACCCCGGGTATTCTCCATCGCGCGAGCACCATTACGCGCCCCTGCTCGAGCGCCAATACCCTCCCGCGCGCGAGGCTGCTGGACAGCGCACGGCAAGGTTGCCATCGCCGCATTCCCCTCCCCGCAAGCGCAGAACAGCGCGCCCTACGGCGGAAGGGAAGCATCCAGAAAGGTCCAGGAACCCCCCTATGGAAACTCCTCCCAGGGATCCGTCTATCCCTGTCCCTCCAGAGGGAGTGTCTGACAGCTAAGCTATCAGTCAACAGCCATGGTTCGGTGCGCTAATCAGAGCAGTTACACAGGCTGTCAAGCCTGTTCTCTCTGAGTTGGGGCACAGATCCTAGGCTGTCTCTACCCCTCTGAAGAGAAAAGAGGAGTTTTGGACGCGGTGACTTCTCCAAGAGCTAAGTTGTCTCCTCGTAAGCCTTTGAGGCGAGCTCCTTCCCCCCCCCCCCCCCCCCTCCCCCCCCGACTTTTTCTCCTTCCCTGTCAGACGAAGATTTCCCGTCCTCGGGAGTCACGTGAGGTGGGACATTCCCCTATCGCACCAATGAGGGAAACCCCACCTCGTGTTAAAAGGTCTTCCCGGGTAGGGGCGGAGAAGAACTTGCCTCCGTCCATGTTAGAGTCCTACATCCTTCCCAGGAAGGAGTCGAAGGACTCAAAGACAGTGCCAAAATCCTCTTCAAGGCTTAGAATGGAGCCAGCTAGTCTCTTGGAGAACTTCGGCGAATCTCTCCAAGAAGAGCCTTTGGGGACAGGAGACTTCACTGCAAGTCCGACATCCGGAGGAGAACTACAAGAGTCAGAGCATGCATTTTGGCAGGTCCTGACTCTTATGAGGGCTCTCAATGGGTTTGCCAACCCAGAGATGCCCCCTCGAGAGGGCAAAGACACGGTCTTGGACCGCGTATTTGGCACTCAAAAACCTTCTAAGGCTAGTGTTGCTCTGCCCTGGTCTCAGGGGGTTAAGAGTACCAGGGACAAGATCGCTGTCCAGCTCTCTGAGTTTGCCTTCTCCAACCGTTCCAGTGCCGGCAACAAGCTTCTCCCACCTCCTCGCGTACAACAGAGGAGGTACTTCGAGATCTTGGAGGAGCCTTGTTTAGCTCTTCCTCTCCACCATTCTTTGGAAGAGCTTACCAGGGGAGTCCCTCTTGAGAGACACTCCAACCGGCAGGTCTCGTTGTCGGCAACCAAGATCCTTAACCAGGAGAAGGTTGCGAAGTGTGCTATGCAAGCCACTTCGTGGCTGGATATCTGGTTAGGGACCATATGTATCCTGATACGCTCTGGGGACTTCTCCAAAGAACGTACCAGGAAAGCTATGGAGACGTTCCTCCTCTCAGGCACTCGCACCATCGAGTTTCTGGCCCACCAAGTCTCGAACTTGTGGGCGAATACCATCCTGAAACGTCGGGATGCGGTGGCTGAGAGGTTCCATCAGAAGGTCCCTAGCACCGAGATAAATAGGCTCAGGCATTCTTCCTTAGAAGGAAAGAACTTGTTTGAGCCTAAGGATGTGGAACAGGCTGCTGAGAAGTGGAGGAAGTCCCAATAAGACTCCCTCCTGCATAGGGCTTTGACATCCAAGCCCTATAAACCTCCAGCACCACAGCAGTCCCGTCCTACCAAGACCACGAAACCGACAGTAGCAGCGAAGATAGTGGTGTCTAAGCCCTTTCCTGTCAAGGACAGGAAAGGCAAAAAGTCCTACAGGGGAGGTAAAAATCCTAGAGGGAGCAGCCGAGGCCACAAATGCTAGGATTGGCAGTCCCCCTGCATGTCCACCAGTGGGGGGATGCTTACAAAGTTGCACAGACAGGTGGCAGCAACTCAGGGCCGCTTCCTGGACGATTTCCGTAATTATTCAGGGATATCGCGTCCCGTTCACAACATCTCTACCTCCCCTGACGACGAATCCAGTGTCGTTGAGCTCCCTTGACATGGGATCAGCAAGGGGGCAAGCCCTTCGGGCAGAAGTCCAGACCCTGTTGAAGAAGGGCGCTCTCCAAGAGGTCCTCGACGGGTTCCCAGGCTTCTTCAGTCAACTCTTTTTATTAAAGAAGGCGTCTGGAGGCTGGAGACCAGTCATCGACCTCTCGGCTCTGAACAAGTTTGTCAAACAAACTCCGTTCAGCATGGAGACCGCAGACACGGTCAAACTAGCAGTGAGACCTTAATACTTCATGTGTACACTGGATCTGAAGGACGCATACTTCCAGATCCCGGTCCATCCGTCTTCAAGGAAGTACTTAAGATTCAGCCTAGACAACAAGGAATACTGTACCAGTTCAAAGTGCTGTGTTTCGGTCTCTCCACAGCACCGCAGGTTTTCACCAGAGTGTTCACCCTAATATTTTCGTGGGCACACAGGATCGGCATCCGTCTCCTCCTTTATCTGGACGACTGGCTGATCCTAGCAGACTCGGTGTCATCCCTTCTTCAACACCGGGACAAGCTTCTGGGACTTTGCCAGGATCTGGGGATCTTGGTAAATCTCGAAGTCCAACCCAAAGACTGGTATACCAAGGCATGATCATAGACACCAATCTCCACAAAGCCTTCCCATTAGACGACAGGATAGCAAGGCTGAGGAAGGTCGCAAGCCCTTTTCTCAGATGAGAAGAACTTCCAGCCCAATCGTGGTTACGTCTCCTCGGTCACCTTTCATCTTTGGCTCGTCTAGTTCCCAACGGTCGCCTCAGGATGAGATCCCTCCAGTGGCGGCTCAAGTCCCAGTGGAATCAAGGTTACGATTCCCCGGACGTCGTGATCCCCATGGGACCTGCGGAACGGACGGACCTCCAGTGGTGGGTGACAGACGAGAACCTACGAAGAGGAGTGGATCTTCTCGTCCTCCCCCCGGATTTGATGCTGTTTTCGTACGCGTCAAAGAAAGGGTGGGGGGCCCATGTACTGCACCACACGACCTCAGGCCTGTGGTCAGAATCAGAAAAGTGCCTCCATATAAATCTTCTAGAGATGAAGGCCGTCTTTTTGGCCCTTCAACAGTTCCAAGAATACCTGGCGGGTCACTCTGTGGTGGTGATGAGCGACAACACCACAGTAGTGGCTTACATCAACAAACAAGGAGGTACCTTTTCAAAGCAGCTATCCCATCTTGCAGTAGAGATACTGAGATGGACTGAAGTCCACTCGATTCCGCTATCGGCACGTTTCATTCCAGGCAAGAGGAATGTGCTCGCCGCAATCTTACCAGAGCGTCTCAGATAGTGAGTACTGAGTGGTCTTTGGATCATCTAGTAGCCAACAAAGTCCTGACTTTGTGGGGTTCTCCGACTGTGGATCTGTTCGCAACAGCTCTTAACTTCAAGCTTCCGCTGTACTGCTCCCCAGTCCCGGACCCCAAGGCACTCTGGCAAGATGCCTTCCAACAACAGTGGGACAACATCGACGTTTACGCCTTTCCCCCGTTCTGTCTGATGAGGAGGGTGCTCAACAAGACCAGAACATCGGTCAATCTTTCGATGACCCTCATAGCTCTGCTATGGCATCACGCGGAATGATTTCCGGACCTTCTGCAACTCCTAACAGAGTTACCGAGAGAGCTTCCTCCACAACACAATCTACTCAGACAACCACATGCCAACATCTTCCACAAAGCCGTAGCTTCGCTATGACTTCACGCCTGGAGACTATCCAGCATCTCCTCGCTGAGAGAGGATTTTTGCAGCAAGTTGCGGTTAGGATGTCTGGACATCTGCGAAAGTCATCCGCAGCTGTCTACCAGGCAAAGTGGAAAGTCTTCTGTGGTTGGTGTCGTGGAAGTGGTATCTCTCCACTCGATGCCACTATTCCAACAATAGCAGAGTTCCTTGTGTATTTGCGGGAAGAAATGCGCCTTTCAGTCTCGGCAGTGAAAGGCTATCGCTCAGCCTTAAGTCTAGCCTTCAGGCTCAAAGGAGTGGACATTTCTTCTTCGCTAGAACTTTCCCTACTCATATGTAGTTATGAACTTACCTGCCCTCAGTCGGAAGTGAGACCTCCTCCATGGAACGTGGTTCGAGTTCTCAGGTCTCTTAAGAGACCTCCCTATGAACCATTACGCCAGGCTTCAGATCACCACCTAACTTGGAAGACAGTGTTCCTACTAGCTTTGGCTTCGGCCAAGCGTGTTAGTGAACTTCATGGTCTCTCGTATGACATCGCTCATTCAAGGGGATGGGGGGAGGTAGCATTCAGAATCGTCCCTGAGTTTATTGCTAAGACTCAGAATCCGAGAGTATCAGACCCTCGGTTCGACTCTTTCCGGGTTTCTAGTCTCCGTTCTGTAACAGATGACCCAGACCATCTCCTACTATGCCCAGTAAGGAGCTTGAGGCTATATCTTGAAAGAACGGCTGCATTCCGCCCTCATGTGCCAGCTTTATTTGTTAGCACAGGGAGGAATAAGAGGAGGGTCACTAAGAACACCATCTCAGCATGAATTCGTAAGGTGATTCATCTGTCCCTGAATCCAGACCCTCCTCCATCACGTCGCCCTAGAGCACGTGATGTCGGGCATAGCTACGTCCCTGGCCTTCAAAAAGAATTTTTAAGTGACGCAGGTCCTTCAAGCGGGGGTGTGGAAGCGGCAGACAACCTTCAAAGCCCACTACCTGCAAGACGTGACCCACATGAGCCTCGATACGTTCTCTATCGGCCCTGTGGTGGCTGCACAACAGCTGGTTTAAAACCTCAAGTTCCTTATTGGACAAGTAGCAGAAGGTCTAACGCATTGTTACCCGCTTTTAGTCTGCATGAATGAAAAGGTTTGACTGGCCCTTATTCTTTTCTTCATCATCCCCTCTCTTGGGGAAAGCAGCATCCTGGGTTCTCTGCATAGCTGACTTCAAACCACTGCAGGTAAACCATGTTCCCTTGCGTTCCTAGTATTAAGTTAATACTGTCACGTCCCCATACCCTGACGAGGTGGTATTGGGAGAGTCCTAGTCTAAGTTTCCATCTAAGGAACTTAGGTCAACTTCCAGGACAAGTCACACTTCATTATACCTTCACACACAGCTTGCGTAGGCCGCAGTCCTTACGTAGCAAGGTTCTAGCGAGGTGCAGGGACTCCTTATTTCTTGGGTGCTGACACACTCAAATAACGAGCCCCCGGGCAAAGCCAAAAAGCCAGTACTAGCTGGGACATCCACCCTTCCTAATGGGTGAGTCGCCCCTATTAAATAGCGTGGTTTGTATGTCAGTTACGGAACAAATGACAAATTCGTAGATAATTTGTATTTTTCCTTACTATACAAACCTTAGCTATTTAATCAAACTTGCCCACCAGCCCTATCCCCCTTGAAGTCCTACCTCCAAGCAAAGTGAGCTCAAGCACAGGTGTGTGTGAGGGGGGCGGGGTAGCAAGCTACCCTCCCCTACCCCCGCTAACTAGCGGTGTGGGTAGTAAACCCTCGTTAAATTTTAATGGCTCGTCATTTCAGCTACGCCGAAAGTAATGCCCTTATTAAATAGCTAAGGTTTGTATAGTTAGGAAAAATACAAATTATCTACAAATTTGTCATATTTTATCATGCTTACATGAACAGTACTGTAGCCTTTTTTGTTTGTTTCCAGTTTTACCAGTTGCACTCCCTCTGCATTAGAACATATATGATTTTTTTCAAATTTTAGCATCATCATTTGAAGCAAGATTCATTTGCCCGCTGCAGTTCAGGCATGCGACTTATCTAAAGTATGTACTGTGTGTACATATTTCCAACCTGCTAACTTGTTACAAAAACCAGGTACTCTACCAACATTAGTGAGCTTTAATGGTGGAATTTATACCAACCCATTGATCATAATACATTTATAATATTATAAAGCTGATTTCCCTTGCAGGGAAAGGGTTTCTACAATTGACCAAATATTATGTAATTCATCTTCTACAGTCTTTTCATCCCAATAAAAGACTGAAAGGAAGTTGCTGGAGTTGCCTCTTTAGCTCCCGTATGGGATCAGGATGTATGACACATTCAGGGAAGAAAAAACTTGTCGTGTTTGGTTCTAGTGGGACTTCTAACTTGCCAAGCAGCGAATCTCTATTAAAGGGTGATAGTTTGTAGTTATTGTAGGAACAAATTACAATATTTTAAAAGTAATTTTTATTTATTCCATCTATACAAACATGAGTCGGTCCTAGGCCAAAAGGTCAAAGTGAGCTTAGTCCGGCTAGCGAAGCGGCGGGGCTTCTCACTCTCTCCCTCCAGCAGTCTTATAACCCCTCATGAAATGTTTAAAGGCCACTCATGAATTGCAGAGGTAAGGGACAGTGACATTGCCCTATCAAGTAGGACAATGCCCTAGAGACTGACCACAACATATATATATGATCAGCACCCAAGCCCCCCTCTCCACCCATGGTAGGACAAAGGAGGGCCAGGCAATAGCTGCTGATGACTCGGCAGATGGAACTATAGGCTCCCCCAAACCCCTTATCCTTAGCTCACAAGGATGGTAAGGTTACAGCGATCAAAGAAACTAAAACAGTTTGAGTGGGACTCGAACCCCAGTGTGGCATTCACCATTCAGGGACGTTACCACATCGACTACCACAACCTTAACAATTCTAACTACTGTCCCAGCTTGCGCTGGAAAAATCTCTCTATTACAGGGCTCTGTTTTGTATAGCTTAGTAAAAATGGAAATTATATCAACAATGTGATATTTTAGTTCACTTTCATTTTATCTTTAGCAATCATAAATTAAGCATATCAAGATTTCAAGAATTATTCAGGAAATATACAGTACAGTAATTGTTCAACTTAAAGTAACGAAGCCAACAGGCTTCGGTCGGGGTAAAAGTGCCTGTACAAAGCAAAGTTGTCAAAGGTAGCTTATGTTTTCCTCCATATATACTCCAGAATTTATAAAAAGAAAAAAAATTATGCTATGTATTCTACAATACTGTTTTCATAATGACTGCATGTACAGTACATACTGTATTTACTAATTTTATAGATATTTATAGAATGAAGTTTCAGGTGTGGTGGAACAGAGTAGGATGGGCTGTAACACCCTAGCAGTACCAACCAAACTTGGGCAGAGTCCCTTGTCAAGCAAGGAGGAACGGGAAAAATATAACCTTTTCTTCCCAAATGTGCACGAAGGGCCATGATACATAGATAAAATAGAATTTTTGTTAAATTTTACATCGTAATTGTTAGACAGACATAAGGATAATTAATCCCTAGACAAAGGGTATGGCCCATCGTCAACTGATCGCCCTATCCCATTTGCACAGTGATGAACTGCTCTTGAATGTCCCATGGCATTGGTGAACATGGTGAAAGAGGTTCATGAGAAATTCAATCCTTAAATTCATGTATTGCACTGTTTTAGGCAGTACCAAATTTCTATTCTATTTCAGGAAGATGTTCACATAAAGAGTAGGGATATCTATTCTATTAAAAATGCAGATCACTTAAAAGATTTACAATATGTTATGTTATATCTCAAGAATGCATAAAAAGTGAAAAAACTTGTTTACTCGAGATGTGAATAATAAGTTAAATTATGTTAATGATAAAATTTCAAATATGCTTTCATTCAGTGTACCAAATGATAACTTCAGAAGATCGACCGGTCGATAAACATGAAATTAAAAGAAAAATTTTGCAAAAAGTGCAATTTTTTTTTTTTATTCTTGCTTATTTCCCTGGAAATTGGTAACTTTAAGGAAAGTAAAAGAGTAGAATTTTTTTTTCTACTTTAGTTTATCAATGGGTAGGAATTTTTATAAAGTTAAAAGTTTTACACTTTACTGTGTAATTTAGAATTGCAAGTTACATGGAAAATAGCAAATTTCATGACCAAGATTAGCAATTCATGTTCTGTGATATCAAATGCCTTCTAATTTTTTATTATGTCTTAGCTTACCAATCTTATGTTATTTTTTCATGCTTGGTTCTTTAGTTACACTTAAGGTTGTGTATACTGTATATCCCTTGAATGTTTCCGTGTTACAATGTGTATCTGTTTACCTTTCCTATTTTCTTTTTCATGCAGTGTAGTTACATTAGTAGTGGGGTTGGAGTTCATTGAATTCTTTTTCCAATGTGTAGTTCCCGACATTGAATAAGTGTTCGCCTTGATCTGTTTTCTTTTCTGAATCCCTGTTTCTTCATATCTTTAACTTGACCTCCATTCCCCCTTCCATTTTTCCATTTCACTCTCCAGCTTCATTAACTTTCAACTCCATTTATTCCGTAACTGAAATACAAACCACGCTATTTAATATGGGTTATTACTTCGGCGTAGCTGAAATGACGAGCCATTAGAATTTTAACGGGGGTTTACTACCCCACTGCTAGTTAGCGTGGGGTAGGGAGGAGTAGCTTGCTACCCCCCCCCCCCCCTCACCCACACACCTGTGAATACTTCACTTTGCTTTTGGCTTGGGTGATGAACAGACGTGTCTGCTCTCACCCTCACTTGACTGCCATTAATCTGTTTTTGCTTTCTCTTTTTCTACAGTGTGTGTGAAGTTGGCCTCTATTAATAATAATGCGTACGTGTCCTGGATTACCTGACCGTCCTTGTTGGACTTTTATGTCGGCGGTCGACACAGATCCTCACACCTTGTGTCCTCATTGTAGGGGCCAACGGTGTGATAGTGGTAATGTATGCGGTGAGTGTAGGGAGTGGTCTACCTCCCAGTGGGAGAGGTTTGCCCGGCGCCGGAAGAAGAAGTCCAAAAGGGATATTTCTCCTTCAAAGGCTTCTTTGAAGAGAGAAAATTCCAAGGCCTCTTCTTCCGTAGCCCAAACCTCCTCCGAAGCTCCCACTCAATCGGTCTCTTCCGAGAGGCCGTCGAGTGGTAGCGTAGGCCGTAGTTCTGTTGACCGATCCCGGGGTGCGGGAGAGGTAGTCGCCTCCCATAGCGAGGCAGCTGCCCCTCCTCCCCCGGAGGAGGATATTGGTTTCTCTGTGAATAACAATGATTTGTTACAGCTTTGGGCTTCCTTGGGGCTTCAGGGTTCGCCCTCCAAGGAAGCCCTGTTTGACATGATCAAACTGGGAGCAGCTGTTAAGCAATCGCCGACGACAGCAGACATAGATCCTCTGTCTGTCGTCTACGTTGTTGTAACGGAGGCCTCCGGTGTGTCTGATCAATCTCCTGCTCCTGTTGTTGCTGAGGTAGCTGAAGGCTTAGCTTCCCCCTCTGAACATCCTTCGAGGGTGGAACTTAGTCCTATGGTCCCTCCTGCTAGTGATTCTCCCCCTCGGGGGACTTTTCTGCGGAGGCCTTATGATGGTCAGCTTGCTGATCCCACGGCCCCTAGAGGGCGTATAAGATGGAAGGCTCCTCCTCCCCTTCGCCGTAGAGGACTTCTGTCTCCTCACAAGGGAGTTGGGAGGCGCCTCTTCGGCTTGTCATCCCCGCAGTCCTCTGCGGAGGAGACTCGCCGTTCACCGATCCTGCCAGCTACCACCTTAGACCTCTCCGGAGATCGTTCGCGATCTCCTTCGGTGGAAGGTCGTCCTTCGAGACCCCCTGACCTGTCACCCTCCAGTCCTGCTGACCTGCCGTCGCCCTTCAAGGCTGCTGATGCGCTATATGCGCCTTCTAACCCTATCATTGCACAGGCACCGGTCCCTTCGGGGCACAAGGGACTTGAGCGCAAAAC
The DNA here is from genome assembly GCF_036898095.1 of Palaemon carinicauda. Lineage (NCBI taxonomy): Eukaryota > Metazoa > Arthropoda > Malacostraca > Decapoda > Palaemonidae > Palaemon > Palaemon carinicauda. The sequence continues at coordinate 54,201,021 of NC_090752.1, forward strand.
TGCGCCTCAGTCCCTTAAGCGCCAGGTACCCCCTGCGCGCCAACACGCTGCTGCTGTTCCTGACTTAGCGTTCCTGTTCCTACGCGCCAGGGTTCCCCTGTGCGCCCACAATCTCCTGCGCGCCAGCGCCCACAATCTCCTGCGCGCCAGCGCCCACCTGCAGTTGCTGCTATAGCGCGCCAGCGCTCACCTGCGCACAAGCGCTCATCTGTTTCTGCTACAGCGCTCAAGCGCTCTCCTACTTGTCAGCGCTCTCCAGTGCCTCGGCGCACTTCTGGAGTTACGCGCGCAGTTGTAGTTGTATCCTGATACAGCGCGCAGTCCAGGAGGTACCTAAGTTAGCACACGGGCACTCACAGGTACCCCTGCACTCTCCATCCAAACTGCGCACTCCTGTGCGCCCGAATCCTGTTGCGTGCGATGCGCGCCCAACTCAGCAGCGCACACCTGCGCACCCGAATCCTGTTGCGCGCCCTGCGGTGGGTGGTCTTTTTGTCCGATGTCACTTCGTCCAAGTCTTTTTGTCCAATGTCTTTTCGTCTGATGGACTTTTAGTCCAACGACATTTGGTCCAATTTCTAAAGAAAACAAGTCTTGTAAGAAATTGTTATTACCGTTTACTTCATTTCTGTGTTAAAATTTTATACCTTATTGGCTTTCATGATAAAGTAATATGCTCATTTTCTAATTACTTCCTTAGTCATGCTTAACATTCTCTTTATTCTTGTCTCTCTTTAGTATGGTACTATATATATATATATATATATATATATATATATATATATATATATATATATATATATATATATATAGTGTGCTGCAAGATTAGTACTTCAGTTTCTGAATTTGCCTACTCCAAAATGGCAAAGTTCATACAATCAACGAAAAAGAAAAGAAAAGTAGTAGATGTAAGTAATTATATCTTCGTTTTTCATCCAACTAATAAAAAACTTGGAAAAGAATACTGGACGTGTGAGAAAAGGCAGTTGTGTTCAGTGTGCATTCACACGGTTACGGAAGACAATGTACCAAAAATTATTTATTCTTTCTGGTGAGCACCTTCATCCCGCAAATGTAGATGCATTAAATGCTAGAAAATCATTTGCTGAAATTAAGGAAGAAACTATCGAAAACATAGCAGCAAGTTCGCGTAGTATATTAGCGAGAAAGTTTAATGAGATAACTTAAAATACTAGCTCTCAGCTCCCACGCGTGCAAGTACTTTCAAAGACTATTCAAATGTGCTGACAAAAGCATTCAAGATTTCCTGCAAATCCAGTGGCTAGACATGGATTTGAAATCCCTGACGAATACGGTAAACTTGATAATGCCAAACAGTTTTTAAGATATGATTCAGGCATCGAGGATCATCAAAGAATTCTAATATTTGCATTAGAAAGAGCTCTCGAAGATATAGCATCATATTGTCATTACGCATGTGATGGCATATCCAGAATTTTGCAAGAAAAGTGTTATCAACTATTTTGCATTCATATACAAGTTGATGGTAACAGTTTCCCACGGGTCTTTGCATTACTGCAGAATAAAACCAGACAGACATATGAATCAGTTTTCGAGCAATTGATAATTATGCAACCTTATGTAGATCCAATTGATCTCATGGCAGATTTCGAAGTTGCGATTCATAATTCCTTAATTCATCTATCGTTGCGTGTTTGTTTCATCTGGGGCAATCCATATTTAGAAAAATTGTTGATCTAGGTCTCAAAGAAAAATATAACAAACACTGAATTTTGTCTTAAAGTAAGATGTTTATCTGCATTAGCATTTCTCCCAACTGAAGATGTTGAAGAGGCCTATGAGGAATTGGTAAACGATGACGAAATACCTTCCGAATTAATTGCTTACTTTGATGTGACTTACATGGGAGTCGTAAGAGGGCGTAGTGCGAGACGAAAGAGAGATCCACCTATTTTTCCATCAGATGTATGGAATGTTAATGAGCGTATTCTTCAAGATTTACCCAGAACAAACAATGCTGCACAGGGGTATCATTCTGCTATAAAACGTTCATCGGGTGGAGCACATTCGAACATTTGGAAATTTATCAAACCCTTGAAGGAAGAAAAAGGATTTATTCAAGGTGAAATGACTCAAATGCTTCGTGGAAATCAGTCAAATTCTAGTTCACGATATCAAATAATCACCGAACGTCTCAAAATATTGGTAACTGGATATGAGTCAACGAGGAAAGCAGAGTTTCTGAAGAATGTGTCATATAATTTGCACCAATTTAATTCTTTTTTTTTTTTTTTTTTTAAATCATGCATTATTTTACATGTTACTAATAAAATTATCAACTTTTATTTGCTTTTTGATTTTTACTTTAGATGTTATTTCTTACATTTCTTACCTTTAATACTCAAAGAATATATTATCAGACACTTCTATTTAATTTTACTTTCTTAACTAGTTATTTTCACTGCTATACTGTGGAGTTGGGCAATTAATTATTATAAACCACAAGGGAGAAAGAGATCCTTACAAGTTTCAATTTTCTATTGGGGAAGTTATGGATTGGCTAGGGTTTTTTCTTTTTTCTTTTATGCATTGAAACAATTTAAAATTGGACCAAGTGTCGTTGGACCAAAAGTCCATCGGACGAAAAGACTTGGACGAAGTGACATTGGACGGAAAGTCGGTACACGGCGCCCTGTGCGCCCGCATCCTGATGTGCGCCATGCGTGCCCACGATCTCCTCGGGACAGTTCCTGCACCACCTGCACGCCAGTGCGCAAATTCACCTTTGCGCTATCACGAGGCTGCGCAATCGCGCCCTCGCCCCGTGCATCCAGATACGCGCGCTCCACGCCCACGTGCTAGAGACATTTCTCCTGCGCACGCGCGCCCAACAGTCTCGCCCGCACGGGCCCTTCAGCAGGTTCCTGCGCACCCTCGCACGCGCGATCAAATGATAGCTCACGCGCAAGCGCCCATCCAGCCTTCAACCCCGTCCCACATTCCAGCTCCTGCGCGCCGCACGCCCTCACCATCACCTATGCGCGCCCTCGCCATCACCCTCGCGCGCCCGCACAATTCCTACCGCGCACGATCCTCCCGCGCGCGATCCAGGGCAGGGCTCATACCGCAACTACTAGCGCGATTTGCGCCGCGATCGCCAGCGCGATCCCGCACGTGATTTCACTGGGCTTCAGGCGGACAGGTCATCGTCTCGTTCCCCTCCTCGCAAGCGCAGAACAGCGCGCTCGCCGGAGGAGGGGAGGTTTCCGGACAGGTCTAAGGACTTTTTCTTCAGCTTCGTTTCAGGCGAACCCTCGATTGTCGACTCCTCCTATGGATCGAACAATCCCCTTCCCTCCAGAGGGAGTGTTTGACAGCGCGACTTCCAGCCAGCAGCCCTGGTTTGGGACCATAGTCAGAGCTCTCATGCAGGCTTTTAAGCCTGTGTTCTCTGAACTGGGTCACAAAACAGTGGCGGCTTCTTCTCCCCTGAAGAGTAAGAGAGGAGTCCCCTCCGTGGTGACTTCTCCGAGGGCTAAGCTGTCTCCTCGGAAATCCTTGCGCAAGGCTCCCTCTCCCCCCCAGACTTTCTCTCCCTCCCCTGCGGATGAGGATTTCCCATCCTCAGGGGAGTCAGACGAACCGGTCTGTTCCCCCATCGCACCAATGGGGAAAACTCCGCCTCTCCCTGAGAAGTCTTCTCGCACAGGGGTAGAGAAGAGCCTGCATCCATCGTTACTAGAGTCCTGTATCCCTCCCAGGAGGGAGCCGAAGGACTCGAAGACTTTACCTAAGTCTTCGGCAAGGATCAGACAGGAGCCAGCTAGACCTTCGGAGAATGTCCACGAGTCCCCTCAGGAAGAGCCACTGGGGATGGGAGACTTTGCTGCTAGCCCTTCGGGAGGAGAGCTTCAAGAGTCAGAACATGCGTTCTGGCAAGTTCTGACCCTCATGGGAAATCTCAATGGGTTTCCGGACCCAGAGATTCCTCCTCGTGAGGGTAAGGACACGGTCTTGGACCGAGTCTATGGCTTCCAGAAACCCTCTAGGGCCAGTGCAGCTTTGCCCTGGTCACAAGGGATGAAGAGTGCCAGAGACAAAGTCGAAGGCCAGCTCTCTGAGCTTGCCTCCTCCAACAGATCCAGCGCCGGTAACAAGCTCCTCCCTCCTCCTCGAGTCCACCAGAGGAGGTATTTCGAGATCTTAGAGGAGACTTGTTTGGATCTTCCTGTTCACCATTCTGTGGAAGAACTCACTGGGGGAGTCCCTCTAGAGAGAGACTCCAACCGGCATGTTTGGTATTCTGCTACTGAGATCCTAAGCCAGGAGAAGGTGGCGAAGTGTGCCATGCAGGCAACCTCGTGGCTTGACATCTGGCTGGGGTCTCTTGGCATCCTGGTGCGGTCTGAGGATGTGTCCAAGGAAAGCACCAGGAAGGCACTGGAGACATTCTTACTCTCAGGCACGCGAACCATCGAGTTTCTGGCCTACCAAGTCTCAAGCTTGTGGGCCAATACGATCCTGAAACGACGGGACGCAGTGGCTGAGAGATTTCACCAGAAGGTCCCCAGTTCCGACGTTTGCAGGCTCAGACATTCTTCCGTACTCGTTAAGAGTTTGTTTGAGCCTAAGGACGTGGAGCTAGCTGCTGAGAGGTGGAGGAAGTCCAACCAGGATTCCCTCCTCCATAGGGCCCTGACATCGAGGCCCTACAAACCTCCAGCAACCCAACGGTCCCGTCCAGCTAAGAATGTGAAGAAGCCGACAGCAGCAAAGCCAAAGGTGTCTAAGCCCTTTCCTGTCAAGGACAGGAAGGGCAGAAAGTCCTCCAGGGGAGGTAAAAATCCTAGAGGGAGCGGCCGAGGCCGTAAACGCTAGAATTGGCAGTCCCCCTGCATGTCCACCAGTGGGGGGATGCCTACAAAGTTGCGCGACAAGGTGGCAGCAACTCGGGGCAGATACCTGGACGATTTCCGTGATCGGTCAGGGATATTGCATCTCGTTCACAACATCTCTACCTCCCCTGACAGCGAAGCCAGTGTCATTGAGCTCCCTTGCCATGGGATCGGTAAGGGGGCAAGCCCTCCGGGCAGAAGTCGAGACCATGTTGAAGAAGGACGCTCTCCAAGAGGTGGTAGACGGGTCCCCAGGCTTCTACAGTCGACTCTTTCTTGTAACGAAGGCGTCTGGAGGCTGGAGACCAGTCATCGACCTCTCTACCCTGAACGGGTTTGTCAAACAGACACAGTTCAGCATGAAAACGGCAGACACGGTCAGACTTGCAGTGAGACCACAAGACTTCATGTGTACACTGGACCTAAAGGACGCGTACTTCCGGATCCCAGTCCACCCGTCTTCAAGGAAGTACTTAAGATTCAGCCTAGACAACAAGATCTACCAGTTCAAGGTGCTGTGCTTCGGTCTCTCCACAGCCCCTCAAGTGTTCACCAGAGTGTTCACCCTGATATCATCTTGGGCTCACAGGATCGGTATCCGTCTCCTCCGTTACCTGGACGACTGGCTGATCCTAGCAGACTCGGAGGCAACCCTTCTTCGCCACAGAGACAAGCTTCTCGAACTTTGCCAGAATCTAGGGATCATGGTAAATCTTGAGAAGTCCTCTCTGCAGCCCTATCAGGAACTGGTATACCTAGGCATGGTCATAGACACCAATCTCTACAAAGCCTTCCCATCAGACGACAGGATAGCAAGGCTGAGGAAGGTCGCAAGGCCTTTCCTCAAACGAGAAGAACTTCCAGCCCAAGCGTGGTTACGTCTCCGCGGCTATCTCTCTTCCCTGGCCTGTCTGGTTCCCAATGGTCGCCTCAGAATGAGATCTCTCCAGTGGCGACTCAAGTCTCGGTGGAATCAAGGACACGATTCCCCGGATACTCTGATCACTTTGGGTCCTACGGAACAGACGGACCTTCAGTGTTGGGTGGCAGACGAGAACCTGGGAAAGGGAGTGGATCTTCTCGTCCTTCCCCCGGATTTGATGTTGTTTTCGGACGCATCAAAGAAAGGGTGGGGGGCCCACGTTCTGAACCACAGGACCTCAGGCCTGTGGTCAGAATCAGAAAAGTACCTTCACATAAACCTGCTAGAAATGAAGGCCGTATTCCTGGCACTTCAGAAGTTCCATCAGGTCCTGGCGGGCCACTCTGTGGTGGTGTTGAGCGACAACACCACAGTGGTGGCTTATATCAACAAGCAGGGAGGTACCTTTTCAGAACAGCTATCCCATCTTGCAGTAGAGATACTGAGATAGTCCGAAGTCCACTCGGTCACACTATCGGCTCGCTTCATTCCGGGCAAGAGGAATGTGCTCGCCGACAGTCTGAGCAGAGCGACGCAGATAGTGAGTACCGAATGGTCTTTGGATCGTCAAGTAGCCAACAAAGTCCTGACTTTGTGGGGTTCCCCGACTGTGGATCTGTTCGCTACAGCGCTGAACTTCAAGCTTACGCTGTACTGCTCCCCAGTCCCGGACCCCAAGGCTCTCTGGCAAGATGCCTTCCAACAACTGTGGGACAACATCGATGTATACGCCTTTCCCCCATTCTGTCTGATGAGGAGGGTGCTCAACAAGACCAGAATATCGGTCAATCTATCGATGACCCTGATAGCTCCGCTATGGTATCACGCAGAGTGGTTTCTGGACCTTCTGCAACTCCTTACGGAGCTCCCGAGAGAACTCCGTCCACGTCACGAGCTACTCAAACAACCACACGCCAACATCTTCCACAAAGCCGTAGCTTCGCTTCGACTTCACGCCTGGAGACTATCCAGCACCTCCTCGCTGAGAGAGGATTTTCGCAACAAGTTGCGAATAGGATGTCTGGACATCTGCGAAAGTCATCCGCAGGGTTCTACCAGGCGAAGTGGCGAGTTTTCTGTGGTTGGTGTCGTGGAAGTGGTATCTCTCCACTCGATGCCACTATTCCAGCAATAGCGGAGTTCTTCGTGTATGTGCGGGAAGAAATGCGCCTTTCAGTCTCGGCAGTGAAAGGCTATCGCTCAGCCTTAAGTCTAGCCTTCAGGCTCAAAGGAGTGGACATTTCTTCCTCGCTGGAACTTTCTCTACTCATACGGAGTTATGAACTTACCTGCCCTTAGTCGGAAGTGAGACCTCCTCCATGAAACGTGGTTCGAGTTTTCAGGTCTCTGAAGAGACCTCCCTACGAACCATTACGCCAGGCTTCAGATCGCCACCTTACTTGGAAGACGGTGTTCCTGCTAGCTTTGGCTTCGGCGAAACGAGTCAGCGAACTTCATGGTCTCTCATACGACATCGCCCATTCAAGGGGATGGGGGGAGGTAACGTTCAGGTTCGTCCCTGAGTTTATTGCCAAGACTCAGAATCCGGGAGTGCCGGACCCTCGGTTCGACTCTTTCCAGGTTTAGAGTCTTCGTTCTGTAACAGATTACCCAGACCATTTCCTACTGTGCCTAGTAAGGAGTCCTGAGGTTGTATCTTAAAAGAACAGCCACAGTTCGTCCCCAGGTGCAAGCCTTGTTTGTGAGCACTGGGAAAACGAAGAGGAGGGTCACTAGGAATACCATCTCGGCCTGGATTCGCAAGGTGATACACCTAGCCTTGAATCCTGACCCTCCTCCGTCACGTCGCCCTAGAGCACATGATGTCAGGGGCATAGCTACATCCCTGGCCTTCAAGAAAAACTATTCAGTGACGCAGGTCGTGCAAGCTGGGATGTGGAAGCGTCAGAAGACCTTCACAGCCCACTACCTGCAAGACGTGACACACAGGAGACTCGATACATTCTCTATCGGCCCTGTGGTGGCTGCACAACAGCTGGTCTAACCTCAGGCTCCTTAATGAACAGGTAGCAGAAGGTTGAGGGCATTGTTACCCAGTTTTAGTCTGCATGAATGAAAAGGTTTGTCTGGCCCTTATTCTTTTCTTCATCATCTCCTCCCTTGGAGAAAGCAGCATCCTTGGTTCTCTGCACAGCTGACCTCAAACCACTGCAGGTAAACCATGCTTCCTTGTGTTCCTAGTATTAAGGTTAATACTGTCACTTCCCCATACCCTGACGAGGTGGTATTGGGAGAGTCCTAGCCTAGAATTCCATTTGAAGAACTCCAGGTCAACTTCCTAGGACGAGTCACACTTCTCACCTTCACACACAGCTTATGTAGGCCGCAGCAGTTACACAGCAATGCTAGTGAGGCGCAGGGACTCCTTATTTCATGAGTACTTACACACTCAAATATTGAGTCCCCGGGCAAAGCCAAAGCCAGTATGGCAGGGACTTGCCACCCTTCCTAAGGGGTGAGTCACCAATATTAAATAGCGTGGTTTGTATTTCAGTTACGGAACAAATGACAAATTCGTAGATAATTTGTATTTTTCCTAACTATACAAACCTTAGCTATTTAATCAAACTTGCCCGCCAGCCCTGTCCCCCGTGAAGTCCTACCTCTAAGCAAAGTGAAGTATTCACAGGTGTGTGTGAGGGGTAGTAGTAAACCCTCGTTAAAATTCTAATGGCTCGTCATTTCAGCTACGCCGAAGTAATAACCCATATTAAATAGCTAAGGTTTGTATAGTTAGGAAAAATACAAATTATCTACGGATTTGTCATATTGCAACTGCAGTGCTTTTTCTTGGTTATCCCTTAGTGCTGAATGCCACTCCTGTCCCAAGCACTGGACATTAAAAAAAAATTCCATACTTGCATCCATCCATTACAATACAATAAGGTAAATGAAATAGGGTAGCATACAGTAGTATTTTTATAAAGTTTTCTTGTTTGTTCAGTTGTTTAGAATCTCTTTTGGTATTTTGTTTAACTAAAATCTTTGTTACTAGATAGCAAATTACTTTTCCACACACTAAATTTTATTTTACCAAATGACTATACAAGGATCAATAGGATCAAGGATAAAACAGAGAATGCAATCTTAGAAATACAGGGTGGTTTTAGAAGAGGTAGGGGTTGTATGAATCAGATTTTTACAGTAAGGCAGATATGCGAGAAATATTTAGCAAAAGGTAAGGAGGTGTATGTGGCGTTTATGGATCTGGAAAAAGCGTATGATAGAGTTGATAGGGAAGCAATGTGGAATGTGATGAGGTTATATGGAGTTGGTGGAAGGTTGTTGCAAGCAGTGAAAAGTTTCTACAAAGGTAGTAAAGCATGTGTTAGGATAGGAAATGAAGTGAGTGATTGGTTTCCGGGGAGAGTGGGGCTTAGACAGGGATGTGTGATATCGTCGTGGTTGTTTAACTTGTATGTTGATGGAGTGGTGAGAGAGGTGAATGCTCGAGTGCTTGGACGAGGATTGAAACTGGTAGATGAGAATGACCATGAATGGGAGGTAAATCAGTTGTTGTTTGCGGATGATACTGTACTGGTTGCAGACACAGAAGAGAAGCTTGGCCGATTAGTGACAGAATTTGGAAGTGTGTGTGAGAGAAGGAAGTTGAGAGTAAATGTGGGTAAGAGTAAGGTTATGAGATGTACTAGAAGGGAAGGTGGTGCAAGGCTGAATGTCATGTTGAATGGAGAGTTACTTGAGGAGGTGGATCAGTTTAAGTACTTGGGTGTCTGTTGTTGCAGCAAATGGTGGAGTGGAAGCAGATGTACGTCAGAGAATGAATGAAGGTTGCAAAGTGTTGGGGGCAGTTAAGGGAGTAGTAAAAGATAGAGGGTTGGGCATGAATGAGAAAGTGATTGTACCAACTGTGATGTATGGATCGGAGTTGTGGGGAATGAAAGTGACGGAGAGACAGAAATTGAATGTGTTTGAGATGAAGTGTCTAAGGAGTATGGCTGGTGTATCTCGAGTAGATAGGGTTAGGAACGAAGTGGTGAGAGTGAGAACGGGTGTAAGAAGTGAGTTAGCAGCTAGAGTGGATATGAATGTGTTGAGGTAGTTTGGCCATGTTGAAAGAATGGAAAATGGCTGTCTGCTAAAGAAGGTGATGAATGCAGGAGTTGATGGGAGAAGTACAAGAGGAAGGCCAAGGTTTGGGTGGATGGATGGAGCGAAGGAAGCTCTGGGTGATAGGAGGATAGATGTGAGAGAGGCAAGAGAGCGTGCTAGAAATAGGAATGAATGGCGAGCGATTGTGACGCAGTTCCGTTAGGCCCTGCTGCTGCCTCCGATGCCTTAGATGACCGCGGAGGTAGCAGCAGTAGGGGATTCAGCATTATGAAGCTTCATCTGTGGTGGATAACGGGGTAGTGTGGGCTGTGGCACCCTAGCAGTACCAGCTGAACTCAGTTGAGTCCCTTGTTAGGCTGGGAGGAACGTAGAGAATAGAGGTTCCCTTTTTTTGTTTTTGTTTCATTTGTTGATGTCGGCTACCCCCCAAAATTGGGGGAAGTGCCTTGATATATGTATGTATGTATGTACTATACAAGGCTAGACTTTTTTAGTTTAATCCTGTGCTTTTTATCCTTTGAATTCACCCATAACATCATCCACCTACAGTATGTAATAAGATATGATTTAGGAGTATTACTTTAGTGAGTGGGATGTTAGGAAACAGACTCCCCACTCGGTCTTCTGCCTTACAATTTAATTGTCTTTCGTTCTTCTGCCTTGCAATCTAATTGTCTTATAGGGCAACTTACATTGCAGAAGGTGAGGTTTTAGCAGAAGAATCAAGTAGAGTAATAAATAATCCAAAGTTCTGTGAGAGACCTTAGAATCTGTAATGTACAGCAAACTTTCAGAACCCTTATCTAAAGAAACTCTGCCACTTGACTCAATTTGGTGGGGTAGGTTAGCAACGAAGCGTGTAGGACTAGAGTTACCTTTTTAAGAGAGGATTCACTGGACTTACAAACTTTTAAGAAAGGACGCTAGCAATGTCAGGAACTTATGAAGCTAGTCATTATCAAAGTTGGCCAATTATGCAAATATTTTTAAAGGTGGAGGCGTGTCGTTATATCAGTCATTCCCGTTCCAATCAACTAGCCTGGTAAGTTTACTTTAGTGCTTGCACTATTAACTTAATTTGCAGGCATTTAAATATTCTATCGCACAAGAGGTACTGCGAGGGAAACTTTTCACAACAGTTATTTAAATCACAGTATTTTCGACATAGTACAAGGAACTTCAGAAACAATTCCTTTACACACTGCATGCAATAATTATCAAGAAAACTGAGCAGAAGACATAATGTGCAGTAACAAGCAAACTAATTGGAGAGTGTCTGATCAGTACTGACACGACTGAGAAACCGAGAAGCCAAAGAAACTCGCGAGTCAGTTACCACTTAATGGTAGAATGCTCCTACCCTAAATAAAGACTTTTTTGTTGAAAGGAAAAAAATAGGAAAAATTAACAGATTATAAGATTTTTTTTTAGTAAAAGTCTTACTAAATTGCTTCTGGAGAAGCAATGTGAACATCAGAAGAGTATGGAATTTTTTTTTTTCTTTTTCATAAAAGAAATGGTGATTGTATAAAAATTATATACTGAATAACCTTACATAAATAATAAAAAATACCATAAAGCAGAATTATAGATCTTTATTTTTTTGTACTTGTACTGTACCATTAAGTTCCTGTAGTCTGCATAGAGTTCCTATAAATAAAACATGCTGTTAAGTAAAAGTGTACTTAATTGTTATAGTACAGAACAAAGAATTGCAAACATTATTTCCAAGTATAGATTTAAAAAGAGTGTAAAGTCTGACTGGACTGCATTTATTTGACTGTGGTGCAGTTTTCTTCTAGATTTATTTAGGGGTTATAAAGTCTGTGAACATTTTGGCTAGCTTTTGAAAATAACTTTAAAGTTAGGGATAATCGGAAAACTTTTTGAACTTTTATCGAGTGTTGCCTGTACTGTACTTTATTTCAGAACTTTCAGGGACCCATTTAAGAGTTCTTTGAAAGTAATCTTGGAATCCAGTCACAATTTAAAGTGTTTTGAGGATTTTTTCTGTAATTTTTTATTTGTTTTTCAGATATATTCAGGAGATAATAGAAGACACTGAAGGATTTTAGAATAAGAGAGCTTGATTCCTATAGTGGCCATAGATAGATTGTGCGCAATTTGCCCATAGGCCACACAAAGTGCTATACAAAGCTCAATGTCTATACCTTAGTTTTACAAATGCTAAAATTTTTCAAGTATATTTGTGTTCTGGAAATCCACTTCATTTATTGCTTTACTATTCTATCCGTTGCGAAGATCATTTGCTAGGTAGTACTTTAGTGAGGAAATTGTTTATTTACTGTATAGTTAATTAGCCCTCTTCCATTTCAGTTTGATGGTAATCTCATGGTTTTGTACTAAAATTCCATTCTGGCAACATTTTTCTATTGAGCCTCTTATTTGATGATCATTTGTTCTTGCACGAATACAGGCTGTCTACCTTTAATTTGATTGTGACTTCAGTGAAGCTGAATTCCTACACCTTTTAAAAGGACTCTAGTTTGCAATTAAATTTCCTTAAATTTGTGTTGTGATGTTTTCTGAACTTTATATCTCATTATGTCTCATTCCAGTAAAATTATAATGAGTTTTTGTGTCTGATATTGGTAGCCGCTCCCCCATCTTTTGGTCCGCACAATTTTAACCTTTAACCAAGCTAGATATTACAACGGTGCTATTATTATTTCTCTTTATGCAGCTAAATGACTACATTTATGATATTTCTGGTATCTTGTGGTACGCTACTTTGGTACCGGGATTGATTATGTACTGTATGTTTATTACCCTTCCTCAGTATTGATTTTTGTTGCTTTCAACATAAGATTTTGGGCCTATGCTCACCACCTCTCTGTGTAAGATCAAGGCCTACCTAAAATGTAAGCATTCAAAGAAAGTTTATCAATGACCTCTGCTGTTACGATGCCAAATACCTAATAATAACAATCAAAGAAAGTGTGTTTTTCTCTCGCTCAATAATTGGAGAACAAAATTGTTTAGATATAATTTTCTTGTGTAAATTTAGATTTTTCTAGTTAGGGAGCACATGGGTAATAAGAGCCTGTTCCTGAATTTAGCTGATTGCACATTATTTTTGTACTTATATGAGCTAGGCCCATTTTCTTTGAGTACTTCATTCAAGATCATGGACCCTGATATATCCTTAAACATGTATTGATGATGACATTCATTTTTTAGTTCCCATTTTAGTGTTATGATTTAAGTACTGAATTATGTATTACATTGAAGTATTGTACTGTAATCTCATACTATAAACTACTATACTTATTTAAGTATTACGTATAGCAAAGTGCCCTTATATTAGATTTTTCCAGATACTCCCACTCTACGTAAAATATGTGGCATCGACTAATACGATGCAAGGGGAATCCCTTTGTAGTAAGGGACGAGTCTTTGATTCCTGTGTTGCTACGTAGAATTTCCACCACTGGACATCTTTTATTTAAGGATTCCACACAAAGTGCTTCAGAAGTAAAAGTTAACATTGAAGAAGGTAAGTTTAGGAACTAGTTAATGTGGTACTTTATTGACCTGTTGATACAGCCAAACTTTTATTATTTACTCATTGAAGCATTGGATATCTTTGAAATGTGCTTATAAATGTATGACTTTACCTGATGTTTATCAACTTGGAGGCTGTAACCTTATCTTAATAGTTTCTTTTGCTCTTTTTATTTGGAATTCCAAGGTCATGTTTTCAAGGTTGCATTATCTTTGTTCTTATGTAAAATTCTTCCCTTATGAAAGCATACATTTGTGATAATTTTTTTATGTTTTCCAGATGGGCAAAATAAGCAAAATGTTGAAGAAAAGTTTTCCTCTGAATCTCCAAAGCAGCTACTTGAAAACTCTACTCCTAATATAGATGAAGCGCCTCTTAGCCCAGACGACATATGGAGTGATGGGCCTTACCCTAGGAATAGTAGCTATAGGTGAAATTTTTCTTTTTTTTTCTAGAAAATTTTTCCTTTTTTAACAGGGTAACTGAATCATAGTATGGGCTAAGTTTGGCTAAAATCCTTTTAATTTCTATGGATGCAATATCGATTCTGGTCGTGAAGTTTGTATTACTAGCCTGTGATTTGTTACTATTTTATTATTTAGTTTTAACTGTTAGATAACTAAAGAGTAGTTTTTGATGAATGCCTTAATGACTACAGATATGTAATTGCTTGATATTCTTCTGAGTAGTTCTCTTGGGCCATTAATTTTTAGATTAGATACACATGATATGTGAGTTTGGCTCTGAGAACAAAGCCCATTGGTATTGCAGATAATGCTACTGTCTTTGCAGTCATTTCATCACCGGACTGTTGATCTAGAGTTGGTGCATCAGTGTCATATTATTATTACTTTTTAAATATTTAACTTAGCCGGTGAATATATATAGCTGCAACTCTGTTGCTCGACAGACAAAAAAACAGTAAAACTCGCCAGCGATCGCTATACTGTACAGGTTGCGGGTGTGCCCACCAGCGCCAACTGTCGGCCAGATACCATACTCGATGTAAACAAAGACTCAATTTCTTCTCTGTCGACGTGTCGACAAGACGTACTTTACTCGCTGTTGAAACCTGGAGTCTTTCCCATCATATTTGGTGAAGTACTTTGATTTGGTTATGAGCTTTCGCAGTACAGGGTTTTTCTTCAAATAAATCTTTGAACTCTTTTTTGTATCGGATTCATTGTTGATGACTTAGATCGTTTTTTGGAATTTTCCCTTGACCAATTCAAAATGGCTGACCTTTCACAAGTTCCCAAGTTTAGAAAATGCAATGCTAGGGACTGTCATAGGCGTCTTCCAAAGGCTTCTCTCGACCCTCACACTGTTTGTTCCAATTGTCGGGGTAAAACCTGTCAATTGGAAGATCGGTGTGAGGAATGCGTGGACCTTTCGGAAATCGATTTTATCGAATTTGAGAAGTATACACGCAGACTAGAGAGAGATAGGGTAAGGAGAAGTTCTTCTAGGTCGGTAGATTTTTCCTCTCCTCATGCCCCTCAACCTAATCCTTCCCCTGTAGTGGTTGTTCCTAACCCCCCTCCTAGCACTCAGGAACCCTCCATGGCTGACATGATGCGTGCTATCCATGCCTTGGAGGAGAGAGTTGAGTCCCTCGCAAGTGACCGCAATCAACTCATGGCGGATGTTAAGGAACTAAAGTGCCAAAGTGCCACGGGAAGGGATAAAGTGCCTAGTGTTTCTCAAAGTGTTGTGAACAATGTTGCGCTTGAGGGTTCGTCTGTTCGTGCCTGTCGTCCTCCTAGTCCGGGACCTCTTGCAAGCTCCCAAGCCCAGGGGAGAAGCAATGTCGTACGACGCATGGGTTCGAGAGGCCTTGATCAGCGAACAGACGTTCCCTCTATGGTATCAGGCGTATCTCCCCAAGATCGCCCCTACCAACGTAAGACGAGAGAGCCCGTTTTTACCTCGTCGTCCGAAGGTGTTTCTCGTAAGAAACTTTGGACCAAGGTCTCACGACCTTTGAAGTGTAAGTCGGTCCCTTCAGGACAAGTCCAACGTCCCGGTTGTAGCCACTGGGTCAGTTCGGACTCGTTGCCGTCATCTGATGACTGCTCGCCGCCTAAGAGAGGCAAAGCGGTACCGCCTCAGTCGCTCACCCCGTCTGTTGCCGCACCTGCTGCCGTAGACCCTAAATGGGTATTGCTACAGGACATGCAGTCCAAGCTTGCGTCCTTGATGGAGGACTTCAATGCGGAGAAGGTTGCTGCTGAACCTTCTGGCCAACAACCATCCAAGCGGTCTGTTGTGCGTCCTGTTGACGCTGAGGTTACTTTCTCGCGTCTACCAGTTGAGGTTGTACCCCAACCGATGCGACCCAGTGTGGTTTGCCAGCCGCACGTTGACGTTAGGCGACGCACGGAGGTGGTTGTTGACGTTCAGGACGTTCAACAACCATCAGAGGTGACTTGTTTTGACGCGGTGCGTCAACCTCCGCAACCCGGTATGGTGTTGACTGCACAACCCAGACGGTCTAAACAGTCTCGGGTGGACGCTGTGCGTCCTCGCGCACCCATGGTTGTTGACAGTTCACTGACTGGGCAGCAGTTCCATGACGTTGCGTCCGGATCCGTCACGCATGCACCAGTGCGACCGGACTCAGCGAGCCAAACGTTGCCCACTCCGTTGCCGTTTCCTCATCAGTTTTCGGATGAGGAACTATCAGATGAGGACGTTGCTGAACCGCAAGAGGATCAACCTTCAGAACTTGACGAACCTAAGGCAACTCAACCATCATTGGACTTTAGAAAAGTCATGGCTGTACTTAAGGAGTTGTTCCCTGACCACTTTGTTTCTGTGGCTCCTCGTTTGCCGCCGTCAGAGTTTGTGTTAGGCGTGCCTGCTACCACACCTGCCTTTACTAGACTCGTTCTCTCTCGTTCATCCAAGAGAGCTTTGCGGCTGTTGGGAGATTGGCTAGAAACTAAGAAGAGTTTAGGAAAGACAGCATTTGCCTTTCCCCCATCTAAACTCTCGTCTAGATCGAGCGTCTGGTATGCCACGGGAGAAGTTCTCGGCTTGGGAGTTCCTGCCTCTGCCCAGGGCGACTTCTCAAGTCTTGTAGACTCTCCCCGCCGCCTTGCCATGAGACGCTCGAAGATTTGTTGGTCACCATCGGACCTGGACCACCTTCTTAAAGGGATTTTTAGGGCTTTCGAAGTCTTTAACTTCCTAGACTGGTGCCTAGGAGCCCTGAGCAGGAAGATCTCTTCTGCAGATAAGGACGTTTCTTTGCTCATTATGTCCTGCATGGACAAGGCCGTCCGTGATGGGTCCAACGAGCTAGCCGCCTCATTCACGTCCGGAGTCCTGAAGAAGCGAGAGTCTCTATGTTCTTTCCTGTCTGCTGGAGTGACGCCATGCCAAAGATCCGAGCTTCTCTTTGCTCCCCTTTCCAAGTGCCTGTTTCCTGAAGTCTTGGTAAAGGAAATTGCCTTATCTTTAGTTCAGAAGGACACCCACGATCTAGTTGCGTCCTCGGCTCGCAAAGCTCCCCCTTTGCCTACATTGTCTGCTAGACCGAGGTTAGACACTCCAGCGTCTCGCTTTATTCCGCCCTTTCGTGGCAGAGCCTCCAGCAGAGGAGGTGCTCGTGCCGAAGGGAAGCGAGGGAAGAGGAAAGGATCCAAGTCCTCTAAGGGCAGAGTCTGACTGCCCGCAACTTCAGACAGCAGTAGGAGCCAGACTCAAGAACTTCTGGCAAGCCTGGGAGAAGAGAGGCGCAGATCAACAATCTGTAAAGTTGCTCAGAGAGGGGTACAAGATCCCGTTTGTACGCAAACCCCCTCTAGCGACGTCCCCCATCGATCTCTCTCCCAGGTACAGAGAGGAAGAAAAGAGACAAGCCCTGAAACTGGAAGTGTCTCTTTTGCTAGAGAAGGGAGCGGTGGTCAAAGTCTCGGACCTTCAATCACCGGGGTTTTACAACCGTCTCTTCCTAGTATCAAAGAAGACAGGAGGGTGAAGACCGGTGCTAGACGTCAGTGCTCTGAATGTCTTTGTCACAAAGACGAAGTTTTCCATGGAGACCACAAAGTCAGTCTTAGCAGCGGTCAGAAAGGAAGACTGGATGGTCTCGCTAGACCTAAGGGACGCCTACTTCCACATCACCATTCACTCAGACTCCCAACCTTTTCTGAGATTCGTCTTCGAAGATGTGGTTTACCAGTTTCGGGCCCTGTGCTTTGGCCTAAGCACAGCTCCTCTCGTATTTACGAGGCTGATGAGGAATGTGGCCAAATTCCTCCACTTATCGGACATCCGAGCCTCCCTTTATTTGGACGACTGGCTTCTCAGAGCCTCTTCCAGTCGTCGCTGTCTGAAGGATCTCAAGTGGACTCTAGATCTGACCAAGGAATTGGGACTCCTAGTCAATTTGGAAAAGTCGCAGCTGGTCCCATCCCAAACTATTCTGTATTTAGGGATGGAGATTCACAGTCAAGCTTTTCGGGCTTTTCCGTCGGCCCCCAGAATAGATCAAGCCCTGTTTTCCATCCAGAAGATGCTGAAGAAAGAACGCTGCTCAGTCAGGCTGTGGATGAGTCTGGTAGGGACGCTGTCATCCCTGGAGCAATTTGTATCACTAGGAAGACTACACCTCCGTCCTCTGCAATTCCATCTGGCTTTCCACTGGAAAAAGGACAAGACGCTAGAGGCGGTCTCGATCCCGATTTCCGGAAAGATGAAGTCTTGTCTGACTTGGTGGAAGGACAATATCAACCTAAGAGAGGGTCTTCCCCTGGCTATTCAGTTACCCAACCACGTTCTCTTCTCGGACGCATCGGACTTGGGCTGGGGCGCGACGCTGGACGGTCGGGAATGCTCAGGTCTGTGGAACTCGAGTCAGAGGAGCATGCATATCAACTGCAAGGAGCTGTTGGCAGTTCATCTGGCCTTGAAAAGCTTCGAGTATCTCCTTCGAGGCAAAGTGGTGGAAGTAAACTCGGACAACACCACGGCCTTGGCGTACATCTCCAAACAAGGAGGTACCCACTCACTGACGTTGTACGAGATCGCAAGGGACCTGCTCATCTGGTCAAAAGATCGAGACATCTCCCTAGTAACGAGGTTCATCCAGGGCGACTTGAACGTCATAGCAGATTGTCTCAGTCGGAAAGGGCAAGTAATTCCAACCGAATGGACCCTCCACAAGGATGTGTGCAAGAGACTTTGGGCCACTTGGGGTCAACCAACCATAGATCTCTTTGCAACCTCGCTGACCAAGAGGCTTCCAATCTATTGCTCTCCAGTCCCGGACCCAGCAGCAATACATATAGATGCCTTCCTCCTAGATTGGTCACATCTGGATCTCTACGCATTCCCACCGTTCAAGATTGTCAACAAGGTACTGCAGAAGTTCACCTCTCACGAAGGGACAAGGTTGACGTTAGTTGCTCCCCTCTGGCCCGCGAGAGAATGGTTCACCGAGGTACTTCGATGGTTTGTAGACGTTCCCAGAAGTCTTCCTCTAAGAGTAGACCTTCTACGTCAGCCGCACGTAAAGAAGGTACACCAAAGCCTCCACGCTCTTCGTCTGACTGCCTTCAGACTATCGAAAGACTCTCGAGAGCTAGAGGCTTTTCGAAGGAGGCAGCCAGTGCGATTGCTAGAGCAAGGAGAGCGTCTACCATTAGAGTCTACCAATCGAAGTGGGAAGTCTTCCGAGACTGGTGCAAGTCAGTTTCTGTATCCTCGACCAGTACCTCTGTAGCCCAAATAGCTGATTTTCTCTTATACCTGAGAAAAGGACGATCCCTTTCAGCTCCCACTATCAAGGGCTACAGAAGCATGTTGGCATCGGTCTTCCGGCATAGAGGCTTAGATCTTTCCAACAATAAAGATCTGCAAGACCTCCTTAAGTCTTTTGAGACCACTAAGGAGCGTCGTTTGGCTACTCCTGGGTGGAATTTAGACGTGGTACTAAGATTCCTCATGTCAGACAGGTTTGAGCCTTTACAGTCAGCCTCCCTGAAAGATCTCACTCTTAAGACTCTTTTCCTGGTATGCTTAGCCTCGGCTAAAAGAGTCAGTGAGATTCATGCCTTCAGCAAGAACATCGGATTTTCGTCGGAAAAAGCTACTTGTTCGCTGCACCTTGGTTTTCTAGCCAAAAATGAGCTGCCTTCTCGGCCTTGGCCTAAATCTTTCGATATTCCCAGCTTATCGGAGATCGTAGGCAATGAACTAGAAAGTGTCTAATGCCCTGTTAGAGCTCTTAAGTTCTATTTAAAGCGTACTAAACCTTTACGAGGCCAATCTGAAGCTTTATGGTGTTCAGTTAAGAAACCATCCTTGCCTATGTCAAAGAATGCTTTGTCATACTTTATCAGATTGTTAATACGAGAAGCTCATTCACATCTGAGTGAGGAAGACCGAGCTTTGCTTAAGGTTAAGACGCACGAAGTTAGAGCTGTAGCAACTTCCGTGGCCTTTAAGCAAAATAGATCTCTGCAAAGTATAATAGATGCAACCTATTGGAGAAGCAAGTCAGTGTTCGCGTCATTTTACTTGAAAGATGTCCAGTCTCTTTACGAGAACTGCTACACACTGGGACCATTCGTAGCAGCGAGTGCAGTAGTGGGTGAGGGCTCAACCACTACAATTCCCTAATTCCATATCCTTTTAATCTGTCTCTTGAAATGTTGTTTTTTATGGGTTGTCCGGAAGGCTAAGAAGCCTTTCGCATCCTGGTTGATTTGGCAGGTGGTCAAAGTCATTTCTTGAGAGCGCCCAGATTAGGGGTTTGATGAGGTCCTGTTGTATGGGTTGTAGCCCTTGATACTTCAGCTCCTAGGGGTCTGTCAGCATCCTAAGAGGATCGCGAGGCTCCGTAAGGAAGACGTACTTACAAGGCAGAGTAATCGTCTAAGTCGACTTCCTTACCAGGTACCTATTTATTTTGTTTTTGTTATATTGATAACTTCCAAAATGAAATAAAAACTCTTAGCTTATACGATGTAAACATATTTAACTGGTCTCTACCCACCACCCTGGGTGTGAATCAGCTATATATATTCACCGGCTAAGTTAAATATTTAAAAATGATATTTTAATTATAAAATAAATTTTTGAATATACTTACCCGGTGAATATATAAATTAAATGACCCTCCCTTCCTCCCCAATAGAGACGCAGTGGGATGAGAAGAAATTGAGTCTTTGTTTACATCGAGTATGGTATCTGGCCAACAGTTGGCGCTGGTGGGCACACCCGCAACCTGTATAGCGATCGCTGGCGAGTTTTACTGTTTTTTTGTCTGTCGAGCAACAGAGTTGCAGCTATATATATTCACCGGGTAAGTATATTCAAAAATTTATTTTATAATTAAAATATCATATTATTACTACTACTACTACTAGAACAATGATAATTGGAAAAGCAGGATGCTATAAGCTCAAGGGCTCCAACAGGGAAATACCCCATTGAGGAAAAGGAATTAGTCAAAAGTATAGAATATCTTAAGATCAGTAACAGTGTTAAAATAGATCTTCCATATACAGAATAAACTATTGTAGAGACTTATGTCAACCTGTTCAACATCAAAACATTTGCTGCAAGTTTGAAATTTTAAAGCTCCACCGATTCAACTGCTTGATTACCCGGTAGGATTACGCAGTAGGAAGATCATTCCACAATCTGGTCACAGCAGGAATAAAACTTTAGAATACATTACTTAGTAATACAGTTTTGAGTCATCTGATGGAGATGGCACAACTGTTAGAATTACCTACCTACCTAGTGCTACATATAAGTTGGTACAGTTTGTGAAGATCTGAATGCAAAGAATAGTCAGAATTATGAAAATTCATATGCAATTTGCATAAAGAACTAATTGAATAATTGAATGACACTACTGGATATTAATATCAGATCAGGAATAAGAAATTTAATAAGACCACAAGTTTTTGTCCAACAAATTAAGATGAAAGTCAACAGCTGGAGCCCAGACAGAAGAAAAATACTCAAAGCAGGGTAGAATGGAAGAATTAAAACTTTTCTTCAGGATATATTGATCCCCAAAATTCAGGATATATTGATCACCAATATTATTAAAGACATTCTCAATAAACCAAATTTTTTGTGCAATTAAAGAAGAAACTGATTGAATGTCTCTCAAAAGTAAATTTTCCATTGAGAATCACTCTTGAAATTTTGGGGGATTTGTATATACTATAGTTAAGGAAACCTTATCGAGGCAGAGATGTAGATGTTATGGAGCTGCAAACCATTTTATTTCTACTAGGTAGTAGGTTGGTCAAGGCACCAGCCACCTGTTGAGGTACTACCACTTGTGTTATTTGGTCTTTTGACTGGCCAGATGGTACTACATTGGAGCTCCCTCTGGTTACTGCTCCTTTTTCCTTTACCTGCACATACACGGAATACTCTTGCCTGTTCTTTTAAACAATCTCCTCTTGTGTACACCTGACTACAGTAAGATAACTAAAAAATTCTTCTTCACTGAAGAGGTTAAGTACTGAACTGTAATTCAGTTGCTATTTTCCACTTGACAAGGGTAGATGAGAGACTTTTTGCCATGGTAAGCACCTCTTCTCGGAGAAGGACACAACAAAATCAGATCATTGTTCTCTAGTCTTGGGTAGTGCAATAGCCTCTGTACTATGGTCTTACACTATAGTGGGTTAGAGTTTTTTCCCTTGAGGGTACACTCAAGCACACTAAACAGATTTTGGGCGAAGCGAAAAATCTATTTTTGGGTGAGGTAGCCATGACGTCCTGATGGAAGTTTCCTTCAGTAGCTTCCTTGGGTATATATGACTACAGTAGATATTCCCAGAGAATTAAACTAAAGGTTTCACAGAATTCTAACTTCTGGCGCGAGTACCCATGAGGTTTCCCTTAAGGGTATCGTATAATAACGGGACGTATGCTTGACACGCCACATAGCTATCTGCACCCCACATAGCGTTTACGCTTCGATGGGGAGTGTGGCAAGTATGGGAGGAGCTGTTGCTAAGCTCTCCTACTGCGTTACTGTTACGGTACCTAGCGATGTAAACAAACGGCCGCCATCTTGACTGACGTCACATCCGCACGCCTATCCTCATTCCTTCCGGCGTCTCTGTCAGCCTCCATGATACAATAAGAAAGGGAGGGGCCTAACAGGCCAGAATAGAGAAGCAGGGCGGGTGCATCAGGACGTCATGGCTATCTCGCCCAAAAATAGATTTTTCGCTTCGCTCAAAATCCGCTTTTTGGGCTCAAGCCATGACGTCCTGATGGAAGTGTACCAGAGAATTAGTGTATCGTGGATTTTTCCCATTTTAGTAGTGCCTTCGACTTCTAAACAATATTCCTTTGGTCTGATGACCTTAGAGACCGTGACATCTCCGTTACATGTCACTACCAATGGCATAAACTATGACATGGCTTCCTGCCCCCCTGGCAGGGAAGTCCTATTTGGACGAAAGGAACGTCTTAAAGTAACCTGATGAAGAAAACTCACCTGTAGACGAGGATCTTGTCGGTCTCGCAGACAGATCAGGAAAGTTAAGTACTTGTGTTGGAACAAATATTTTGCTTTTCTTTAGGTGAGTATATAGCAGACATAAGCAATATTATAACATGAATTATAATAAAGGTCAAAATAGGGGCAATAAAACTCTTTAACAGTAATGTATTTCATATAGTAGGGCGAAATAAGACGCATATGATAGCAAAATTTCTATTTTATTCAGGAAAATATTCGTGTTAATATGAAATAAGGTAAATAAATTACAGTAAAATTGTTGGTTAACAACCATAGACTAAAGACTACATAAGACGAGGGTATGGAATCTGAAAAGGAAGAACTTGCCATTACACACATAGGTTCCAAAGGAACTATAAGGTCTTTTAAAGTCTTAATTACACTTCATGTCCAAATAAACATGTGGCACACGTGTTCAAGTGTATGTTACTTCACCTTGTAGAAGAACAGTCTCTCGTAACACTAGGTGGCACTTAAAATCACTATGCATCGCACTAGGGTCAACACAGGCACCCGCTGAGTTAGAGTCCCGAAATAACTCGCTGTCCTATGCAGCACTAAGCAGCAGGTGTTAATACACTATCTGCGGCTACCACGAATCTCTTGAGTTCATGCACCTGCTTCGCATAGTGTTTGAAAAACACTCTTGAGGATTTCCAGCCTGTGAAAGATCGAAGGCTTTCGAAATCCATTGCTTGAATGAAAGAAATTAAGGGAAGAGGCGACTTTTCTGGGATCATGACCTGCGGGTGTAATGTCAGGATCCGCTCTGCGAATAAAGTAGGTGATCTTCGCCCCTAGTTGTTTGAGTGACAAATTACTTCCTGATGTTTCTCCTTTAAAGAGTTGTCCTCCGCCAAAGTCTGAAGTTCTTCAAAGATAGACCTTTAGACTCTCCACTGGGGATAGAGAGACATCTTTTTCAGAGAGCAGATTCTCCAGGGACCCCACCTCTTAGTGGGGAGTTCATTTTTAGCGAGAAATGTTGGGTCAGGGAAGAGGGTAAGTTCCCCTGTTTCGGCAAACTGTATCTGGCCCTCTTCTCTAGATAAAGCCACTATTTCACTGACTCGGGCTCCCGAGGTGAGAGCAAAAAGGAAAATCACTTTTTGAGTCAAGTCTTTCAGATGGCATTATTCATTGTCCAGGCTAGAGGCAAAATGGAGCACCTTACCAGGAGATGGGTCTCGGTGGAGGTGCAGGACGGAGTTTAGCACATGCCTTTGGAAGTTTGTTAAAGATTTCGTTGGACAGGTCTATCTGGAAGGCATAAAGTAATGGTCTTGTCAAGGCCGATTTACAAGTGGAAATCGTATTGGCTTGTCCATGAAGGTGAATGAAGAAGGACAGACAAAAATCTATGGAGATTTCCGTAGGGTTTTTGCCTTGACGAAAGACACCCACTTCTTCCAGGATGACTCGTATTGCCTTCTGGTGGACTTTGTTTTGTATTCCTCTAGAAAGTCTAAACATTTCTTCGAGATTCCAAACCTTTTCTTCACGGCTAGGGAGAGAAAATCATGAGATGAAGGTCTCGGGTTTTCCTTGATGAAGCGAAGACAGTCGACTTCTGAACCTGCTGGGAGAGAACTGAGTCCGGCAGAGGGATCAGCTTGGGCTGTAGCTCCAGGACTAGAGGGAACCAGTTGCTTCGGGGCCACTTGGGTGCCACTAGGGCTGCTGTTCCCTTGAAGGATCTCGGCTTGGTGAGGACTTTCAGCAGAAGGTTGGGTGGAGGGAACAGGCAAATCTTGGACCATCTGTTTCAGTCCAGGGACATGGCGTCCACCGCTTCCGCTCTGGGGTCCTCGTATGGGGCCACGTAAAGAGGAAGTTGGTTGTTGTCGCTCGTCGCGAAGAGGTCGATCTGCAGTTCCGGGACTTGATGGGAGATGAAGGAGAATGATCTTGCGTCTAGGGACCATTCCGACTCTATGGGGCTTGTCCTCGATAGAGCATCCGCCGTCACGTTGCGGAATCATTGTAGGCGAACTGCTGAGAGGTGCCATCTCTTCTTGTCCGCTAGGCGGAAGATGGGTAAAAGTACTTGGTTGAGTTGGGGGCGATCGTGAGCCCTGATGGTTGAGATATCTGACCACAACGGCGTTGTCCATAGTTAGACGGATGTGGATCGAAGGACAAGGGGACAGTTTCTTCAGGGTAAGAAGAACCGCCATGGCCTCCAAGATGTTGTGAAACGTCTTGAATAGGTGAGACCACGTTCCTTGAACTTGTCGCTGGTGGGAGTAACCCCCCCCCATCCTTCTAGCGAGGCATCCGTGTGGATGATGACCGACGGAGGAGTTGGTTGAAGAGGAACTGATCTTTTCAGGTTCTTTGCCTCCAACCACGGCTTTAGGAGTGAGCGAAGCCTTGTTAGCAGAGGTCTCTTTGAGATATCTTCGAGCGATGGATGCATTTCTTCTCCAGACTCCCGATGCATCTTTTAGCTGTGCTCGTAGCACTGGGTCTGTCACTGAGGCGAACTGGAGGGAGCCGAGTACTTGTTCTTGTTCGCGCCTTGAAATCCGTTTGGATTTTAGAAGTCTCTTGACAGATTCCGCTATTTCCTTCCTTTTCTTCAGAGGGATGGAAAGACGGTGTGACTGAAGGTTCCAATGGATTCCCAGCCATTGAAACTTCTGAGCTGGAGACAGTCGAGACTTTTTGGTGTTGATTTTGAAACCCAGATGTTCCAGGAACTGGGTCACCTTTTTGCAGGCACGCGAGCATTCTTCTGACGGTGCCGCCCAAACCAGCCAATCGTCTAGGTAAGCCATCACCTGGACGCCTTGAAGGCGTAGCTGTTGGACGACCGTGTCTGCGAGCTTCGTGAAGATTCTTGGGGCCACGTTGAGTCCGAAGGGCATGGCCCTGAAGGCATACTGTCTTCGTTGAAGCCTGAATCCTAGGTAGGAGGAAGCCTGGTGATTCATTGGAATGTGCCAGTAGGCGTCCACCAGGTCTATTGAGACTGGGTAAGCCTTGTGAGGCAGTAGGGCTCTTATATGTTGAAGAGTCAGCATCTTGAATTCGTTGTTCGCAATGAACTTGTTGAGAGGGGACTAGTCCAGAATGACTCTGAGTTTGTCTGAGTCTTTCTTGGGAACACAGAATAGTCTTCCCTGGAACTTGGTGGACTTTACCCTCTTGATCACCTTCTTGTTCAAGAGTTCTAGGGCATATTCTTCCAGGATGGGGGTTGAGTGTCGGAAGAATTGGTGGAAGGTTGCAGGTGGTGTTATCCAGCTCCACCCTAGTCCCTTGTTGACGATGCTGTGGACCCAAGGATCGAAGGTCCAACGATCCTGGAAGTGGCGGAGTCTTCCTCCCACCGAAAGCACTTCATGGCTTCTGGTTTCCCGAGGGTTTACCACCTCGGCCGCCTGCTCCCCTTCATCCTCTCCCTCTGGATGAACGTCGAGAGGAGTCTTTGCCGGAGCCTCTACCTTTGGGGCGAAAGGTAGTGGATTGCCTTTCATAGGCTGGGGTAAAGACTGGTGACTGGGCCACCTAGGTAAGCTAGAAAGGAGGTAGGAAAGACAC
This sequence comes from Palaemon carinicauda, assembly GCF_036898095.1. Classification (NCBI taxonomy): domain Eukaryota; kingdom Metazoa; phylum Arthropoda; class Malacostraca; order Decapoda; family Palaemonidae; genus Palaemon; species Palaemon carinicauda. Next base: position 54,227,498 of record NC_090752.1, read on the forward strand.
ATATTTGTGCATCCCACCCAGCCAATTGCCGTGACCCCACACTGTAACTAATTCGAGAGGGCCGTCATGGGCTCTGGGAGGAGGAAGAACATCCGTGCTGGATGAGCCAAGCTTAGGCTTCCTCTGGGGAATTAGGTACGGTGAGAGGGGGAAGCTGAATTCATTCAGTGTATAAGAAAGGGAGGGATAAGCTAAGCCCCCTTATCAGATTAGGTCCCGGCAAGAGACTGCGCATGGATGCGCAGAATATGCTGGAAATATTTTACTGTACAACTATACACAATAGTTTTCAGACTAGGGTATAAATATACCATAGGTAGTGAACCCTCGCTACTTCGCGGTTCGACCATCGCGGATTCACCACTTCGCGGATTTTTTTCATAACCCATGTATATACATATATCGCGGATTTTCCGGAAATATCGAAAATACCGCGATGTGACCGATGGTGCGAGATTGGAGAAAGTAAGGAAAATTGAATCATGACTGATTTTCAATATAAATGAAACTTTGAGGAGCAACAAAGATATCATTTGTTAGAGAGATAGAGAGAGGTAAGGAATGGGAGGTAGTGAAAAGTAGCCCACAGAGGTAGAGAGAGGTAGAGGTAGAGAGAGGTAGAGGTAGAGAGAGGTAGAGGTAGAGAGAGGTAGAGGTAGAGAGGTAGAGGTAGAGAGGTAGAGGTAGAGAGAGAGAGGTAGAGAGAGAGAGAGGTAGAGAGAGAGAGAGGTAGAGAGAGAGAGAGAGAGATGGAGGGGGGTTTAAATGTAATAAACAAAAGAATTTGATATGTTATAACACATTGGTGCTTATGTAATATCAACTGTATACTGTAGATGGTTTGAATAAGTTAAGAAATGGTATAAACGATACTTTGTTAGTGTATTCGTACACACTCAAGAGCGGCAGCTAGATGACAGCTAATCTAATCACAGCCAAAAGTAAAACAAAAAGTCAACAATACTCGATTTTTAAAACACACCCGAAATTTAAAAACAAAAGTACACGCTTTCTTAATGTGCAATTAACTATTTAAAGAGTGGTAATTTTCTAGAATAAAATAATATTTCCCAAAAAAATAGTGGTTTGCTGATGAAATCGGATGCCGTATTTTTAGCTATGATTGAAATGGATGTAGACTCGGCCTAATTTTTTCGTTTCGTATTTAATTGACACTAAGAAAACTAATTTTAGTTTCTTCATCTAAATGTAAGTATTGTATAACACGAAGAGAGAGAGAGAGAGAGAGAGAGAGAGAGAGAGAGAGAGAGAGAGAGAGAGAGAGAGAGAGAGAGAGAGAGAGAATGAATCAGCTGTTGTAATCAAATGGCGTGTTTTGTTTTGTGAGAATTTCATTGCCACGACTATAACAACAACATACTGTACTGAACTTTACAGTATTATACAGACTACTGTAATATGATAAAGTAAAATATTTGTAATCTATTTTATATGAAATGGGGCTATTTTTTTTGTTTAAAATTTACATTTACGTATGTAAAACAACTCTCTCTCTCTCTCTCTCTCTCTCTCTCTCTCTCTCTCTCTCTCTCTCTCTCTCTCTCTCTCTCTCTCTCTCTCTCTCTCGTAGATTGTTTTCCTGCTTTGCTACGTATGTATAATTTTATATAGATACGGTAAATAATATTTGTAATAACATATTTTATAAAAGCTTTTACTGTTAATATCATTATTTATCACTTTCATCATGCACGTTAAATTCCTTAGTTTGTTTACTGAGCGTACTTTATGACGCCGTCGTTTCAGGCGGCGTCATAAAGAAAAACATTTCATTTGGAAGTCCTAAGAAAAATTAAGGTAAAACATTAGTAATAACCAAATCAACATACTGTACTGAATAATCAATATAATCAATGCAAAAACTAACCTATACACAGATGTGTAAATGCGTTTGTTTCTTCATTATAATCAGAGATAAACGTAAACAAAACATTGGTTGCCATTTTTTATCGTGCTTTTTGGCGTGTTTAGGAAACACATGATATAAAGTCGCCTTTAATATTTGTGCCTGTTTTAGTTTAGGGTACGTTAGTACATGCATTAAGTGTTCTGTACATTAAAGGGTAGTTTGTTAACAGTACTACGTACAAGGGAAGGTTTTAACAGTCTGAATATACATGTTAAATAAATAGGTAAATATGGTGTCACTACTTCGCGGATTTTCACCTATCGCGGCCGGGTCTGGAACCTATCTACCACGATAAACGAGGGTTCACTGTACTGGCTATTATCCATAGCTGCACAATAATCGCTGCCGGCACCGGGCCGGCAGGAGGAAGGAGTGACTGTCCACTGTAAAGCCAAGATTGGTGGCGCCGGCAGCCTGGCGGAATGCCGGAAGCTCGACTAGCGCCGGAAAGTCCCCATCAAGGTGGGACCCTTCCAAGCCATCAGTCTATGTGGCAGAGAGAGAGGGTGACACCGTAAGGTGATGGCAGATCGCCGGCAAGCCGGCGGCCCCCGGCAGCCGGTAGGTGACCGGCAACGTGATACCGACATTGACATCATTCAGTGAGACAGGTAGGATACCGAAGACACTGACGGCTGGCGCCGGCAGAGTGGAGGCGGCAGTGGACCGACACTGAGAGAGAGAGGGATAGGATAAGAGGAGAGAGAGGGAAGGGTAATACTCAGTACCCATCCCCTTCTTCCTGCGGAAGAAGTGTTCAAATGGAAGGGAGCGGGCGCGACCTTCCATCCGGCGGCAGAGAGCTGGCAGTCGGCTATTGTTGGCAGTGGCGGCCCAAGGGAGGACCGAAGAACACTCAAGAAGGGAGGTCCTCCGCTGGCAGACCAACCGTCGTATGCTACCCCATAGTTCGACTATATGAGGGAAGCGTAGCAGTACGGACTAACCAACGAAAGGACCGAGCCGAACCCACAACCCGCTGGCGCGCGGTGGAGGTGTAGGACGGCGGACAGGGGTGTGATGGCTAGCCAACACAAAAGGGATAGAGGGGGAGGGGAAAGGGTCCTGAGAGTGGGTGTAGGGGGGAAGCGTAGCTCCCACCAACACTCCCAGGGGTGGGGATTCTGTTCAGGGCTAGCCTGTCTAGGTAGGAAGAGTCCATTCTTCAGCCTAGGGTAGGTTAACACAGAGTAGGTACAGCACTAGTGTCCTGTCCTAAACTATAAAGAAGCAGAATCCCCTTGGACTGCCTAACCTAGGCTAGGTGAGCTAGTCTCCTAGACCAGGAAAGACAGGGGTAGGGCAAGTCGCTAGGCCACAGGGAGGAAGGGTCGTAACCCAACCAAGTGTGGACTAGGGGGAAGGGCAGAGCCCCACCACCTTCGCCCTCCAGCAGGGACCAGAAGGAGAGTACATTCTCCTAAAGGAGAGCTGGGGGCGAACGACTGGTACTTTGAGGTTCTGTTCCAAACTCAAAGCTTGTTGTTGTTGAAGATTGCCTGGCCCTTTTGGCCAGACACAGGCTCTTGCAATCTTGCACCCCGTAGGTGTTTTGGTAGGATTTTTTGGGGATAGGTAATTGGGGTGCGGAGTATTCTGCAACTTTTATTTTTAGGATATTGGGTTAGGTTTTGGGTTGAGGATGGTAACAGGCAATATTAAAGCCTGTTTGGAGAGTGAAGAAGGTGACTGTGGGAAGGGGATATCTTTCCCAGGAGCCCACTGGCTCCAGTCTATAATTAGAGAAAAAGAGTTGTAGTAATAAGTCCCGATAAGTAGGAGGGCTCGGGAAGGAGTTGCGGAGTTTAGTTGGAGATATTGGTATAGGTGAAGTAAAAAACTTCATAGTGGTTTAAGCTTAAGTTATTAGACAGGTATAGTGTGAGATTTCAGCTATGCAAGAGAGCTGAAGAGAAGAGAATAGTAGCTGCTTGAGTGGTAGGAAAAGGGTGGAATAAAACATTCCTGTACCTGTAAAAATAGAACAAAAATAAAAATAAAGATTTACTTGTAATAGTGATTATTTGAGACATTATGGGTATTAATGGATAGAGGGGATACCTGAACTGAAAAGAGAGATTGCAGAGGTGTTAAAAACCAGAAAAACCACCAACGGCTCTGCTCTCCCCCCATCGATGAGAGGAAGGACAGGAGCGCAAAACTGTCTCCTTATAAGGAGTACAAGTTATTGCCCTCAGCCACCAATAGTCGTTCTGATCTCAACAGAGAAGTTGAAAGGGCTTTTAGATGGCAAACTGGTGCTGTTGTTACGTTATCTTGGTGGAGGATAGCTGCGAAGAAAGGCTGAGAGGGCATCAACATTTGCAATTATATGTCTGACAATTGCTGCTGCAGTTGTAGGATTGTTGGGGTTGAGATCCTGTAGAAGTAGGCTTGTTTCTTGACAGTGCTGTAGGTAATGCTGTAGTGGTTCTTCTGTATCTTGATTACAGTAATTCCACGGTCTTATTGGTCTGTGCTGTGTTGTTGGGTCTCCATCGTTGTCTAGGATGATTTGCCAGCAGCATAGATATCCCAGTCGCAGTCTACAGATGATGACAGCGTCCTGACGTGGTGTTTTCCTTGCAGTTGGGTGTGATAGTATGTTTGTAGCTTCAATATACCACTTTGCAGATCTTGATCCATCTAAGAAGGCTCGCCTTACTTCGCCAGTCTTTTGGATGTTGCAGTAGGCTGCCATTTGATTCTTGATGGTTTTAAGTGAGGGTTGCACAGTAATGCTTATTGTCTGGCACATTAAGGCTGATTTAGCTAGGCGATCGGCCTCGTCATTGCCAGCAATGTCGATGTGACTTGGAATCCAATTCAAAGTCACTTGCCTGTTGTTGCTTTTGTGATCTAAGGCTAGGAATTGAATTGCTGTTATGAGGTAAACATTCTCTGTCGGTTCCTTGTTGCTGAGAGCCAGGATGGCTCCTCTGGAATCCATATGGATTGTTGTGTTTCCATACTGTAGGTTGGCTGAGTGTTCTAGGGCTTTTGCAATAACCACTAGCTCAGTTTGTAAGGTGTGTTGCTGATTGCACTCTTTGCAGCTTCAGTGAGTTGCTCTGGTGTGCAGGGGGCTTTGCTAGCTGCTGGTAGGATGGTAAAGTTATATTTGATGGGGTCCTGAGCCCAAGGGGCAGGAGTGCTGTAGCCTTCGTGCTTTTGTTGTCCCTTGGTTTTGTGGGCCTCATTTTGCATTTGCATCCTTCTGAGTGTGTCTAGTAGTTTCTTTGCATGAGAATTGGGTGGGTCTACCTCTTCTGCTAGAGGTAGAACTTTTTTCAGTTTGTTGTTGAGTGGGCTTGTCCTGTCTGCAATGATTGACTTGAATATAATATTGCTATTCCTAATGTCAATTCTGGCTGACAGGGAAATTAGGTTGGTTTCTGCTCTAAGTAAGCAGAGTCTTGTTCACATTGGAGAGCCACAGATGAGTCTCATGGCATTATTTTGCACTACTTCCAATGATTCTTTTTGGGTGTCGGTCATTGTGGTGAGAGTAGGTGCTGCATAATCGATGTGGGATCGAATTGCTTGTAGATAAAACAGTTTAGGAGGTTATTTGATACTCCTTGTTTGAGGGAGGTCATTTGTCTCATGGCTGACAGACGAATCTTTGTCTTCTTTCTGAGGTATGTTACTTCATTAGCAGGTGATAGGGTTTTGCTGATGATTACTCCAAGGTACATAAATTTATTTACCCATTCAGTGGCTTCACCCCTCAGAGTAAAGTTCCGAGGGTTTTGCAGATGTTTTATAGCCATGGCTTTTTTGTTGGAGGTGATCTTTAGACCAAGATCGTTACATTTGGCCTGGATCATGTCCAATGCCTTTTGGGTGGCATTTCTTGCATGTGCTTTGTTTGGACATATGATACATATGTCATCTGCATATATGAAGATTTCCACTCCATTTGGGAGGTTTAGAGTGGCTAGGTTCTCCATTAGTAGATTGAAGAGGTAGGGGCTTAGGATGCCTCCTTGTGGTGTTCCGTTTTCTAGTGGGATGAAATCAGTTGTTTTTCCTTGGAAGGTGACTCTGGCTTCTCGATTTGTTGTGTAATTTCGAGTCCAGGCCAGTAGATGTCCTTTTACTCTTTTTTCTACAAGTGTAAAGAGAATGGCTGGTGAGCTGGCTAGCTCAAAGGCTTTCTCTAGGTCGAGGAATATGACAAAGGCTTTTTTGTCATTAATTGTTGTAAGGACATCTGTTATACATTCTTGAGTGCCTGTGCCGCTCCTTTAGGCATATAGGCGGTGATGTAATTGGCCTATTTTCCACTGCAGTCTGTTGAGAACCATTCCCTCAGCTACTTTCTCAGTGCAGCTAATCAAAGCTATGGGTCGGTAGGCGTCTGGTTCCTTGGGTTTTGGGATGGGCTTAGTGTCCTGTTGGTTCCATGTAATTGGGCGTAGTCTATCTGTGTGTGTTCTGTTAATCAAGTGCAAGTACACCAATTTCGCGTGGCTTCCCATATTCCTCAGCATACTGTATGTGATGAGGTCGGCTCCAGGGGCAGTGTCTTTTCTGCCCCTTGCAAGGGCCGTGTTTAGTTCCTCCATGGTGTAGGGGCTGTCTGTATCATCTACCATGTTGCAGGCGGCTTCAATGATATTGTTCGTGATTGGGAGCAGTGTTCTCTGCCTGTTTATTGTCTGCAGAGGTAGGTTGGTGCTTTTAGCTCTGTCAGCAAAGTTGTTAGCAAATTTTGTTGGCTTCAGCTAATGGGTCTGGGTGTGTTATACTTCCCAGAGACTTTGTTGAACCAGCCTCATATTTTGGCTAGGGATGTGCTGAAGTTTATTTCATGGCACCATGAGTACCATTTATCCGTTTTGACTTCCAGTGATACTTGCACAGAGTGTTTGATGATCTCCACAAGTAAGTCATGGAGCTCGTCAGTTCTGTGTCTTCTGAGAAGTTTTCTGGTCTTATTTATTCTGGCCTTCATTTCTTTGATGCGGCTGTTATAGTACCAGGCGTCAGCGTGTTTCCTCTCAGAGTGTTTTTTCTGAGGCATGTAAACACTTGCGGCTGCATTTAGTTGTTTGTTGAAATCGAGTGATAGGGTGGAGATATCATTGTGAGGATTATTAATGTATTCCAGAGCCCATTCTGTCATAGGTGCTTCAAATTTTTCCCAGTTTGCAAAGTTTGGGTTCCACCTTTTGGGGGGTGGAGGAGGAGGGGGGTATTGCTCCAATTCGAGGTTGAATTCTATGGCAATGTGATCGCTCGTTAGTACAGGATGCAGCTGCCATCTAGCGCCTCTTTGTATGGCCCTAGAGAGGAGGGTGAGGTCTAGGCATCCTCCTTTTAGATGAGTGGCTTCTGTAACATTGTTGAGGAGTGTTACATCTGGATATTCTTGCAGTAAGGCATGCAAGTGTCTGCCTGTTTGATTTGCTGCAGATACTGAGTTCAGGAACGGGTGATGGTCGTTGAAATCACCTGCAATTATTGTGTCATCAACGGAGGCAGCGGCGAAAAGCGCCTCTGCATTGATGCTTTTGGCTGGGGATTTGTATGTTATGTACTGTGAGAGTTTTAGAATGCAGGTGCTATCTTGGAGGGAATGCTGCTTTTAACAAGAGTTGTTAGGCCTCTTGTTGTTGGTGAAAGATCCGTAGAGTATCAAAGTGCATATACTATGGCAAGGAGAAGGGAAAGAAAAAATCCTAGCCTAACCTACCCGAATGTATTCGAGGTTAGGAGGGCTAGGATGCAGCATAGGCTACCTCAGAGGGAGGAGATTACCTTAGATAAGGTAACTGGGGAGATGAGGAAGTATACAAGAGCCCTAGCGTTAGGTTAGGGACAAGGGAGTCAACTACCAAGATCACCGAAACCCCTTGAATACTTCCTAGAAGGCAAAAAAACATATGTGCAGTCACTGAATCTTGTATGTATAAATTCCTATATCTTAATTTCATAATATAACACTAGGAACACTTATTATATCATGCAAGAAGTAAACATGAACACTTAGGCTATGGAGCCTAGAGGCTAGGCTAGCAATCTAGCATAGGGTTCGGCTAACTGTGTTCGCCGGAAATGAATACTATCGGCATAATATAACTAATTCCTAGCAATGAAGATTAAATAACTAATGTTGATAATTAGTTATAAGACCGGGAAGGGCTGTTCTGGCTAACTAAATAGAGCATGCAAGGCGAACAGCAGCGTCGCAACATGACGCCTCCGGTCGGGGCACAGCTCCGCCACAAAACACAGGATTTAAAGATAAAAAGTTGTTACTTACGGCTGGAGCTTATTTATACAGTACAAGAATATGGTACTCAACTTTCCAGAAGAAGGCGAGGCTGAAGATTGCGACATGATGAAATTACTTAGCGAGCACTGGGAAAAACGCCTAGTTACTGTAGAGACGCCAAGTAAGAAGGAATGAGGATAGGCGCGCGGATGTGACGTCAGTCAAGATGGTGGCCGGCTATGGCGGCCGTTTGTTTACATCGCTAGGTACCGTAACAGTAACGCAGGAGGAGAGCTTAGCAACGGCTCCTCCCATACTTGGCACACTCCCCATCGAAGCGTAAACGCTATGTGGGATGCAGATAGCTATGTGGCGTGTTAAGCATACGTTCCCTGTTATTATACGATACCCTAAAGGGAAACCTCATGGGTACTCACGCCAGAAGTTAGAATTCTGTGAAAGCTTTAGTTTAATTCTCTGGGAATATCTTCTGTAGTCATGTATACCCTAAGGAAGCTACTGAAGGAACCTTCCATCAGGACGTCATGGCTTAAGCCCAAAAATTCTATTTATTATCTTATTTCTTTACTGGACTATTTTCCCTGTTGGAGCCCTTTAGTTTATAGCATCCTGCTTTTTCAACTAGGTCTGTAGCTCCGCTCGTAATAATAGTAATAATAACTACATAGATGTGTTCCAGCACTATATACAAACCTTACATTCTTTACATAGGAGTATTATTTCAGCATTTGCTAAAACTAGACTTGAGAGCTTTTGTGAGGTGTAAGTACCTACCCTGCGCTAGTTAGAAAAGGAGATAGCGGCGTTAGACCATCTACCCTGCTCATACTAACAGTAGTAAACAACTGCCACTTTTTATTTTGACATAGTGGAGTACAGACGTATTACTCCTCCACTAAATCCAAAGTAAAGATTTCTGTATAACTGCCCTAAAAGCAAAGGCGAGTTGTACCTTGCTTGCGCGCTGCTAGTAGGTAGATGAATGTGCATAGGTGGACTACACCTTACCTCTGCAGACTGGGAAGGGTGCATGCTCGAGCGCCTCTTGTCACACCTCGCCCCGTCACTGCTCTCCTCATAGTCACAGGCTTATTGTTTGGAAGGACTTGTTGATGGCGCTCACTTCCGTAGGGAAGAGGAGCTAAAGGATGGGCGCAAGCCAACATCCTCTAGGCCCCTCCCTTTCCATGGCACTCCACCTAAGCCAAGGAAACAGCTGTGTGGGGCTGAATCAGGAACGATGCCATTCTCGAGGGATGCCCCTTGATTCTTGGACCTTATCCAGGCAGTGAAGCAGGCAATCTCAGAATTGACCATCTCTTCCCCAACAGTTCCTTCCCCAGGCATTCCTACCATCCCGTTGTAATTCTCCAAGCGGAGTGAGGCCACGGCTAATCCCAGATGCAGTAGCTTTGATAAGTAGCCACCTCCTCTCGCACCTCCTGATTCTCTGGTGTCCTCTAAGTATCTTGAGTACCTGAAGACTAAGGCACTTACCAGCCAGGATACTGACTGGGAGGTTCTGGTTTTGATTCCTGTTGCGCCACAGAGGAGGCAAAGGAAACGGAGGGCAAACACTCCTCCGGCGGAGGATAATGTTTCCTTGAATGAGCAAAGGTTTAAGGTCTTGGAGGGAGATCTCTCTCACAGACAAATATATCCTTTCGCCTATAGAGTTGTGCCATCCTGAACCTCCTACCTTGGTGGCAGGGGGTCCTCCTTCTGCTCTCTCTGAAGGGGCAAGACCTAAGGAGTTGGAAAGTAAGAGTTTTTCCTCTCTCGAGGACTTTAATATCTGTCCAAGGGAAAGGAAGGACACCAAGATGTTATCTAAGAATTGGCGCTAACAGACGGTGTGCTATCAACTCGATCTTTCTAATCTCAAAGCCCCAGACTCGAGTTTGATGTGGCGCTTTCAAATCAAACTAAGGATACGCAAGATTTTCTGAATGTGCAAGTCTCTGTGTCGGAAAACTTGAAGCCCAGTAGATCTTCAAAGCTCCCACCGTTACTTCTGTCACACCAGAGATATTTTTACGTTCACTTGGGCGCCTTTCAGATACAGTACTTCTAATTGTTGATGCAGATGTGGCTAATCTAGTCCTATCAATACCTGCTGAAAGACTACCTAATCTCTCCTTAACTGTTTCGGGTCTGTCATAGCTGGGAGTTGCAGCTATGTCAGCTATCCAAGCCTGCTCATGGATAGACCACTGGTTCGAAGCAGTCTCTTGCCCTGCGGTGTCACAGAACCTGAAGAACAAAAATGTTTGTGAATAGTTTGAGGATGTACTAGATCTTGTAAGGCCTCCCTGATCCCCCCCCATAAGCCCATATGTTCCAAATTTCTAAGTACTCATTTAAATGGTACTGAAAATAGGTAAATTTCAGGTTAAAAGTAATCTGATAGCTAGGTAGGAACAGTTGAAAATTAGAAAAAAAGAAAAAGTCCTTTGTGGAAGGAAGAAAGTCTACAAAAGATTTCTGTACTTTCTATAGTACAGTGTGCCATTCAATGCACGTTAATGGCTGTTTTCTTCTGGTCTTCTTGAAACCATTGTTCATGAATGGTCTTCTATTGAAATTTAAGGACTTGTCATTCTCAGGTTTGTTTGTATGCTTTGAAGTAATAGAATTTTATGAAGAGTTTTTGTAAAACAATATACAAAAACATTCTACTTGAAATATACTATTATTCTATGAATTTATTGCCTATTCTTTTAATTTTTGTATGATTGAACAAAGTATTTTAAAGCTATATTTGGAATTCAACCTTCTCAATATAAGCTACCAGTTATATTTATTTATTTTCATAAAAATCATATCAATGAACCTCTCCTGATAATCATATTGCTTTCATCTCTGGAAGCTCAGTGTCGGCGTTACTCCGTAAAACGAAGAAATACGATTCATGGAATTGCAAATCCTTTTTTCTGCATTCCATCTTTATATTTGCAGTGAGGGTTCCTTTAACGGAGCAATGGAAATGTTCAACTACATTGTTGCATCTGATTTGTATGCCGTCCTAGGGTTTAATTTTGTCCCAAGACTGGTAGCGAGTGAACTCCAAAGGGCTGATGTGAAATAGGTTCCCCTATCATTGGTTTGTATTGGGAAACTGTTTGCAGACCCAATTGATTACAGTTAATGCCTAACTTTCCACATCTTGCTGTTTAACAGATGTTACCTTGGGCCGTCTGGTAATTCATTCGATAAGGGCGAAAAGATATCCACATCCTTAGGGGAGGGGGTAAGGGTCCCACAATATCAACGTGAATATGAGCGAAGCCCATTCCTTGATGTTTGTCCTCGTTCCCCTCCAAATGTATCGCTCGGTGAGCATGTGGAAGGTCGAGCGGCCTGGTGGGTGTTATGAACTATGGGAGAGATTTAAAACCTCCTCCTTGATACCAATTAAGATAGAGGTAAGGTACTCATTTCGCAGGCAATGGTTGTCTCATCATATACTGTATGTCAAAATCCTACCACACGTGCCTCCTGTAATTCTTAGTTGTTCCAACACTGAATACTTACCTCGAACTACTTTCTTAGGAGTATCTGGGATCTCCTCCCATCCGACCAGAGTTTTGTGTTGTTTACCCTATTCCCATTTTCTATGAGAGATAACCTCAGGCGGAGTGATACGCGCCCTGAGGCTAACCCCGGGTCAGAGAGCATGCTTGCTCAGGTCTCGACCTCCAGTAAATTCTCTGGTCGCGTCGCGATATCATCTCGCCGCTCTCCTTAATCCCAGTGTGACTTTGTGTCCCCGACCCCTTTGTGTCTCACGCGGATCCCACGTGGTTCTTTTGTGCTCATCCCTGTGTGTTCTTGTGTCTCGTGGTGCTTCCTACTGCGTCATGGAGCATCCCCGCCGTTGCCCTGGGCCTATGGCCGGTAAATCGTGTGGTGCGTTCCTGTCGAAACCTGAAGTAGACCCGCACTCCTTGTGTTCGTCGTGTAGGGCAATGGGTGTTCCCCTACCGCCACGTGTCCGGAGTGAGTGTCCTGGAACGAGGTGCAGTGGGTGCGTTTCGGCACCAAGAAGAAGAAGGCGACAAAGAAGACACCTAAGAAGCCGAGCATCTCTTCTCCCCTTGCTTCGCCGGGCGTGTCGTCGGACCGAGCTTCCCTGCCACCCTCCCCTACCCAGAGTAGGGGACGAGGTAAGTCCGTTGCGGGGAAGAGGCCCGTGGCCCTTCCCCAGGAGTCTGATCTGCAGGATAGAGGGGTTGTGGCGTCTTTCCAGGCAAGTGTGGGGTCTGAGGGAGGGACGGGAGTTTGTGTGGGGGACGTAGTCCTGGTGAGAGCAGGGCACGTCTCCTCTGATGACCCTATGTGGGGGAAAAATGTTCCTAACTCTTCTCCAGCCTCTTGGGCTAGTTTTTCAGGAACATCTGCTGCCGAGGGTGCCGCCAAGAAAGAACACTCGCCGCCATCAGACCCCCTCGCGTGGGTACCCCCGAAGACGCCCTTCAGGTCCCCGCTGAGAATGGAAGAAGGTTTCGGTACCTGGTCCCCCACCGAAGAGCATCCGTGCTCCCCTCCAGCGCCATCTGCTACATTTCCGGACGTCTTCTTACAGGCCCCGTCGTCCATCGAGCATCGAGGGAACCCTCCTTCGTCATCGCGTGAGTCGGGCCCGCCTAAACGAGTCTACAAGTTGTCGGGCTCTTCAGTCGAGGCGTTTTCTTGCTCCTCGGAGGACGAAGCCCGGAGGAAACACAGAAGACGTCAAGAGAAGTCCCGCAGGAGACACTCCCGTTTTCACTCCCGCTCCAGGTCTCGCCACGGGAGTAGGCGTTCCGGATCCCCCAGAAGAAAATGGAGAAGTGGCTCCCCGGACGAAGAGTGGGTAGTCATCCCTCGCAGCAGACTGTTAGGGTTGGCAGCAGTTCCGGTCTCTTCAAGTTGGCGCCCTAGAGCCCATTCTCCGGAGAGATACTCGTCCGGTAGCAGATCCGACCGACAGAGGGATTCTTCATTCCAGGTCCCAGCAGACAGGCATAAGTCCGCGAAGGTTCCAACTCCATCCGCCCAGCGGAGAGAGTCGCCCCTTCGGTCTGGCAGCCGCGTCCAGACCTCCAAGGCATCCCTGAGCCATCAGGATCGTGAGGTACGGCTCCCCTCGTCGAGCAGACCCGCAGATACATGGACCTCCGTGAGGAAGGATAGACCGAGGACGGAGGCCTCCGTCTTGACAGCTATGCCCGTCCTTCGTCCAGAACCCCAGGAGATAGAGAGGGCCAAGGCCTTGTCTTCTCCCCGTACATCAGTACGTCCTGTGGAGGAGCTGGACGACCAAGGGGAGGGTTTAGCAGCGGAGGTGTCAGCCTATCGAAGGGTAATAGGGCTCATTCGGAGACACCACAGGCTGGACGAGCCCGAGCCCTCCTCCGAGGAATTCTGGCGGTCCAGTCTCAACAGACTTGTGGATGCCCCCGTCCAGCAGAGACCCTCCCTGGCACTACCGTTAGCCAGGGATGTGAAGCTAGGTAGAGCCCACGTGGACAAGATTGTGGCCAACCACGCTGAGGCTCCCAAGAACCAGAGTTCCTCCAAACTGCTCCAGGGCCTAAAGTCCCAGAGCAAGTTTTACCTCCCGGAGGGCCACCGTGCAGCCGCCTGTACACTGGAACCTGTACTCGCCGTTTTAGGCCAGGGAGCGGCTTAAGAGAGGGCCTCTACAGCACCAATCTTCTTTTCTCCATCAGAAGCCACCATGATGGAGGAAATAGCGAAGGACCTCGTGAACGTCTCCTCCTGGCTGGATTGGTGGGCCTCTACCCTAGTGGGCGTCCAGGCCTCGTACGACCTCACGGTTCCAGAGAATCGGGCCTTACTCAAGGAGCTTATTAGCTCGGGAGGTAAGGCCCTGAAGTTTCCGTCTTACCAGTCCCTAGCGCAGGCCGCCAACTGGGTCCTACGTAGGAGGGACACGGTCCTCAACAAGATCACTAGACGGCTTCCTGACAGAGAAGCGAGGTCCCTGAGAAGCCTAACCCTGTGGGACGACTCGATTTTCCCCCTGAAGGCAGCTGAGGAGTCAATTGAAAGGGTCAGGAAACTCAAGGATCCGGGCGATTCCAGACCCCCTCCAGTGAGGAGACCTGCACACAAAAGGTCTACCTCCGATGTTACTCTCCCTCCTCGGGCTTCACCTAGCCAGCCCAGGAGAGACACCACTACTACGGTCTAGTCACAGTCCTCTCAGCCCTCCCGTAGGGGAGCAGCCTTAGCTCAATCCTCCTATACGCCTTCCTATGCAGCGTCCAGAAGAGGGCGTTCAGGCCGCGCCTCTAGGAGGAGATAGGGAGGGAGGCTCCCTACTCCTGCTGAAACCTCAGGTGGGGGGATGCCTCAAACACTCTTGGCAAGCATGGAAAGACCACGGAGCAAACCCGTGGACTGTGGCAGTCCTGAAGGAAGGGTACAGGTTACCCTTCCTAGCGGAACTCCCACCTCTGATACCAGATCAGCGGGCAGGGTGGCTAGCCCCCAAGGACCCCTTGAAAAAGACAGCCCTGCAGGAGGAAGTCTCAGCGATGCTGGCAAAAGGAGCGATAGAACCAGTCAAGTACCCTGGTCTGGGGTTCTACAGCAGGCTTTTCTTGGTGGAGAAAGCAACAGGGGGCTGGAGACCGGTCATAGACCTCTCAGCCCTCAACAAGTTCGTGTGCAAGACCGATTTCAAGATGGACACTCCGAAGTCGGTCTTAGCGTCCGTGAGGGAAGGGGACTTAATGATGTCAGTAGATCTCAAGGACGCCTACTTCCAAATTCCAGTTCACCCCTCCAGCAGGAAGTACCTACAGGTGAAATGGGGTACCCAAACGTTGCAATTCAAGACCTTCTGCTTCCGGCTGCTGTCCACAGCCCCTCAGGTCTTCACGAGGGTCTTCACGACGGTCTCAGCCTGGGCACACGAACAGGGCATTCGCCTGATTTGGTACCTGGACGACTGGTTGTTACTTTCAGCCTCAGAGGAAGTACTGAGGGAGCAAGGCACGAAGCTTCTGCGGTTCTGCAACGTCCTGGGTATCATCATCGACCTGAAGAAGTCCCAGTTGATACCCTCCACCAGGATGACCTACCTCGGAATGGCCCTGGACTCCCGGTTGGCGAGAGCCTTCCCCCCCGCGGAGAGATTAGACAACTTAGACAACTTAGACCAAGTCCTCCGTCCCTTCCTGTCGGGCCAGCCCAGGAGAGCGAAGAACTGGCAGAGGCTGATAGGCCACCTTGTGTCATTAGAGAAACTAGTCCCCCAGGGCAGGCTGAAGCTCAGGGAGGTCCAGTGGAATCTGAAGGAGAGCTGGAACCAGAGGGACTCCCCCCACAAGGTGATTCCGGTTTTCCTGGAGACGAAGGAGGTCCTAGAGTGGTGGTGCGGCAGGTCGAACACCCTCAAGGGAATGCCCTTCCAAATTCCAGTTCACCCCTCCAGCAGGAAGTACCTACAGGTGAAATGGGGTACCCAAATGTTGCAATTCAAGACCCTCTGCTTCCGGCTGCTGTCCACAGCCCCTCAGGTCTTCACAAGGGTCTTCACGACGGTCTCAGCCTGGGCACACGAACAGGGCATTCGCCTGATTTGGTACCTGGACGACTGGTTGTTACTTTCAGCCTCAGAGGAAGTACTGAGGGAGCAAGGCACGAAGCTTCTGCGGTTCTGCAACGTCCTGGGTATCATCATCGACCTGAAGAAGTACCAGTTGATTCCCTCCACCAGGATGACCTACCTCGGAATGGCCCTGGACTCCCGGTTGGCGAGAGCCTTCCCCCCCCCCCCCCCCCCCCCCCCCCCCGCGGAGAGATTAGACAACTTAGACCAAGTCCTCCGTCCCTTCCTGTCGGGCCAGCCCAGGAGAGCGAAGGACTGGCAGAGGCTGATAGGCCACCTTGTGTCATTAGAGAAACTAGTCCCCCAGGGCAGGCTGAAGCTCAGGGAGGTCCAGTGGAATCTGAAGGAGAGCTGGAACCAGAGGGACTCCCCCCACAAGGTGATTCCGGTTTTCCTGGAGACGAAGGAGGTCCTAGAGTGGTGGTGCGGCAGGTCGAACACCCTCAAGGGAATGCCCTTCGCAGCCGACCCTCCAGAGATGCTCCTGTTCACGGACGCATCAAAGGATGGGTGGGGTGCACATCTCCTCGGAAGGTCAGCAAGAGGGAGTTGGACGGACGAGGAGAAGGCCCAGCACATAAACGTGCTAGAGATGCGGGCAGTGCGAAGGGCGTGCCTGGAGTTCGTCCATCTACTCCGGGGGAACACCATGGCTCTAATGTGCGACAATGCCACGGTGGTGGCCTACATAAAGAAACAAGGAGGACTAAGATCGAAGGAGTTGTGCATCCTCACGTTGGAACTTCTGGAATGGGCCGAAGTAGAACAGATCAGAATCTCAGCAAGGCTCATTCCAGGGAAAAGGAACGTCCTAGCCGACGGCCTCAGCAGGATGGGACAAGTAGTGGGTTCCGAATGGTCCCTGCACCCAGAAGTAGCCAAAACCATCATTCAAAAATGGGGATCACCGGTGATGGACCTCTTCGCAATGAGGTTGAATGCACAGCTCCCCGTGTTTTGTTCTCCTGTGTCAGACCCAAGAGCGGCATCCGAGGACGCCTTCCAGCACCCTTGGGACAACCTCTACGTTTACGCCTTCCCTCCATTCGGGATGCTCAGACAAGTCCTCAACAGAGTAAGGAGGGCGGACAACCTGTGGATGACTTTGGTAGTGCCCTGGTGGCCGGAGAGAGAATGGTTCGTGGATCTAAAAGAACTGGCACAACTTCCACCTTGGCCCCTTCTGGACAGGCCAGACCTTCTCCGGCAACCACATTTTCAAAGGTTCCACGTGAACCCTCGGTCCCTCCGCCTTCACGTGTGGAGGTTATCGAGCGTCTCCTGAGGAAAGAAGGCTATTCGTCGGGGACGGCAACGAGGATGTCAGGCTACCTGAGGCGATCATTGGCAGCGGTCTACCAGGCAAAGTGGGCCACCTTTACTAAATGGTGCGCCTCTAAGAACATCAAGCCCCTGAGGGCCTCCATCCCGGAGATAGCGGACTTCCTAGTTTATCTCAGGGACGTGGTCAACATGTCCATCCCGGCCATCAAGGGAGTACAAGCTGTTCTGGACCAAGTCTTCCTCCTGAAGGGCATCGACCTAGGAACCTCCAGACATCTCTCGATGCTCATTAAGAGCTTCGAGCAATCGTGTCCCCCGCAAGCCGTTAGGGTACCACAGTGGGACGTGGCCAGGGTCCTGAAGATGCTGTCAGAACCTCCCTTTGAACCCCTAAAGGACATCGTGGACAAGGATCTCACCCTCAAGACAGTTTTCCTATTGGCATTAGCTTCAGTTAAACGAGTTGGGGAGATCCATGGTCTGTCCTACGAAGTCGCTCATTCGAAGGGTTGGCGGGAGGTCACCTTCAGGTTCGTGCCATCCTTCGTAGCGAAGACCCAGAATCCGGCCGTGTAGGATCCCAGGTTTGAGGGGTTCTCAGTACCAGCAATCCCTCGCTCAGACAACTCGAGGGACTTGCTTCTGTGCCCTGTCAGGGCGGTAAGAAAATACTTAGAGAGGACAGCCAGGCTTCGGCCCGAGATCAAAAGTCTTTTTGTTTCCACAGGCTTAGTGAAGAAGCCAGTCTCGAAGAACACTATCTCCTTCTGGCTGCGGCAGGTGATTATCAGGGCCTGCAGTAAGGCAGATATCCCCCTGCCGGGAAAACCCAGACCCCACGACATTAGGGGTCTTGGTACTACGTTAGCTTTCGAAAAGAATATGGCAGTGGGCCAGATCCTGAGAGCAGGCACCTGGGCTAACCAGTCTACCTTCACTGCTCACTACTTGAAGGACTATTCAAGAAAATCCCTGGACGGGTTCTCGATAGGTACCGTCATTTCCGCGCTCCAAACGGTTTAAAGGTGTAGCCCCAATGATAACCACGGGTAGTAAGTACAAGAGACACAGGTTCGTTCCTTGAACCCCCTTGTTCTTCCTCCCCCTATTTCTGCTTCAAATGGTCTCAGATAGGACTCTGAGCTGGCTTCAAGTACTCCAACTTTGGAAGGACATGTCTCCTAGGATTTCTTGCAGAGTGAGTTACTCAGACACTAAGATGAGTTTTTTGTGTAGTTTCCTCTTTTCTTGCTTTTCTTTGGGGTCAACAGGACCTAGCCTCCTATCTAGGTCTTTGGATATGTCTCAGCATGGTCTCAGAAGTTTAAAAGGCCACTCCCACCTCCTTAAGTATGTCTCCTAAGAAAGTAGTTCGAGGTAAGTACTCCGTGTTGGAACAAATCACAAATTTTAAGTAATTTGTATTTTCCCTAACAGTACAGTACTTACCTCGAACTACTTTCGGGTAATGGCCCTCCCTGACTTCCCCGAGTGCCTTCTGGAATTCTTAGAGACCTAAGCTACCAAGAACTTACTGGAGGTCGAGACCTGAGCAAGCATGCTCTCTGACCCGGGGTTAGCCTCAGGGCGTGTATCATTTCGCCTGAGGTTATCCCTCATAGAAAATGGGTATAGGGTAAACTACACAAAACTCTGGTCGGATGGGAGGAGATCCCAGATACTCCTAAGAAAGTAGTTCGAGGTAAGTACTGTTAGGAAAATTACAAATTACTTAAAATTTGTGATTTTTCTGCTGTTTTGAGGTATGTTATCTTAATTTGGACAGCATTAATGGTATTTCTGGAAATTGTATCTTCAGATTCTGATGCTGCAGGAGTACTTGGCAATTGCCGATAATTGCTGCTGTTGGCTCTCTGACCAGCAGTCTTCTTTTTTTTGTGAAGGAGTGAATCAAGTGCTGATGGTCTTTTTGCACCACATATTGTATAGCCATCCCTCAATCATGTATTTGAAATGCCGAATGACATGGTGGACTGGAATTACTTTTCTATTGAACGTATAGTATTTATGTACCGTTGGATATAGCCTCTTGCTATAAAATGCTAGTGGTGGACATAAGTTGTCTGTATCCTGCTTGAGTACTGCACCCATTGATGTGCTTCTTGCATGTATAATCAGTATAAGGGCCCTATTAGAGAGAGAAAATACTAGTGTTGCAGCAGAATTAAGGTCTTTTTGCCAGTAAACAATATCTTGGGAGTCCATGTTTGTGTCACAATTTTTTGGCTTCAGAAGCAATAGTGAGGGGTGGGATGTTGTCTGATAGAATGGCAAATTTTGCGATTGGTTTGGTAGAATTACTCTTCAGGGTTGCAGTTTAGTAACCTTTCAAATTTAATAGTTAATGTTTTGAAAATTGTGTATATAGCACAGTTATTAAGCGTTTTATTATATAAATTAGTAATTAGGTGATATTAAAATGTTATCTGGAGTTTCGAGTACCGAAATTCCCAGACGAAAGGTTTGTCTATTTAGGATGATATTTGAATTAATGTTGGAAATTAGATGGCCTTTTCTCTTTCCTTCACCGGCTAACAACCATTTCATAAGTGTGGGAGTCGGCAATATGAACATCAGTGGAGGTTCGTAGTAATAACCAATTTTAAATATTCAACTTAGCCGGTGAATATATAGCTGCAACTCTGTTGCTCGACAGACAAACTCTACGGAAAAAACTCGCCAGCGATCGCTACACAGGTTGCGGGTGTGCCCAACAGCGCCATCTGTCGACCAGATACCCAGCTCTTATGTAAACAAAGACTCAATTTTCTCTCTGTCGACGTGTCGACAAGACGTACTTTACTCGCTGTTGCTAAACTGGAGTTTTTCACATCTAATTGGTGAAGTACTATATTCTGGTTTTGAGCTTTCGCAATGCAGGTGTTTTATCTTCATCTTAAATCTTGAACTCGTTTTGGATAGATTTAATTATGGTGACAAAGAGAGTATGGACTTTCTTTCACTTTTAAATGGCCGACCCTTCCCTTAGACGGAAGTGTGTTTAGGCTTTTAGTAATTATCTTATCACGTTATAAATTATTTAAAGATTTTCTCTATATATTTTATATCTCTCCGCCTTTATTAGGCCTCTTCGATTAACTTTCCATTTATTATAAACATATAAAAATAAATTTTAATGTTTTGTTTATATGCGACCTTTCCTGAGAGTAGGCGGTCCTAACTTGGAACCGAAGTTAATCAACGTTGAGCCCTTTATATCGTAAATAGCTTTTAAAGAGCTAAGGATTTAAAACTTTTTAAATGTAATATTTTATGAAAGAATTTCTTTGATAGTCTTCGTACTGTTTTCAAAGATGAACTAACGTTTAGTTTATTTATGCTACGCAGTTGTTGACGTTCAGGACGTTCAACATGCGCTCTATCGTTACGATAGAGAGAGAGTGTATCACGGTTTCACTTTGCAGTAAGAGTAAATCGATTCTGACGTTTTGTTCATTCTTTCTAAGCTTAAATGTTGTAAATTCTATTTTAAAGGAACTTTTTATTTGAAAAACCTTTCAGTTTTTTCCTTTAGTCAAATAACATGTTTTTTTGACGAAATATAATTGGGCTCTTCTCTTAGGTGCGAAATCAAGAGAGAAAGAGAGAGAGAGATAGAGACGGAGGGAGAGAGAGGAGAGAAAACGTTCCGTTCAAGCGGGTAACGTTGTTCTCGAGTTACTCTCGTCCCTAGTCTCTGTACGGGGAGGAAGGATAAAACGTTTTTAGTTTTTTATCCTCGTCCCCAGGCTATGTGCGGTGAGAGATTGAAAACGTAGTTTATATGAACTAGTGTTTAGTCTCTTTCCCAGCCACTGAATTTTTTATCTTAAAATATGTTTTCTGTTTTTTGCTGGTATTAATGAGCTTGCATTATAAGACTGATTTCGCAATTACTACCTTTTAATGAAGGGTAGAATTGCGTGTTTCAGGTAGAAATCAGTAAAAGTTTTGATTTCAGTGAAATAAGTGCAAAACAGAAAATCGAAGTGATAAAGTGATATGCGCAAAGTGTTACAGTTGCGTCCGAGGGTTCGTCTGTTCGTGCCTGTCGTTCACCTAGTCCGGGACCTATTGCAAGCTCCCAAGCCCAGGGGAGAAGTAATGTCGAACGACTTATGGGTTCGAGAGGCCTTGATCAACGAACAGACGTTTCCCTCTATGGTATCGGGTGTATCTTACCAAGATCTCCCCTACCATAAGACGAGAGAGACGTTTTTTCCCCTCGTCATCCGAAGGCTTTTCGCATAAGAAACCTGTCACAAGGTTTCGAAGCCCTTAAGCGAAAGTCAGTCCTTTCAGGACAGGTCCAGCGTCCTGGTTACAGCCATTAGGACAGCTCTGACCCTATGCAGTCATCGGATAACTGCTCGCCGCCTAACAAAAGCGTAACACAGACTCCGAGAGTCTTTTTTGTTGGCAAAGTGTTGCGGTCACAGACGTTACCCTAGTCTCTTACCACAACCATTTCCGTTGATCCTTAATGGGTTGTATGGCAAGACATGCAGAATATGCTTGCCTCCCTTATGGAAGACTATTCTCCCGATTAGTCCGTTGAGTCTAGCCGTTTATCTCATCGATATCCTGGCTTTCAGCCAACCTAACGTTCCTTTGTGCTTCCTGTTGACTTTGGCGTAGCTAAGTCACGTCAGTCAGGTTGTTTAGAACCACACTCGATGCGGTCTCGTGTGGATTTTCAGCCGCATTTGGACGTTAGGCCACTTGCTGATACTCCTGTTGACGTTCAAGACGTTCGCTAACAATCGGAGTTGACTTGTTTTGACGCTGTGCGTCAACCTCCGCATTCTAGAGTTGTTTTGACTGCTCAGTCTAGGCAGTCAAAGCAGTCTCGAGTGGACGCTGTGCATCCTCACGCACCTGTTGTGGTTGACAGTTCAGTTGTTGACAGTTCACAGACTGTCAAGCAGTTACATGACGTTCCGTGCTGGTCCGCTACTAATGCACCAGTGAGTGTGGACTCTGCTTGTAAAGCATTGCCACCACGGTAGGTCTCTCCCTTGCTTGAGACTCAGCTTTTATCGGACAAGGTTCCTGTAGATGAGGAAGTTGCTGTTCCCCATCCTACTGATATTCCCTTGAGGACTCTGTCAGATGGAGAGGAGCCTAAAGCTGCTTAGCCCCCTATGGACTTTAATTAAATCATGATGATTTTTTTTTAAGGATCTTTGTCCGGATCTTTTTGTAACTGCTGCTCCTCGTTCGCCTAAACGTCAGAGCTTACACTAGGCCTAGCTACTTCGAAGCCGTTGTTTTTAAGCTAGTGCTCTCTCGCTCTCCTAGAGAGCTTTACGTTGGCTAGGCGACTGGTTTATCACCAGGAGGAGTTTGGGGGATACAGCCTTTGCTTTCCCTTCTTTTAAACTGACTTATAGAGCGAGAGTCTGATATGACACGAGAGAAGTTCTCGGCTTGGGAGTTCATGCCTCTGCCCGGATAGACTTCTCAAATCTCGTAGACTCTCCCTGGCGCCTGGCCAGGAGACGCTCCAAGTTTTTTACAGGTCAACTTCACAGCTGTTTTCGAGCCTTTGAAGTTTTGCTGTACAATTATGTCATGCATAAACAAGGCTTTCAGGGATGGAAAGCGGTACCGCCTCAGTCGCTAACCCCGTCTGTTGCCACACCTGCTCCCGTAGACCCTAAATGGGCTTTGCTGCAAGACATGCAGTCCAAGCTTGCGTCCTTGATAGAGGACTTTAATGCGGAGAAGGTTGCTGCCGAACCTTCTGGCCAACAACCTTCCAACCGGTCGGTTGTGCGCCCTGTTGACGCTGAGGTAACCTTCTCGCGTCTGCCAGTTGAGGTGGTTCCTCCACCGATGCGACCCAGTGTGGGTTGCCAGCCGCACGTTGACGTTAAGCGACGCTCGGAGGTGGTTGTTGACGTTCAGGACGTTCAACAACCAGCAGAGGTGACTTGTTTTGAAGCAGTGCGTCAACCTCAGCAACCCGGTAGGGTGTTGACTGCACAACCCAGACGGTCTAGACAGTCTCGGGTTGACGCTGTGCTTCCTCGCGCACCCATGGTTGTTGACAGTTCACAGACTGTGCAGCAGTTCCATGATGTTGCGTCCGGGTCCGTCACGCATGCACCAGTGCGACCGGACTCAGCGAGCCAGACGTTGCCCACTCCGTTGCCGTTTCCTCATCAGTTTCGGATGAGGAACCCTCTGATGAGGACGTTGCTGAACAACAAGACGATCAGCCCCCAGAATAGATCAAGCCCTGCTATCCATCCAGAAGATGCTGAAGAAGGAACGCTGCTCAGTCAGGCTGTGGATGAGTCTGGTAGGGACGCTGTCATCCGTGGAACAATTTGTGTCACTAGGAAGACTACACCTCCGTCCTCTTCAATACCATCTAGCTTTTCACTGGAAAAAGGACAAGACGCTAGAAGCGGTCTCGATCCCGGTTTCCGAAAAGATAAAGTCTTGTCTGACTTGGTGGAAGGACAATATCAACCTAAGAGAGGGTCTTCCCCTGGCTGTTCAGACTCCCAACCACGTTCTCTTCTCGGACGCATCGGACGTGGGCTGGGGCGCGACACTAGACGGTCGGGAATGCTCAGGACTGTGGAACTCAAGTCAGAGGAGCATGCATATCAACTGCAAGGAGCTGTTGGCAGTACATCTGGCCTTGAAAAGCTTCAAGTCTCTCCTTCGAGGCAAAGTGGTGGAAGTTAACTCGGACAACACCACGGCCTTGGCGTACATCTCCAAACAAGGAGGTACCCACTCACTGACGTTGTACGAGATCGCAAGGGACCTGCTCATCTGGTCAAAAGGTCAAGACATCTCCCTAGTAACGAGGTTCATCCAAGGCGACTTGAACGTTATAGCAGATTGTCTCAGTCGGAAAGGGCAAGTAATTCCAACCGAATGGACCCTCCACAAGGATGTATGCAAGAGACTTTGGGCCACTTGGGGTAAACCATCCATAGATCTCTTTGCAACCTCGCTGACCAAGAGGCTTCAAATCTATTGCTCTCCAGTCCCGGACCCAGCAGCAATACATATAGATGCTTTCCTCCTAGATTGGTCACATCTGGATCTCTACGCATTCCCACCGTTCAAGATTGTCAACAAGGTACTGCAGAAGTTCGCCTCTCACGAAGGGACAAGGTTGCCGTTAGTTGCTTCCCTCTGGCCCGCGAGAGAATGGTTCACCGAGATACTTCGATGGTTAGTAGACGTTCCCAGAAGTCTTCCTCTAAGGGTAGACCTTCTACGTCAGCCACACGTAAAGAAGGTACTCCAAAGCCTCCACGCTCTTCGTCTGACTGCCTTCAGACTATCGAAAGACTCTCGAGAGCTAGAGGCTTTTCGAAGGAAGCAGCCAGTGCGATTGCTAGAGCAAGGAGAGCGTCTTCCATTAGAGTCTACCAATCGAAGTGGGAAGTCTTCCGAGACTGGTGCAAGTCAGTTTCTGTATCCTCGACCAGTACCTCTGTAGCTCAAATAGCTGATTTTCTCTTATACCTGAGAAAAGGACGATCTCTTTCAGCTCCCACTATCAAGGGCTACAGAAGCATGTTGGCATCGGTCTTCCGGCATAGAGGCTTAGATCTTTCCAAACATAAAGATCTGCAAGACCTCCTTAAGTCTTTTGAGACCACCAAGGAGCGTCGTTTGGCTACCCCTGGATGGGATTTAGACGTGGTACTAAGATTCCTCATGTCAGACAGGTTGGAGCCGTTACAATCAGCCTCCCTGAAAGATCTCACTCTTAAGACTCTTTTCCTGGTATGCTTAGCCTCGGCTAAAAGAGTCAGTGAGATTCATGCCTTCAGCAAGAACATCGGATTTTCGTCGGAAAAAGCCACTTGTTCGCTGCAACTTGGTTTTCTAGCCAAAAATGAGCTGCCTTCTCGGCCTTGGCCTAAATCTTTCGATATTCCCAGCTTATCGGAGATCGTAGGCAATGAACTAGAAAGAGTCTTATGCCCTGTTAGAGCTCTTAAGTTCTATTTAAAGCGTACTAAACCTTTACGAGGCCAATCTGAAGCTTTATGGTGTTCAGTTAAGAAACCATCCTTGCCTATGTCAAAGAATGCTTGGTCAGACTTTATCAGATTGTTTATACGAGAAGCTCATTCACATCTGAGTGAGGAAGACCGAACATTTCTTAAGGTGAAGACGCACGAAGTTAGAGCTGTAACAACTTCCGTGGCCTTTAAGCAAAATATATCTCTGCAAAGTATAATGGACGCAACCTATTGGAGAAGCAAGTCAGTGTTCGCGTCATTTTACTTGAAAGATGTCCAGTCTCTTTACGAGAACTGCTACACACTGGAACCATTCGTAGCAGCGAGTGCAGTAGTGGGTGAGGGCTCAACCACTACAATTCCCTAATTCCTTATCCTTTTAATCTGTCTCTTGAAATGTTGTTTTTTTTTTATGGGTTGTCCGGAAGGCTAAGAAGCTTTTCGCATCCTGGTTGATTTGGCGGGTGGTCAAAGTCATTTCTTGAGAGCGCCTAGATTAGGGGTTTGATGAGGTCCTGTTGTATGGGTTGCAACCCTTGATACTTCAGCTCCTAGGGGTCGATCAGCATCCTAAGAGGATCGCGAGGCTCCGTAAGGAAGACGTACTTAAAAGGCAGAGTAATTGTTCAAGTCGACTTCCTTACCAGGTACCTATTTATTTTGTTTTTGTTATTTTGACAACTTCTAAAATGAAATAAAAAACTCTTAGCTCATAAAATGTAAACATATATTACTGGTCTCTACCCACCATCCTGGGTGTGAATCAGCTATATATTCACCGGCTAAGTTAAATATTTAAAAATGATATTTTAATTATAAAATAAATTTTTGAATATACTTACCTGGTGAATATATAAATTAAATGACCCTCCCTTCCTCCCCAATAGAGACGCAGTGGGACGAGGAGAAAATTGAGTCTTTGTTTACATAAGAGCTGGGTATCTGGTCGACAGATGGCGCTGTTGGGCACACCCGCAACCTGTGTAGCGATCGCTGGCGAGTTTTTTCCGTAGAGTTTGTCTGTCTAGCAACAGAGTTGCAGCTATATATTCACCGGGTAAGTATATTCAAAAATTTATTTTATAATTAAAATATCATTTTTAATAATAATTATTATTTCTATACGTGCTCACCCTCCTTCCCACTGATTAGTGGCATCAAGAAGCGATACATGCTCAACAGGTTATTGTTGTTGGAGGCTGGTCTCATTGCTTTAATAGAGGCATTAATACCGTATTAGAAGGAAATAAAACTGGAAACTTCTTAATTTTAAGGAGTAACATAAACATTCCAAGCTTCCAGAGACGAAAGTAATGTGAAAGTCAGGGGAGTATAGAAATAAGAAGTTTTATTTAAATTCTGCTTTTGCTGTAATACATTTATTACCTTTTCAGACAAAGCCAAGCGAAGTTCTCGGAACGGCCTGGTATTGACCCCAAAAAAACCAGCATAATTCTGTTTCCAGGACAGGGTACTCAATATGTTGGTAAGATTATTATTATTTTTTTGTTACTAACATTTGTTTCATTATTTTTATAATTGTTCCCTTTTAAAGATTAGTTTTAATGTATAGTTTTAAGTAATAATTGAATGAATCTTCCTTACCCAACATTGCTCTATGTTTCAAGCATGAGCTGGATAAAAATTGAAAGGAGAGAGTTGTCTTGGATTCTAACTTTCCTGCTTAGTGTTCACACATCTCACCACCAGTTAAGTTACCATAATTTATTGATACGTAATCAATTTTGGTTTGCTTCTTACTGTGGATGGGTGAACAAAATTTCTTTTAGTGAGACTTTCCTGAAGCAAGTACTAAATGGAGTAAAATCTTTGAAAATGCCTCCGGCCACTATTGCTGCCTTAGTGTACTTGAGCTCTTTTAAGTTGTCCTCACATTGTTTTGCCGTTATTTGTACCTGTGGTCCCCTCTGAAGGTCCAGCACTTTGCTGCAGTAGAGGGGCTTGAGTGTCCCAATGATGGGCTGGGCAATGGCGGAGGGGTAGTTTATCCACCCTGACAGGCTCAACCATACCGCTAAGGCCAGTTCTGAGAGACCAGACCAAGACTGGACCCCTATAGGCCTTCTCCTTTATTTTAAGATAGGCAAAGGCTAGGAGAAGGAAAACTCCAAAATCAAACCAAACAAGACCCCAACGGCGGAGCTTCCCAGCACCGGCGGAAGAGGGCAATGCCTGTCGGGCAGGCAACAAGGCGGGCCTTGACATAACAAGAACCCGGCAGCCCGATGCAACCAACATCGGAGAAGCCGCCTGTCTCATATGTCTTGAGCCGCGGTGGAAATGATGTGGGCCAAGTGTGTGTGCGTGGCCGTTGCAAAGCCACGACCACCCAAAACAATATACCTAGCTACTGGCATTCTGTCGTTTCCTCCACCCTTCTTCATCTCTTTCTCACCATCATCATCATCACCACCACCAGCAAGTCCTGAGGCGACAGCACTGTGGGTGAAGGGGGCAGGCCTGGATAGCTGGAAGCCCTTAGCCCACGACTGCACTCAGGCGGCGAGTCTAAGATTCAGTCGCTCTCTGGTGACGGTGCCGTGACACCAGAGTTCGGCAGTTGGACTCGTGACTGGGCTGGCCTATTGAGGACACCGCAGCCCACCCCACATGGGGAGGCCCCTAGAAAAGGTGGGGTAAACATCGGACACGGCAAACCCGTCTGGTCAGCTCACCGCGGCTGGCGGACATCCCACTAATGCGGTCGAAATAACAAGAAAAAAATATTAACCTTAGGTGCGTGGAACATCCACACCCTTCAAGACGTGACGAACACCAACCGCCCGGAACGACGTACAGCCCTCGTCTGCAAGGAGCTAGCCCGCTTCAATGTTGATGTGGCGGCTCTTAGCGAGACCAGACTACCCGAAGAGGGCAACATCAGGGAAGCTGGAACAGGCTACACCATCTTCTGGAAAGGCAAGGCCCTAGAGGAGCCTCGCATCCACGGTGTCGGCTTCGCCGTCCGTTCCCAGCTAGTGCAGCAGCACAACCTCGCTCCCAAGGCCATCAGTGAGCGCCTGATGACTGTCCGCATCCCCATCACGCGGGACAGACATCTCACCCTGATCTGTCTACGCCCCGACTATGACCTCAACCGATGATAACAAAGCTGCCTTCTACACCCAGCTCGACCGCACCATCCAGGCAGTGCCCGCCAATGACAAGCTCGTTGTGCTTGGCGACTTTAATGCCCGAGTAGGCAAAGACCATCGCCTGTGGGAGGGAATCATCGGCCGCCATGGCATTGGAAATTGCAACGCCAATGGCCAACTCCTACTGGGTCTGTGTGCAGAACACCAACTTGTGGTAACCAACACCATCTTCCAGTTACCAAAGCGACAAAAGACCACATGGAGACACCCACGGTCTAAACACTGGCACACCCTGGACTACGTCCTGACCAGAGCCAGAGACCGAGGAGACGTCCGCATCACCCGATCCATGCCCGGAGCGGACGACTGCTGGACGGACCACAGACTCCTCATCTCCCGACTCTCCGTGACGACCCTACGACCACCCAGAAGGGCACCTGACAGCGTACCACACCAACGCTTTGATTGTAGTAAGCTCCGCAACCCACAGGTGGCACAGAACTACAAGGAGGCCTGCGAACAATACCTCGCAGACCCTGTGGGTCAGGCCACTGTCGAGCACCACTGGACCACCCTCAGAAACGCCATGGCCCGTGCCGCGGAGGAAACACTAGGCTTCACCACCAAGAAACGGCAGGATTGGTTTGATGAGAATGATGCTACCATCTCTCTTCTCATTGAAACCAAACGACAAGCACGCCTGACTTTGGAAAACCAACCAACAGCAGCTAACAAATGTGCTCACAAGGTGGCTGAAGCTGGTTGCCAAAGAGGTATCCGTGAAGCCCAGAACACCTGGTGGCAAAGAAAAGCTGCAGAAATACAGTGTTTCGCTGACCAACGTGACCTGCGCAGCTTCTATGCAGCAACAAAAGAAATATTCGGTCCCACACGGTCATCAGTGGGCAGCCTGAAGGACGCGGATGGGGCCACGACCATCACCGACAGCGAGGGCATCCTGGCCAGGTGGAGGTCTCACTTTGAGAACCTCCTCAATGACCAAGCAGACACCCCAGACGATCTCCTGCGAATGACCCCGCAGCATCCCGTCCGTCACTGGATGGCACTACCACCCTCCATCCATGACTTCAACAAGGCCCTGCAGCGCATGAAGCCCGGCAAAGCCCCAGGGCCAGACAACATCCCGTTGGAGCTCCTCACTCACGGTGGCCCCGGCTTGAGGAACCGTTTGATGCTCCTTATACTGAAAATATGGGAGACCAAGACCCCCCCCCAGTGACTTCCGCGATGCAAACATCACTACCATCTTCAAGAAGGGAGACAGGGAGAACTGTAACAACTACCGGGGAATATCACTACTAAGCATCGCGAGTAAGATTTTCGCTCGGATTCTCCTTGACCGCCTCCTTATTCTCGCAGAAGACGTCTTGCCAGAGTCCCAGTGCGGCTTTCGACCTTCCCGCGGGACCATAGACATGATCTTCTGTGCGCGACAACTACAAGAGAAGAGCCTCGAATAACAACAGCCCATAATGTTCATCTTCTGGGATTTGAAAAAGGCCTTCGACAAAGTACCTCGACCTGCCATGTGGGCTGTCCTCAAAAGATATGGCTGCCCACCCGATTTTGTCAAGCTGGTGCGTGCCCTCCATGACGGAATGGTTGGGAGAGTCTGCCACCAGAACTCTTTCAGACCCATTCCCCATCAACGGCGGCCTGAAGCAGGGCTGTGTTCTGGCCCCGACGTGTTTCTCGCTATACACCGCTGCAATGTTCAACGAGATTCCCCCAGACACACCCTCAGTCGACCTACGTTTCCGCATGGATGGAGGCGCTTTCAACCTCGCTAGACTCCGCGCCAGAACCAAGACCACCTTGTGTGCAGTGCGAGAACTGCAGTATGCTGACGACAATGCCACCCCAGGTCAGACGGCAGAGGACCTGCAGTCGTTAGCTGATGCATACAACTCTGCCTACGAACGCTTTGGGATGCAAGTCAACTCAGACAAAACCAAGACCCTCGTCCAACATCCACCAGGACTGATGCTCCCCAACTTCAATACCACAGTGAATGACCAACCGTTAGAACAGGTGGACCAGTTCTCCTACCTAGGGAGCATCCTAACATCAGCTCCCACAAGCAAAAAGGACGTGGAGAACAGGATCAGGGCAGCCCACTCCGCCTTTGGCCGACTCAACCGCCGCGTATTTAACAACCACGCACTGACAATGACCACCAAAATAATGGTGTTCAGGGCAGTAGTCCTCTCCACGCTCCTGTATGCATGTGAAACATGGACGCTATATAGTAACGATCTTAAAAACCTAGAACGCTTCCAACAAATGAAACTGAGGCAGATCTTGAAAATCCCCTGGGAGAGCCACACCACCAACATTGAAGTCTTAGAACGTGCCTCGCTGTCCAGCGTGGAGGCCACCATCATCCACCACCGCCTCCGCTGGATAGGACACGTGCATAGGATGGAGCCATTTAGGCTCCCAAAGAAAATATTCTACGGAGAACTGACCCAGGGCACCAGACCACGAGGAGCCCCGAAAATGCGCTATAAAGATCAACTAAAGCGCACCCTGGCTCTAACTGACATCGATCCTTCCTCATGGGAAGAAACAGCCAGGGACAGGAAAACCTGGAGGAGTACAGTACACCATGGCACCGTGGACTTCGAGGAGAGGAGGAGACAAAATGAGGAGGCTAGGAGGAGAAGAAGGAGAGAGCGATTAGAACAGCCCCGCCCACCACCTACCCTCCCTTGTGAACACTGTCCGCGACTCTTCCACCACAGACTAGGACTTAACAGCCACATCAGGCATAAGCACCCACCCCATAGATAGGAGGCTGATGGCTAACGACAGAACCCAATACTCGGACACGAGTGGGCGCCGACGACGACGACGTACCTGTGGTGACTCTACTCTATTTTTATACCTAGTTTTTTTAGGTTGCCTTTTCTTGCCACTTATGTTTACTCCTGCACCAATCTTAGGTACTCTACATACTGTATCTGGTACTTTTATACCTGTGTATGCATCTGCCATTATGCCTCCTTTCTTAGCTTAATACATTGACTTTTTTTCCTTACCCTTCTTTACCATTTTTTAAGTGCCGTACTGTAATTTATAGCAGAACCCTCCATTGTGCTTTCTTTATTTTACACCCCCTACTAGTAAAAGTTTTATGCACTTTCCTCCTCATGGTTTGGACATAAAAGTTTTTCCTTTTGGTGGTTTCTAAATGTGGATCCTCCTCCTACGCTGGTGCCTTTAAATACCAGTACTAACTGTTCACAGTTCAATTGAGTGCGCACTTTCCTGGGAAGATGAATTTGATTATTTCAATACAGATCTTCTCTCGACGAAATTGATGACAATGGGGTGAGAATGTGACGTTAAGCATCTTACGTGAATTCAAAACTCATAGATCTGGTACTCAACTTAGATGGAGGGACAGTGGAGTCTGGCTCGACTACTGCTGCAGTCTCCCCTGACCTTGCTGCCCCTTTAATTGAAGAAGTCAGGGCTACCATTTCCGTGGAGGACGAACCCCTCGTACCGATGGACATGGCGGGTCTGGATATAGACGTAGAACCCAGGGACGAGCAGGTAAGTGGTGCCGAGTTGGTGGAAACCCTTTTCTCTCCTACTCCCTCTTCTACCTCTTCCTTTCTAGGTTTTGATAACTCTAAGGCTTCTCCTCGGGATCCCTCTGCCTCCGTACGACCCAAGGTGAAGCCAAACTTATAAGACTTCAGCTTTGCCAGTATCAACGTCACCGGTCCCCGGACCCTCGACAGCTGCTGATATTCATATTGCTCCTCGTAAAACCACTACTCCTAAGAAGTCTAAGTCTACCAAATCCAAGAAAAAACCAACGGGTGACTTTCAGGTACCCTGGGCTGATCTCCTCCCCATCCAACTGATCAAAGGATTGGTCAGGGATCAAGTTCAACATCACTCTGGTGCAATAACAGAGATTAAGGATATGATGGCTACTCTGATCCGCGCCGGAACTCAGTTTCCTCCCCCTTCGGCTCCAGACGCATCGAAGCTGCCGCCCTTCGATAAAAACCATCCTTGGCGGTTTGCCTTGCATGCTCCATTCGTAGATGGTTCCCTAACTCTGGAGGGCATGGGCACCCGCCCTCTAGAGGACTTGGAGTTCTATCCCCCGGGCCTAGCATTCCCGTTCAATGGTTTTGTACGGTTAAAGGAACATGCATTGTTCCGTATGGACAAGGTACCGAAGGAAACGGTCATATTTCCAAAAGAGCAGGCCCAGGCTATCTGGGCCAGAACACTATCAGAGTGGGGGTGTATTAACTCCAAGCTCACCCCACACAAAGGTTCCTACACTATTTTTACGACAGCGGCCTCCATCTCTTTGCCGCTCATAGACAAAGTCACAGAGCTGACTATACAGGCCATCAAGGAAGGCTCTTCCATGCCGGCTCTCAAGGAGACGGACCCCACCTCTTTGCTTATTCCGGGTACCTCGGCAGCCTGGGATGCTGCGGCTTCTACCTTCACGGTGGGGAAACTAGACCCGGACTGTGCCTCTACTCTTTTCTCTGAGAAGCTTTCCAGATTAATAGAGAGTCTTCTCAAAACTGAGTTCGAGACCCGTACTAGACTTGCTAGGTCCCTCCAATCCATCACCTCCATGGAGTCCCTAGCATCTCTTTACCCAGAGGAAACGCTGTTCAGAGTCGCCACAAAGAACCAGCTGCTATCCTACCAAATAGACCTCCATGACTTCTGGTCAGCTCGAGTTAGTTGCAGGAAGTTCGTTCTGTCGGAGGCCACCATCAGGCATGAGCCGAACAGACTGATAGCGTCCTCCTGCTGGGGTAAGACCCTCTTCCCTCAGACCGAGGTGGATAAGGTTCTTCAGGACGCAGCGAGGGCAAACCAGAATTTGCAGGTAAGGTGGGGTCTCTCAGCCAAAAAGAGGTTCGAACCCCAGAGACACACGTTCTTCAAGAAGAAGCAGAGGTTTAGTCCTTACAAGGCGGCCCAGGGTACCTCGTCCCCACAGTCTTCCGCGGCCTTGACTTCTCGACAACAGGCCCCTCCTCAGCAGGTAGTCTACCTCGCTGCTCCCCCTGGTACACAGCCCAACCCCTCTTGGATGCCTTCACCTGCATACAACCCTGCCTACGAATCCTCCGGTTCCTTTCGTGGATACCAAAGAGGGAGTTTCAGAGGTAGAGGACAGTTCTGCCAACGCGGCGGGCCTAGAGCAAGGGGTTCCCGTGGAGGGAGGGGCCCTAAGTTCACTCCCTCCCAATGATGTGATGCCTGTAGGAGGGAGACTTTATCACTTCCGGGATCATTGGACCTTCAGTCCATGGGCTCACAGCATAATATCAAGGGGCTTGGGTTGGAAATGGTCACAGGGATCCCCTCCTCCACCGGTGACCTTCTTCCAGAGACCCACTCCCATCCTGGAAGAGTACACCGCGGAGTTACTCAAGAAGAGAGCAATCAAGCGGGTTCGATCCCTGAAATTCCAAGGCCGCCTGTTTACAGTCCCGAAGAAAGACTCGTCGGCGTTGAGGGTAGTTCTGGACTTGTCGAAGCTCAACTCTTACATCCTTTGCGACAAGTTCCGTATGCTGACTATCTCTCAGGTACGGACCTTACTTCCCCGTGGGGCCGTCACCACCTCTATCGATCTTACCGACGCCTATTATCATGTCCCAGTAGCTCGAAACTTCTCTCCTTACCTAGGCTTCCGTCTCGGCCAGAGAGCCTTCGCATTCAAAGTCATGCCCTTCGGTCTCAGCATTGCCCCCAGGGTATTCACGAAACTGGGGGAGACGGTGCTCGAGCAACTCAGACACCAAGGGATACAAATCGTCGCCTATCTGGACGATTGGCTCATTTGGGCCCAGTCGCACCAGGAATGCAACAGAGCTACGTCGAAGGTACTCCATTTTCTCGCCAAACTGGGCTTCCAAGTCAACCTCCGGAAGTCCCGCCTACAACCATCAAGCCTCTTCGAATGGTTAGGCATCCGTTGGGACCTCTCAAAGCACAAGCTCTCCCTTCCTCCCAAGAAGGTGAGGGAGATAGCTTCCAAGGTCAGGAACTTTCTCAAACACAAACAGGTGTCCAGAAGAGCTTTAGAACAAATCCTCGGCCTACTCCAGTTTGCCTCACTGACCGATCTCCTATTAAAAGCCAAACTCAAAGACATCAATCGAGTTTGGAGAAAGAGGGCGACAATACCTTTAAGAGACAAGACCTCGAAGATCCCCTCTGTCTTGAAAATGAGACTACAACCATGGTCCGATCGGAGGAACCTCTCCAAGTCGGTTCCTCTACAGTTCCCCTCTCCACAAGTGACAATTCATACCGACGCGTCTCTGAGTGGTTGGGGGGTTACTCCCAACATCAGATGTTTCAGGGCTCTTGGTTACCCGCCATGAGACAGTTCCATATCAATGTTCTCGAAGCCATGGCGGTGTTCTTGACCCTGAAGAGAATCTCTCCTCCGAGGTCGACCCACATCAGAGTAGTCTCAGACAGCACGGCCGTAGTCCACTGCCTCAACAGGGGGGGGTCCAAATCACCCAACCTGAATCAGATCCTGGTCACTATCTTCACCTTGGCAGCCGACAAAGACTGGTTCCTGTCAGCAACTCACCTAGCAGGAGCCCAGAATGTGATAGCAGACTCATTATCCAGGACGAGCCCACTGGAATCGGAGTGGTCCCTGGACATGCACTCCTTCCGGTGGATACTCAGGCTGGTTCCAGGTCTCCAGGTAGATCTATTCGCGACCCGACTCAATCACAAACTCCCATGTTATGTGACACCGAACCTGGACCCTCAGGCTTATGCCATGGACGCATTAACCCTGGATTGGAACCATTGGCAGAAGGTCTACTTATTCCCTCCAGTGAATCTTCTACTGAAAGTCTTGCACAAACTCCGCTCCTTCAACGGGGCAGTAGCTTTAGTGGCACCTCACTGGCCAAAGAGCAGTTGGTTTCCTCTCCTCCTCGAGTTGAAACTCCGTCCCTTCCGGATCCCATTCCCCAAACTGACCCAGGTGGTCCAAACTCGGACTGTGTCAGATTCCTCAAGGATAGCCAAAACCCTAACTTTGTGGATTTCATGAAGTTTGCGGCGCGTAGGGACGCCAACATCGGCCCAGATAATGTCCTCTTTATAGAATCAGACAAAAGGGACTCAACGATTCGCCAATATGATTCGGCGGTTAAGAAACTAGCGGATTTCTTAACGACTTCAGACCATTCGGTTATGACTCCTAATTTAGCCATCTCCTTCTTTAGGTCCATATTTGACAAAGGCCTAGCAGCTAGCACTATAACCACCATTAAGTCAGCTCTGAGGAAAGTCTTCCTGGTTGGGTTTAACATTAACCTGGCGGAGTCTTATTTCTCATCTATTCCAAAAGCATGTGCTAGGCTTCGACCTTCGGTTCGTCCTCAAAAGGTCTCTTGGTCTCTAAATGATGTCCTCAAACTGGCCTCCGACACGGACAACGAATCCTGCTCTTATATCACTCTTCTTAGGAAGACTTTATTTCTAACAGCTTTGGCCTCGGGTTCCAGAATCTCAGAACTAGCAGCTCTCTCACGAAACTCAGAGAACATGGATTTCCTCCCTTCAGGTGAGGTACTTCTTTCACCAGACAGGGCGTTCCTGGCTAAGAACGAGGACCCCCAAAATAGGTGGTCCCCTTGGAAGATTATTCCTCTTCTCCAAGATACTTCTCTATGTCCGGTCACCACTCTCAGGGCCTTTTTAGCCAGGACTGCTACCCGATCGTCTGGCCCCTTGTTTATCAGAGAACAAGGAGGTACCATTTCCATACGTGGCATTAGGCAACAGATCCTATACTTCATTAAACAAGCCAATCCGGGATCATTTCCCCATGCTCATGATATCCGATCGATAGCTACCTCCATCAACTGTTTCCAGAATATGGACTTTGATAACCTTAAGAAGTACACGGGTTGGAAATCTCCTATGGTCTTCAAACGCCACTATCTAAAGAACTTACAGGCTCTTAAATACCCAACGGTTGCAGCTGGGAGCCTTATCTCTCCCCATTGATCTTTTGTTCTTCCTTTCATCCATCTCTTCTCTTCTCCCTCCTACCCGCCACTCGCACCACGACGCCGCTTCCTTGGTGGTTCGTTAGCCCTAAGTTTATTACATATTAGGTTAATATGATTGTAACTATTATTGTTTTCCGTTGTTATAAGGTTGGGATATTCTTAGCCATGTCAGTTTTGTTGCATGTTTTCCTCTGATACTCAGAGGCTTCCCTGTTATCATGTTTGTTTAACCTTACTCTCACTATGCCCTGTGGCTAGTTTGTTTTATGCCTACTTACCTTGATTATATATGATTTTCTTTACATGGTGTTGTTTCTCTCCCCTTATTAAATTAGTAGTTATTGTTGGGCTTGGAAGGCATTCTCTGGTACATTTTCACCGGGCGCCACAGGTCGACCCAGAAAAGGGATTTTGACGAAGGAAAAATCTATTTCTGGGGAGAGACCTGTGGCGCCCGGTGAAACCCTTCCCCTTTATTTTACACGATCCCACCCTTTCCTTTCCAAGCCATCATGGCCAATACAGAAGGATGTTGTTCAGATGGCGCTCGCGTCGTGGCGTGGGTGGTGTGGCGCAGGGGGTTGACTAGGGCCTTTGTATCGGCCCATCCCTTTGACAAAGGAATTAACTAAATGGAAGACAACCTGTGAATAGTGGATTTCATGCGCCTTTGCTTTATACACGACACCCAAAAGGTGCTCGCGCGAGGGTTGTAACCTCAGCATTCCATGCTTTTATCTTTCTCTGGTATAATTGGAAGGTTTTATCAGAAAAGACATACAAGAAGGACTTTTCACCGGGCACCACAGGTCTCTCCCCAGAAATAGATTTTTCCTTCGTCAAAATCCCTTTTCTGGTAACCCCTAATTAATGCAATGTTAGTCATACTTATAATGCTTTATCAGTAAACACCTCTGGGTTTTTTAGAACATTTTTAAACGTTGGTCCCTTTTCACAAAGATTTGCGGAAATTGAGTAAAATCTTTGAAAATGCCTCTGGTCACTACAGCTACCTTTGTGTTCTTGAGCTCTTCAAGTTTTCCTCCCATTGTTTTGCAGTTGTGGTTTGAGATGCACAGTACATATGCTAATTATTCTACTTTTAAATTTTCTCACCTCTTACTATCTACCAAAACATAAGCCTTTTCACTTGTTTCCTGATATTGTGGTGCCAACACTTATTTTTTAATTCCTGCTTTTCGAGTTAACTTCTTGGCCATCGGCATTTGTACCTGTGGTATTTGTACGCTTATTTTTATGACTAGTTTTATTAGTTTGCCTTCTCCTGCCATTTGTGTTCACTCCTGCACCAATTTGAAGTACTTTACAGTACGGTATCGGCTGTTCTTGCGCATTTGCCACTATGCCTCCTTTCTCAGGTTGATACATGATGACTTTTTTCCTTGCCGTTCTTTACCCTTGTTGTTCATGCTTTTTCCTTGCCCTCCTATTGCATCTTTAGGCAGTGTTCTTGTTGTTGCTTTTGCTGCCTTTCCTCTTCCATAACTATAGCTAACAAGGCTATTTTTTAGCCTTTTCTGAGGGTACTCCTGTATATCATGACCCTGCAACTCTACTTTGACTAAAATACAACCCTCTCGATCCATTAATTAAGACTCCCTTTAAAGGACTGAGAGCTTAATGGAAACAAAAGTAATAACCATTCCTTGATACCCCAAGGATGCAGATGTTATCCCACTTCACAAGTGTCTGTTTTCTCTCGCAAATGACAACTATTCAGACATAGATCCTGGATTCACTTTGGCTTTTGATTTATTTTTCAGCAAGTTTATGGCATTGTATCTCTTGTATGTATGAACTATAAAGTTTTAGAGACTATTCCTGTGTCTTATCTTAGTGTGACACGGCTACCTAACCCTCTGTTAAACAAGCTTAATTGTTCTGTTAGGAAGTCCTCTTGGGTCTCGGACATGCTTCTTGGCAAATCCTTCAATGGCAAGTCTCACTAGCTTTCCTTTGGCTATGAAATCTCATAGGACTCATTTCTATACCTTATGGGAGCTTCTATCCTCAACTCTATCTTTAGTAGACTGAGGCTGCTTCCTCCATCTAGGCACTTGGAAGAGCATAGCAGTTGCTTCTGGAAAGATTTCCTTATCTCCTAGGGAGCTTGAAATGCTCTGCTTTGCCTATGTGATGATTGTTAACACTAACAACCGGGCAATTAATGTTGTTTCCAGGACCGAGTGGTAGGAAGGTGGGAAGAAATATTTTTTCGAAATCACTGTAGCAACCTAAATGTTTGAGCTAGAACATTAATTTTGTTTAAATTTTTTTTCTAGGTGGTTATATTTACAAGAGAATAATGAGAATTGCAATTGAACATGTATCACTATTGATAAATTTTGAGGTATGTTGGAAAAAACAATACTACTACAGAGTACAAAAATTTTAATAAAAAAAAGTACTGATATGAATTTGAAAATTATAGTTTGTTCCTGAATAAATTTTGTATAAATAGGATTTCTGGGTCGACCTGTGGCGGCCGGTGAAAAGAGTCCTTCTTATATACCTTTTCTGATAAAACCTTCCAATTATACCAGAGAAAGATAAAAGCATGGAATGCTGAGGTTACAACCCTCGCGCGAGCACCTTTTGGGTGTCGTGTATAAAGCAAAGGCGCGTGAAATCCACTATTCACAGGTTGTCTTCCATTTAGTTAATTCCTTCGTCAAAGGGATGGGCTGATACAAAGGCCCTAGCCAACCCACCAGCGCCACACCACCCACGCACCGACGCGAGCGCCATCTGAACAACATCCTTCTTTTTGGACTTCGTTATTGTGAAATTTTTTTGTGGTGCTCTCGGCTTTTTTTAACATTCGTGGATTTATTTCGTCATGTCCGAAGCTCCATCTTCACACATTCCAATGTTAAGTACCATAGTTTGTTTTGGCAGCTTTTTATAGTACCGGGCTTTTGTTTTATATCCAGTATAGTCTGTTTTATTATTCCCGTCTGGCCCTTCACGGCGGCCATTGTTTGTTCACTTGTCTTGGGAATTCATCTTTGTCTGCCCGTTTAGTACTCTGTCACTTAGGTTCTTGGTTAAGTCCCTGGCCTTATGCCTTTGGAACCGTTATTATTTTTGCGTTATTATGCTCATGGTACTTTTTGCTAGCAAGTCCAGCCTACGAACAAGATAGCGTTCTAGCTTTGTTATTGTTTAGTACCCGCCCCTCTGGGGCGTTCGTCACTCGACTTTGCTATTTATTTTAGCTTTTAGCAGATGCTATTCTTCGTTCGTAGTCTTATCTTGATGTACATTTTTATTTTATACGTTTATAATAGTGTTGTGTGATTATTAGTCCTGATATGGTGTCCAAGAGAGTGAGAGCTTGGGGTTCCCGTTTTCTGTTCGCAGTCACGAGTTACCCCTTTCTCTCGTTTTCTTTCTTAGCTCCGGTGGGTGAGCGGATTTCCCGTTTTCCGTTTTGTGCGTTCAACGGGTTCTCCCTCCCTCACCTCTACCCCTACGGGTGTATGATAACTTACGAGTTATTTATTTTTGGTTACTTTTCAATAGTTAGCGTTATTATAGGTCCGTGTTTCGTCCTCTCCCCGTTATGGCTCGGGAGTAGTTATGAACGTTTTTCCACTCCGCCTTGAGTTCTACTCTGCCATGAGGGATTCTCAATGACTTTCGTTCTATTGTTATATTTATATATCGTTTACTACATAGGACGGGCTTCATATTGTTTAGATACGACCCTCCGGTGGCCCTTACTGCGGTCTCAGCTCACGGCCATATCCACAATAGCCATTGTTATTACAATTGTGTTATTATTCACTATAATTATTCAGGACCTTTCTTCTCCCTCCGGCTTCACTGGAGATCGTAAATACGCTTTACTATGATCTAAGCCTTAGCCTTTAGCTGCGGCTTGGCTTTTATATCTTTCACAATTGAATTATTAGCCACAATTGAATTATTCAGGACATCTCATTACCCTCCGGCTTCACCGGAGGTCGCCCATACACTTCACTTATATTTGCCTTGCCTTTAGCTAAGGCTGAATTATTCAGGACATCTCATTACCCTCCGGCTTCACCGGAAGTCACCCATACACTTCACACTTATATTTGCCTTGCCTTTAGCTAAGGCTGGTGTTTATATTTATTTTAAGGGCATGTCACTGCTTCCCCGACCCTCGGAGGTCGGCAGATTGCTTTAAGTTATTTATCCTTCTGTCATTAACAGACATTAGGTAAATTACAATTATACAAACAATTGAATATTAAAGTGCCAACAATGGTATGGTGCGGTATCATCTTAAAAGTGATATTCAGATATTAGTTAAAACAATATTTGAGCTTAGGGAATTCAGTGAGTGCCGGAGCTCTATAATAATAGGGTTTTTTAACCCCTTATCAGAGTTTCAAGAAACACCAGACTCGTGTCTCCTTTCTTTTACAGAAGGTCCGTTGTACTGCCGAAGGATGCCCTGCCTCGTTCAACGACCCCGTTGGGCATGACCTCTGTCGGTCTCATGCGCACTGCTCCATCCCCTTTATCCGGGAACTGGGCCAGGCCCAATACATGGTCTGGTTCCCGGATTTGTGCTCGCTCTGTTACGAGCTGTCGTCAATTCTACTGAACGATGATGTAAGTGGGTTTTCCTTTTGTTCCTTATTTCTCGTTGGCAGACACTAATTTAGCCATGAATATGATATACACAGTATATTTTGGAGAGCAAGCCCCCTCCTGCATCACTAATCACTGCAAATCTTACAGGCCGATGATGTCTCTCTTCGTTCAGCAAGGGCTACTCTTCGTCCGTGGATGTCGGGCTTTGGCAGGAATGCCCCGTCTGGCGCACCCTATCTCCTCGGTGGAGACATGGCCTCCCGTCTCTTCCCAGGCTCGACTACTGCTGCAGTCTCCCCTGACCTTGCTGCCCCCTTAATTGAAGAAGTCAGGGCCACCATTTCCGCGGAGGACGAACCCCTCGTACCGCTGGACGTGGCAGATCTGGATATAGACGTAGAACCCAGGGACGAGCAGGTAAGTGGTGCCGAGTTGGTGGAAACCCTTTTCTCTCCTACTCCCTCTTGTACCTCTTCCTTTCTAGGTTTTGATAACTCTAAGGCTTCTCCTCGGGATCCCTCTGCCTCCGTACGACCCAAGGTGAAGCCACTTCGAACTTATAAGACTTCAGCTTTGCCAGTATCAACGTCACCGGTCCCCGGACCCTCAACAGCTCCTGATATTCATATTGCTCCTCGTAAAACCACGACCTAAGAAGTCTAAGTCTACCAAATCCAAGACAAAACCAACGGGTGGCTTTCAGGTACCCTGGGGCGATCTCGTCCCCATCGAACTGGTCAGAGATTTGGTCAGAGAACAAATTCAACATCACTCTGGGGCGATGACAGAGATTAAGGATATGATGGCTACTCTGATCCGCGCCGGAACTCGGTTTCCTCCCCCTTCTGCCCCAGACGCATCGAAGCTACCGCCCTTCGTTAAAAACAATCCTTGGCGGTTTGCCTTGCATGCCCCATTCTTAGATGGTTCCCTAACTCTGGAGGGCATAGGCACCCGCCCTCTAGAGGACCTGGAGTTCTACCCCCCGGGCCTAGAATTCCCGTTCAATGGTTTCGTACGTTTAAAGGAACATGCATTGGTCCGTATGGACAAGGTACCGAAGGAAACGGTGATATTTCCAAAAGAGCAGGCCCAGGCTCTCTGGGCCAGAACACTATCAGAGTGGGGGTGTATTAACTCCAAGCTCACCCCACACAAAGGTGCCTACACTGTTTTTACGACAGCGGCCTCCATCTCTTTGCCGCTCATAGACAAAGTCACAGAGCTGACTATACAGGCCATCAAGGAAGGCTCTTCCATGCCGGCTCTCAAAGAGACGGACCCCACCTCTTTGCTTATTCCGGGTACCTCTGCAACCTGGAATGCCGCGGCTTCTACCTTCACAGTGGGGAAGCTAGACCCGGACTGTGCCTCTACTCTTTTCTCTGAGAAGCTTCTCAGATTAATAGAGAGTCTTCTCAAAACGGAGTTCGAGACCCGTACTAGACTAGCTAGGTCCCTCCAATCCATCACCTCCATGGAGTCCCTAGCATCTCTTTACCCAGAGGAAACGCTGTTCAGAGTTGCCACAAAGAACCAGCTGCTGTCCTACCAAATAGACCTCCATGACTTCTGGTCAGCTCGAGTTAGTTGCAGGAAGTTCGTTCTGTCTGAGGCCTCCATCAGACATGAACCGAACAGGCTGATAGCCTCCTCCTGCTGGGGTAAGACCCTCTTCCCTCAGACCGAGGTGGATAAGGTTCTTCAGGATGCGGCGAGGGCAAACCAAAATTTGCAGGTAAGGTGGGGTCTCTCAGCCAAAAAGAGGTTCGAACCCCAGAGACACACGTTCTTCAAGAAGAAGCTGAGGTTTAGTCCTTACAAGACTGCCCGGGGTACCTCGTCCCCACAGTCTTCCGCTGCCTCGACTTCTCGACAACAGGCGCTCCCTCAGCAGGTAGTCTACCTCGCTGCTCCCCCTGGTACACAGCCCAACCCCTCTTGGATGTCCTCTCCTGCATACAACCCTGCCTACGAATCCTCCGGTTCCTTTCGAGGATACCAAAGAGGGAGTTTCAGAGGTAGAGGACAGTTCCGCCAACGAGGCGGGCCTAGAGCAAGGGGTGCCCGTGGAGGGAGGGGCCCTAAGTTCACTCCCTCCCAATGATGTGATGCCGGTAGGAGGGAGACTTTATCACTTCCGAGACCATTGGACCTTCAGTCCATGGGCTCACAGCATAATATCCAGGGGCTTGGGTTGGAAATGGTCACAGGGATCCCCTCCTCCACCAGTGACCTTCTTCCAGAGACCCACTCCCATCCTGGAAGAGTACACCGCGGAGTTACTCAAGAAGAAAGCAATCAAACTGGTTCGATCCCTGAAATTCCAAGGCCGCCTGTTTACAGTCCCGAAGAAAGACTCGTCGGCGTTGAGGGTAGTTCTGGACTTGTCGAAGCTCAACTCTTACATCCTTTGCGACAAGTTCCGTATGCTGACTATCTCTCAGGTACGGACCTTACTTCCCCGTGGGGCCGTCACCACCTCTATCGATATTACCGACGCCTATTATCATGTCCCAGTAGCGCGAAACTTCTCTCCTTACCTAGGCTTCCGTCTCGGCAAGAGAGCCTTTGCATTCAAAGTCATGCCCTTCGGTCTCAGCATTGCCCCCAGGATATTCACGAAACTGGGGGAGACGGTGCTCGAGCAACTCAGACACCAAGGGATACAGATCATCGCCTATCTGGACGATTGGCTCATTTGGGCCCAGTCGCATCAGGAATGCAACAGAGCTACGTCGAAGGTACTCCATTTTCTCGCAAAACTGGGCTTCCAAGTCAACCTCCGGAAGTCCCGCCTACAACCATCAAGCCACTTCGAATGGTTAGGCATCCGTTGGGACCTTTCAAAGCACAGGCTCTCCCTTCCTCCCAAGAAGGTAAGGGAGATAGCTTCCAAGGTCAGGAACTTTCTCAAACACAAACAGGTGTCCAGAAGAGCTTTAGAACGAATCCTCGGCCTTCTCCAATTTGCCTCCCTGACCGATCTCCTATTAAAAGCCAAACTCAAAGACATCAATCGAGTTTGGAGAAAGAGAGCGACAATACCTTTAAGAGACAAGACCTCGAAGATCCCCTCTGTCTTGAAAATGAGACTACAACCATGGTCCGAACGGAGGAACCTCTCCAAATCGGTTCCTCTACAGTTCCCCTCTCCACAAGTGACAATTCATACCGACGCGTCTCTGAGTGGATGGGGGGGTTACTCCCAACTGCAGATGTTTCAGGGCTCTTGGTCACCCGCCATTAGGCAGTTCCATATCAATGTTCTCGAAGCCATGGCGGTGTTCTTGACCCTGAAGAGAATCTCTCCTCCGAGGT
The DNA here is from genome assembly GCF_036898095.1 of Palaemon carinicauda. Classification (NCBI taxonomy): domain Eukaryota; kingdom Metazoa; phylum Arthropoda; class Malacostraca; order Decapoda; family Palaemonidae; genus Palaemon; species Palaemon carinicauda. The sequence continues at coordinate 54,271,721 of NC_090752.1, forward strand.
CGACCCACATCAGAGTAGTCTCAGACAGCACGGCCGTAGTCCACTGCCTCAACAGAGGGGGGTCCAAATCACCCAACCTGAATCAGATCCTGGTCACTATCTTCGCCTTGGCAGCCGACAAAGACTGGTTCCTGTCAGCAGCTCATCTAGCAGGAGTCCAGAATGTGATAGCAGACTCATTATCCAGGACGAGCCCACTGGAATCGGAGTGGTCCCTGGACATGCACTCCTTCCGGTGGATACTCAGGCTGGTTCCAGGTCTCCAGGTAGATCTATTCGCGACCCGACTCAATCACAAACTCCCATGTTATGTGACACCGAACCTGGACCCTCAGGCTTATGCCATGGACGCATTAACCCTGGATTGGAACCATTGGCAGAAGATCTACTTATTCCCTCCAGTGAATCTTCTACTGAAAGTCTTGCACAAACTCCGCTCCTTCAACGGGGCAGTGGCTTTAGTGGCACCTCACTGGCCAAAGAGCAGTTGGTTTCCTCTCCTCCTCGAGTTGAAACTCCGTCCCTTCCGGATCCCATTCCCCAAACTGACCCAAGTGATCCAAACTCGGACTGTGTCAGATTCCTCAAGGATAGCCAAAACCCTAACTTTGTGGATTTCATGAAGTTTGCGGCTCGTAGGGATGCAAACATCGACCCAGATAATTTCCTCTATAGAATCAGATAAAAGGGACTCTACGATTCGCCAATATGATTCGGCAGTTAAGAAACTAGCAGATTTCTTAAAGAATTCAGACCATTCAGTTATGATTCCTAATTTAGCCATCTCCTTCTTTAGGTCCATATTTGACAAAGGCCTAGCAGCTAGCACTATAACCACCATTAAGTCAGCTCTGAGGAAAGTCTTCCTGGTTGGGTTTAACATTAACCTGGCGGAGTCTTATTTCTCGTCTATTCCAAAAGCATGTGTTAGGCTTCGACCTTCGGTTCGTCCACAAAAGGTCTCTTGGTCTCTAAATGATGTCCTCAAACTGGCCTCCGACACGGACAACGAATCCTGCTCCTATATCACTCTTCTTAGGAAGACTTTATTTCTAACAGCTTTGGCCTCGGGTTCTAGAATCTCAGAACTAGCAGCTCTCTCACGAAACTCAGAAAACATGGATTTCCTCCCTTCAGGTGAAGTACTTCTTTCTCCAGACAGGGCGTTCCTAGCTAAAAACGAAGACCCCCAAAATAGGTGGTCCCCTTGGAAGATTATTCCTCTTCTCCAAGATACTTCTCTATGTCTGGTCACCACTCTCAGGGCCTTTTTAGCCAGGACTGCTACCCGATCGTCTGGCCCCTTGTTTATCAGAGAACAAGGAGGTACCATTTCCATACGTGGCATTAGGCAACAGATCCTATACTTCATTAAACAAGCCAATCCGGGATCATTTCCCCATGCTCATGATATCCGGTCAGTAGCTACCTCCATCAATTATTTCCAGAATATGGACTTTGATGACCTTAAAAAGTACACGGGTTGGAAATCTCCTATGGTCTTCAAACGCCACTATCTAAAGAACTTACAGGCTCTTAAATACCCAACGGTTGCAGCTGGGAGCCTTATCTCTCCCCAGTGATCTTTTGTTCTTCCTTTCATCCATCTCTTTTCTTCTCCCTTCTACCCGCCACTCGCACCACGACGCCGCTTCCTTGGTGGTTCGTTAGCCCTAAGTTTATTACATATTAGGTTAATATGATTGTAACTATTATTGTTTACTGTAGCTATAGGGTTGGGATATTCTTAGCCATGTCAGTTTTGTTGCATGTTTACTCTGATACTCAGAGGCTTCCCTGTTATCATGTTTGTTTAACCTTACTCTCACTATGCCCTGTGGCTAGTTTATGTTTTATGCTTACTTACCTTAATTATATATGAATTTCTTTACATGGTGTTGTTTCTCACCCCTCATTAAATTAGTAGTTATTGTTGGGCCTGGAAGGCATTCTCTGGTACATTTTCACCGGCCGCCACAGGTCGACCCAGAAAAGGGATTTTGACGAAGGAAAAATCTATTTCTGGGGAGAGACCTGTGGCGCCCGGTGAAACCCTTCCCCTTTATTTTACACGATCCCACCCTTTCCTTTCTAAGCCATCATGGCCAATACAGAAGGACGTTGTTCAGATGGCGCTCGCGTCAGTGCGTGGGTGGTGTGGCGCTGGTGGGTTGGCTAGGGCCTTTGTATTGGCCCATCCCTTTGACGAAGGAATTAACTAAATGGAAGACAACCTGTGAATAGTGGATTTCATGCGCCTTTGCTTTATACACGACACCCAAAAGGTGCTCGCGCGAGGGTTGTAACCTCAGCATTCCATGCTTTTATCTTTCTCTGGTATAATTGGAAGGTTTTATCAGAAAAGGTATATAAGAAGGACTCTTTTCACCGGGCGACACAGGTCTCTCCCCAGAAATAGATTTTTCCTTCGTCAAAATCCCTTTTATAGTTTTCCAATGTGAACCAGAATTTTTTTTCTAAATTACCAAAGAAAATTAAAGAGAAATTGGCAGACACAGGATTTTGCGCATGTGCAGCTCAACATAGAGTTGATTCATTATTCCAGACCGATAGCAATGAAGTTCAACAAAGGCTCTACCAATAGCATAAAGCTGTTTTTCGCTTTGTTCGAAATGAAATTTTTAATGTTTGAAAAAAATTATATTTTGGTACACATATCTTGTCCATCGGTCGTCAAGAGTTGATTAGAATGCCACATTGGTAGATTTTTCTCGTGAGGCTGTCTTTAATAATGTAAGATCTGTTACTACACTATTTTCTCCTGAATAAAGGTCCCCATGCTTTTAAAGACTTATTTATCAATGTGGTAGCCTATTGGAAATGTCCCTGACTGATGGGAGTTAGAGACCTGCTTAAGTTTGATAGTTCCTAGTATTTTCTGCAACCTTTCTTTCCTTTTGGGGAGCTTATACAATCAGCCCTCACTTTTCTGGGTTCAATCTTTACCAGTTCACCTGTTCAAGAAGGAGAACCGTGTAACCTATTAAATAAATAGTCACATATGCGGGTTCGCAATAAGTACTCTCGCTGCTCTACAATTTCAAACTAACGCGCAATTTCCCTTCCACACAGCGCAACATGCCATCTCTCTCTCACTCGGCCTAAGTCTTGCATAGTCTCTCCTTGTATAGTCATCTCCTGCTTCAGTCCTTTTTGAGCAGAATCACATAATGATGAAAAAAAAGTGATGTTTTTGTTTAGTACATACTCTTGTGCAGTGTCTATATTTACCGAGTCATGTACTGTAGATGTACGATTCCCAACAGTACTGTGCAAGACACGATGCTTCAGGAGTTGCATCATGCTTCACGACTGCGTAGAACTTTGTACGAAAATGGTCAATGGTCTTTGTATGAAATGTGAATACTTAGTGAATTTTAACTATTATTCTATACATATTGTACATTGCAGTATTACAATAATGTATAGTATTGTTTATTAACTATATTGTACAGTACTGTATGTAAATACTACTGTACTCTACAATATGTAAATATAGGCTATGTGTATGGAGAGTTGTCAAATAGTACAAGTTTTCCTGCCGAAAGCAGCAAACACTTGAAGTACAGTATTAGTGTTACCTTAGCTAATTAAGCTGCACTGTAGTGATAGTACTGTACATTACAGTAATATACACAGCAGTAATATACACTTCAGTATCAGCGAATGTTATTTTATATAAGAAAAACTATGTTTATTTGTTATAAATGTCCCAGTGACTAATGTTACTGTACTTTATGTATACATACATACATATACCAAGGCACTTCCCCCAATTTTGGGAGGTAGCCGACATCAAAAGAGGGGACCTCTCCTCTCTACATTCCTCCCAGCCTGACAAGGGACTCAACCCAGTTTGGCTGGTACTGCTAGGGTGCCACAGCCCACCCTCCCCAGTTATCCACCACAGATGAAGCTTCATGACGCTGAATCCCCTACTGCTGCTACCTCCGCGGTCATCCAAGGCACCGGAAGAAGCAGCAGGGCCTACCGGAACTGCGTCACAATCGCTCGCCATTCATTCCTATTTCTAGCACGCTCTCTTGCCTCTCTCACATCTATCCTCCTATCACTCAGTGCTTCTTTCACTCTATCCATCCACCCAAACCTTGGCCTTCCTCTTGTACTTCTCCCATCGACTCTTGCATTCATCACCTTCTTTAGCAGACAGCCATTTTCCATTCTCTCAACATGGCCAAACCACCTCAACACATTCATTTCCACTCAAGCTGCTAACTCATTTCTTACACCCGTTCTCACCCTCACTACTTCGTTCCTAACCCTATCTACTTGAGATACACCACCCATACTCCTTAGGCACTTCATCTCGAGCACATTCAATTTCTGTCTCTCCATCACCTTCATTCCCCACAACTCCGATCCATACATCACAGTTGGTACAATGACTTTTTCATACAGAACTCTCTTTACATTCATGCCCAACCCTCTATTTTTTTTACTACTCCCTTAACTGCCCCCAACACTTTGCATCCTTCATTCACACTGACGTACATCTGCTTCCACTCCACTATTTACTGTAACAACAGACCCCAAGTACTTAAACTGATGCACCTCCTCAAGTAACTCTCCATTCAACATGACATTCAACCTTGCACCACCTTCCCTTCTCGTACATCTCATAACCTTACTCTTACCCACATTAACTCTCAACTTCCTTCTCTCACACACCCCTCATAATTCTGTCGCTAATCGGCCAAGCTTCTCTTCCGCGTCTGCAACCAGTACAGTATCATCCACAAACAACAACTGATTTACCTCCCATTCATAGTCATTCTCGTCTACCAGTTTCAATCCAGTATGTATACTATACAGTGAACCCTCGCTACTTCGCGGTTCGACCATCGCGGATTCACCACTTCGCGGGTTTTTTCCATAACCCATATATATACAGTGAACCCTCGTTTATCGCGGTAGATAGGTTCCAGACGCGGGCGCGATAGGTGAAAATCCGCGAAGTAGTGACAGCATATTTACCTATTTATTTAACATGTATATTCGGACTTTTAAAACCTTCCCTTGTACGTAGTACTGTTAACAAACCACCCTTTAATGTACAGAACACTTAATGCATGTACTACAGCACCCTAAACTAAAACAGGCACAAATATTAAAGGCGATTTTATATCATGTGTTTCCTAAACACCTAAAAAGCACGATAAAAAATGGCAACCAATGTTTTGTTTACATTCATCTCTGATCATAATGAAGAAACAAACTCATTTAGTGTACACATATATGTACGTATGGTTAGTTTTTGCATCGATTATATTGATTATACAGTACTGTATGTTGATTTTTTTATTACCAATGTTTTAGTTTACGTATTTTTCTTAGGACTTCCAAATGAAATCTTTTTCTTTATGACGCCGCCTGAAACGACGGCGTGTACGCTCAGTAAACAACCACGCTCAGAACAAACAAGGCATTTAACACGCATGATGATAGTGATAAATAATGATACAGTACATACAGTATTTACAGTAAAAGCATTTACAAATTATGTTACCTTACAAATATAAATTATACAGTACTTGTACGTAGCAAAGCAGGAAAACAATTTGAGAGAGAGAGAGAGAGAGAGAGAGAGAGAGAGAGAGAGAGAGAGAGAGAGAGAGAGAGAGAGAGAGAGAGAGAGAGAGATTGTTTTACGTACGTAAATGTAAATTTTAAACAAAAAAAATATGATAGGTTACAACATGTAGACTTTTAAAACCTTCCCTTTAACTTAATGCATACAGTACGTACATTACTAAACTATAAAACAGGTTAAAGTAAAAAATAAAGATTGTTACTGTACTCACCACGAAAGAAGTTCAAGAAAAACTTGAATGACGATGGCGATGAATTTGCTGCACAGTAGAAATGATGATGATGAAGCTGATGATGTGTTCTACTGTGCAGTCAATGATAGTATTTTACGTCTCTTCAGACGGAGGTGTCTTTTCCTGGGACACCTCTTCAACTTCTTCAATTTCTTCCGAAGGCGTACTAGCAGGAGGAACTGGCTCTTTTTTGCGAGGCTGAAAAAACATTGTGATCGGAAGTTGTTGCCGCTGCTTCTTTTTTCGATCCAAGAGCATCCTGTAGGGAGTCGTGATGTCATCAACCTTGTTGCAGAATTGCATCGAGCGAACCATATCCTCGTCCCACTCTTGCAACATTTCTTTCGCCTCCTTCATATGGTTGCAGAACTTGGCGAGCCGTTCTAATGTTAAGCCCGTTTCTTCTACATTTTCTTGGGTCTCTTCCTGGGTACCCTCACTCTCTTCCTCACTTGCCGATTTCGTCAGGTCTTCGAGGTCTGCGTCAGTTAGGGGCTGGGAATGGCAGTCCAACAACTCGTCGACGTCTTCAGTCGTCATGTCGCCAAACCCGTCACCCCCAATTATGGCAGCCAACTGCACAGATTTCCGTATTGCAGAGTGTTGGATTTCCGACGGAGTAAATCCCTTGTCGTCGTAAACAATATCGGGCCACAGCTTCTTCCAGCTCGCATTTACGGTTGCAGGTTTCATCTCTTGAAGTGCCTTTTGAATATTCTGCAGGCACGTGGCTATGGTGTACTGCCGCCAGTACGCCTTCAAGTTGAAGTCTTCATCCTCGTCATCTTGGGCAGCATCCACACACGCAACGAGGTCCGCCAAGGTATTCTTCGTGTAGAGGGCCTTGAACGCCCTGATAACCCCCTGGTCCATTGGTTGAATTAATGACGTGGTGTTGGGTGGCAGGAACTCAACCTGAACGCCCTCACGCGACAGGTCAGTTGCGTGTCCACCAGCGTTATCCATAAGGAGAAGGATCTTGAATGGGAAGCCCTTCTCTAAGAGATATTCATGGACTTGCGGGATGAAACACTGGTGGAACCAGTTGGAGGTCAGCATCTTCGTAATCCATGCTTTTTGATTATGCATCCAGTACACGGGAAGGAGATTCTTATTTTTGTTTTTCAAAGCGCGAGGATTTTTCGACTTATAAATAAGCCCCGGCTTTAACAAAAATCCAGCAGCATTGCCACACATCACGAGGGTAACGCGATCCTTGAATGCCTTAAAGCCAGAGGCTTTGGCTTCCTCTTTGAACAGGAAAGTTCGCGACGGCATTCTCTTCCAAAACAAGCCGGTTTCATCCATATTAAACACTTGTTCCGGCTTGTATCCACCTTCAGCGATAATGTTCTTGAAAGTCTGGTTCACGTAAGTTTCAGCAGCGGCAGTGTCAGCGGAAGCAGACTCCCCATGCAGGGAAACGCTTTTCAGGGCGAAGCGTTTCTGAAACTTCGCGAACCATCCTTTGCTGGCGGAAAAACGTTGTTTCTGACGCTGGGAATCAGTGGAGGTCCCTGGTTGAGGATCATCTACATCATCATCTTCTTCAGCATGGTCGCCATCGTCGTCATGAGGTTCCTTTGCCGCAAAATTCTCATACAAGCTCAAAGCCTTTGTTCGGATGGTGTTCGTATCCAACGCTATGTTCTTCTTCCGACAGTCGGCAATCCACACAGCTAAAGCACCTTCCATGCGTACGATCGTTTTATTACGCGTTGTAACGACTCGCTTCGCTGATCTGCTAAAGGTGATTGCAGCAGTCTTTCTAATGTTCGCCTCGTCCTTCTTGATGTAGCGAACGGTGGATTCGTTGATGCCAAAATGGCGGCCGGCGGCCGCGTAACTTCTACCATCTTTTAACATGTCGAGAAGCGTAACCTTCTCAGCTATCGTCATCATTCTTCGGTGGCGTTTAGGCTCACTACCAGCCTTACTAGAAGCAGAACGCTTGGGAGCCATTGTAACAGAAAGTTCAACAAAAAGTTCAACTTAAAACAGTCGCACACAGCACAGATTAAACTTCACAAAGTTAAGAACGTCTACTCAGCAATACGCGGAAAGAGAAAGTGAACGATGCAGCCCCGCGAGAACTGTGATGCTGCGGGTAGAAGATGCGGGCAAAACACCAATCACAGGCTAGATAACAAAACTTGAGTTTTGATTCGTCATCTATCAGCGCTTGAACCAATCACAACCCGTCTTACAGTACATGGTGCGTTGGTTACTCATAGAAGATGCCCCGCGCATACTGAACGTATGTAGATTAAGTACAATACCGTAATAATAATAAATAATGATAATAATACTGTACAGTAATAATAATAATAATAATGATTAATAATAATAACAATAATAATTTTATTAACAACAACAACAATAATAATAATAATAACAATAATAATAAAAATTTACGTACGTACGCTATTTTACGCCTCTCTCTCTCTCTCTCTCTCTCTTTCTCTCTCTCTCTCTCGTACGCTTACAGTACTTATTCGAAATGTGATTTTTGCAACAAAGAATATTATTGGATGCAGTACTGTACTACGTACGTATACATACAAAAGATTCATGGAAAAGAAGCACATCCATTACAGTACACACCATTCTAATATGGTATGACTGCATCTGATTTGCGTTTCATGTTCGATTTAATTTTACTACGTACTGAATTATCGTATGATCACATTCTCTTTTCGTGTTTTATTTCTTTCTGTGCTGAATTATATATCATATGTAATGCAATGAACAATCAGTAAGAGCAGATATTACTAATTACAGTATTAATGGAATTACAGGTAACAAAATATCGTATTTGGTTATCTTCAGATTTCGCGGTATTTTCGAATTTTCCGGAAAATCCGCGATATGTATATATATATGGGTTATGGGAAAACCCCGCGAAGTGGTGAATCCGCGATTGTCGAACCGCGAAGTAGCGAGGGTTCACTGTATATACATATCGCGGATTTTCCGGAAATTTCGAAAATACCGCGAAATCTGAAGACCCCCAAATACGATATTTCGTTACCTGTAATTCCATTAATACTGTAATTAGTAATATCTGCTCTTACTGATTGTTCATTGCATTACATATGATATATAATTCAGCACAGAAAGAAATAAAACACGAAAAGAGAATGTGATCATACGATAATACAGTACTGTATACAGTACGTAGTAAAATTAAATCGAACATGAAACGCAAATCAGATGCAGTCATACCATATTAGAATGGTAAGGCTGCTGATGGCTACTATACTACAAATGTAATGGATGTGCATCTTTTCCATGATTCTTTTGTATGTATACGTACGTAGTACTGCATCCAATAATATTCTTTGTTGCAAAAATCACATTTCGAATAAGCGTACGAGAGAGAGAGAGAGAGAGAGAGAGAGAGAGAGAGAGAGAGAGAGAGAGAGAGAGAGAGAGAGAGAGACACATCCTACAAAAGAATAAAATAGCATACGTAAAGCTATTACGTGTATTATTATTGTTATTATTATTATTGTTGTTGTTGTTAATAAAATTATTATTGTTATTATTATTATCATTATTATTATTATTATTACTGTACAGTATTATTATCATTATTTATTATTATTATTATTAATACTGTACGTACGGTATACGCGGGGTATCTTGTACTTTGAGTTGGTAACCTACGCATCATATACTGTAAGACAGGTTGTGATTGGTTCAAGCGCTGATAGATGACGAATCAGAACTCAAGTTTTGTTATCTAGCCTGTGATTGGTGTTTTGCCCTCATCTCCAACCCGCAGCATCTAGGTTCTCGCGGGCCCGGGTCGTCCACTTTCTCTTACGGCGTATCGCTGAGTAGACGTTCTTAAGTTTGTGAAGTTTAATCTGTGCTGTGTGCGACCTTTTTAAGTAGAACTTTTTGTTAAATCCTACTGTACAATGCCTCCCAAGCGTTCTGCTTCTACTAAGGCTGGTAGTGAGCCTAAACGCCACCGAAGGATGATGACGATTGCTGAGAAGGTTACGCTTCTCGATATGTTAAAAGACGGTAGAAGTTACGCGGCCGCAGCGCGCCATTTTGGAATCAACGAATCTACTGTTCGCTATATCAAGAAGGACGAGGCGAACATTAGAAAGACGGCTGCAATCACCTTTAGCAGATCAGCGAAGCGAGTCGTTACAACGCGTAATAAAACGATCGTACGCATGGAAGGTGCTTTAGCTGTGTGGATTGCCGACTGCCGGAAGAACATAGCCTTGGATACGAACACCATCCGAACAAAGGCTTTGAGCTTGTATGAGAATTTTGCTGCAAAGGAACCTCAAGACGACGACGGCAACCATGCTGAAGAAGATGATGATGCAGATGATCCTCAACCAGGGACATCCACTGATTCCCAGCCTCAGAAACAACGTTTTTCCGCCAGCAAAGGATGGTTCGCGAAGTTTCAGAAACGCTTCTCCCTGAAAAGCGTTTCCCTGCATGGCGAGGCTGCTTCGGCTGACACTGCCGCTGCTGAAACTTACGTGAACCAGACATTCAAGAATATTATCGCCGAAGGTGGATACAAGCCGGAACAATTGTTTAATATGGATGAGACCGGCTTGTTTTGGAAGAGAATGCCGTCGCGAACTTTCCTGTTCAAAGAGGAAGCCAAAGCCTCTGGCTTTAAAGCATTCAAGGATCGCGTTACCCTCATGATGTGTGGCAATGCTGCTGGATTTTTGCTAAAGCCGGGGCTTATTTATAAGTCGAAAAATCCTCGCGCTTTGAAAAATAAGAATAAGAATCTCCTTCCCGTGTACTGGATGCATAATCCAAAAGCATGGATTACAAAGATGCTGACCTCCAACTGGTTCCACCAGTGTTTCATCCCGCAAGTCAGCAAATATCTCGTAGAGAAGGGCTTGCCATTCAAGATCCTTCTCCTTATGGATAACGCTGGTCGACACGCAACTGATCTGTCGCATGAGGGCTTTCAGGTTGAGTTCCTGCCACCCAACACCACGTCATTAACTCGACCGATGGACCAGGGGGTTATCAGGGCGTTCAAGGCCCTCTACACGAAGAATACCTTGGCGGACCTCGTTGCGTGTGTGGATGCTGCCCAAGATGATGAGGATGAAGATTTTTAACTTGAAGGCGTACTGGCGGCAGTACACCATAGCCACGTGCCTGCAGAATATTCAGAAGGCACTGCAAGAGATGAAACCTACAACCGTGAATGCGAGCTGGAAGAAGTTGTGGCCCCAGATTGTTTACGACGACGAGGGATTTACACCTGCTGAAATCCAACACTCTGCAATACGAATCTGTGCAGTTGGCTGCCATAATTGGAGGCGACGGGTTTGGCGACATGACGACTGAAGACGTCGACGAGTTGTTGGACTGCCATTCCCAGCCCCTAACTGACGCAGACCTCGAAGACCTGACGAAATCGGCAAGCGAAGAAGAGAGTGAAACCCAGGAAGAGACCCAAGAAAATGTTGAAGAAACGGGCTTAACATTAGAACGGCTTGCCAAGGCCTGCAACCATGCGGAGTTGAAAGAAATGTTGCAAGATTGGGACGAGGATATGGTTCGGTCGATGCAATTCTGCAACAAGGTTGATGACATAATGACTCCCTACAAGATGCTCTTAGATCGAAAAAAGAAGCAGCGGCAACAACTTCCGATCACAATGTTCTTCCAGCCTCGCAAAAAAGAGCCAGTTCCTCCTGCTACTACGCCTTCGGAAGAAATTGAAGAAGTTGAAGAGGTGTCCCAGGAAAAGACACCTCCGTCTGAAGAGACGTAAAATACTACCTGGCTGCACAGTAGAACACATCATCAGCTTCATCATCATCATTTCTACTGTGCAGCAAATTCATCGCCATCATCATTCAAGTTTTTCTTGAACTTCTTTCGTGGTGAGTACAGTAACAATCTTTATTTTTTACTTTAATATTCTAACATTCTAATATTTGTGCCTGTTTTATAGTTTAGTACTGTATGCATTAAGTTAAAGGGAAGGTTTTAAAAGTCTACATGTTGTAACCTATCATATTTTTTTTTTTTTTAAATTTACATTTATGTACGTAAAACAATCTCTCTCTCTCTCTCTCTCTCTCTCTCTCTCTCTCTCTCTCTCTCTCTCTCTCTCTCTCTCTCTCGTAAATTGTTTTCCTGCTTTGCTACGTACAGTATGTACTGTATGATTTTATATAGATACGGTAAATTATATTTGTACTAATAACATATTTTGTAAATGCTTTTACTGTAAATATCATTATTTATCACTTTCATCATGCGCGTTAAATGCCTTCTTTGTTCTGAGCGTGGTTATTTACTGAGCGTACAGTACTTTATGACGCCGTCGTTTCAGGCGCGTCATAAAGAAAAACATTTCATTTGGAAGTCCTAAGAAAAATTAAGTAAAACATTGGTAATAAAAAAACAACATACTGTATAATCAATATAATCGATGCAAAAACTAACCTATACATATATGTGTACACTAAATGAGTTTGTTTCTTCATTATGATCAGAGATGAACGTAAACAAAACATTGGTTGCCATTTTTTATCGTGCTTTTTAGGTGTTTAGGAAACGCATGATATAAAATCGCCTTTAATATTTGTGCCTGTTTTAGTTTAGGGTGCTGTAGTACATGCATTAAGTGTTCTGTACATTAAAGGGTGGTTTGTTAACAGTACTACGTACAAGGGAAGGTTTTAAAAGTCCGAATATACATGTTAAATAAATAGGTAAATATGATGTCACTACTTCGCGGATTTTCACCTATCGCGGCCGGGTCTGGAACCTATCTACCGCGATAAACGAGGGTTCACTGTACTGTATTTTAGCCTTATGTGTTCAGTACGTAGTACATGTGTGCTCATGTACGGTACTTACTGAAATGTGTTCATTCATTAATATAATGCTTCTATTGTAAGATAAACCAAGTAAAAACAATATTAGGCAGTACTTAGTGTGTTAGGCTACCGCGCCTAGTCAATGGACAGCGAGTTGTTAGGTTATGAGTTAACCCACCCTAGGGCAGTGTGTGTTCGCAGATTCTCGCTTTTCGCACCTGTCTCTGTAACCTAACCCAGCGAAGAGAGAGGGCTGACTATATCTCGACGTGCTGAGTCATCAGCAGCCATTGCCTGGCTCTCTCTGGTCCTTGCTTGATGAAGAGGACTTTGGGCACTGATCTATGTATATGATTTGTTCATTCTCTAGGTCATTGTCCTGTCCCTTATTCTGCCATTCATGAGTTACTTTTGAAACCTTTTAGTGCCTGGATTGCATGATGGCTACTGGTATCTGTAAAGCCCCTCTCTCCTTTTTTACCTCTGTTTTGAAGCTAAGGCAGCAACTTATTCTCTTAATTAAACAAGTTTGTTACAGAGGGAATGAGGCCTGCTCTGTTTTTAGACCTGTCACTTGGTCCCTTATTTCACAATTTTGACCACAGCTCATCATAGAGCTGATTTCAAGAAGCCTTCAAAGACCTCAGGACCTTCAAGCTCTAGTAAAAGGCAGACTTGAGAACATTGAAAAGTTTTGTTTTTAGTGTTTTGTTGATGAACTCTTCAGTTCTTATTTAATCCATTGAATTATTGGATATTCTCTGCAAGCCTTTTAGTTATTTACTCACCTGGACTGAAGGAAGTTCCTCGAGTTTGTCATCATGGGAAAGACCTTCTAGGTCTGTACTCTTTCCCAAAGCCTAAGCACATCTATGTCGGTCTTCTCTTCTTCAGTTGAGCATAAGGACTACGTTTCCTTGTATATTAGTTATCCTATACTGTGTATTTAAAGGACTTGTGAGTCCTTTTCACTGATCTAGATAAATTTCTCAGGTGATGGAAAGACTAGGATAGTTTTCTAGCTGGCATCGGCTTGAAGGTCATGAACTCGGGCCTCGCACTTTTTTCCAACTTGTCTTACAATGTTTGGAGAGAACTGGCCAAGCTAGACTTTTTCTTCCCATGGAGAACAAAAAAAAGTGAAACTGTATACCCATTGCTGTGAGATTCTGATAGTATTACAAGCCATGACTATAGCTGATTATCTAGTGCAAAGGAAGATCGTCACTCTTCATGTGGAGAATGCAACATCTCTACATACTCTTGGCAAGTAAGAAGCCACAAAGTCCTAAACTACTGTATTTTTCTTCTTGAAGTGGGGCTCCTTTGCTAGAAAGAAGTGAAAAAAAAACTTCTTCTTGGTCCCCCACTTCATTTTGGAATAAATGTACAGTATGTCCTAGCAGATCAGTTAGGCTGACGATATCAAATCCTGCTCGTAGAATGGTCCTTGCATCCCCAGTTCTTCCACAAATATGGAAAAACTTTGGTGAACACATAATCTGGACATGTTTGCCAGTCTGCCAATTCTTCTAACTGAGAACTAGATGGTTCCTTCTCAAGAGTCACGAGCTGTCTTTCATGGGTATTCGATGCCATGCAAAACAATTGGTGTTAGCTTGATTTTTACGTCTCCCCATTTATCTGAAAGGAGATTGTGACCAAGTCTACATACGTCAGGATTACCCTCGTCATACCGTTCTGAACTCTCAAGAATTATTCTCAGAACTGTGGCGCCTCTTCTTGGATTTTCTGTGATCAATTCCTGTCAGCAGAAACCTACTCAAACAGCCCTTATTTCATTGTCTAAACCAAAATCTTCCGCTTTCTTTCGAGTCGGAAGTGATAATAGTAACTAAAACTGGCCTAGATAAATTCATACAATTTTCACTTCATAAGATATGCTAAGAACACATCAGTACTGGCTGTTAAAAGTCATAGGTCTGTGTTAGGAGTTGTGCGTAGGCAACCTGCCTTGACTTTTTTAAGGATAATTATTTTTATTATTTTTGTTATATTATTACTACTAGCTACAACCCTAATTGGAGAAGTAGGATGCTACAAGCCGAAGGGCTCCAACAGGGAAAATAGCCCATTGAGCAAAGGAAATAAGGAAATTCATTTAATTAATATATGAGAATTAATTAATTAAGAATATGAAATCTTGATCCGTAACAAAATTAAATTATATCTGTCATATATTGCATAAACTATGAAGAGATTTGTCAACCAGTTCTACATAAAAACATTCGCTGTCAACCTGTTCAACATAAAAGCATTCAATGTAAGTTTGAACTTCAGAAATTGTATTGATTCTGCAACCAGATTAGGAAAATTATTCCAGTCTGAACACAGCTGGAATAAAACTTTTAAAATACTGTGTAATGTTGGGCATCATGATGAAGAAGGAAAGGGTGTTAGAATTAAGTGCATACCTAGTACTACTGTACAGTCTGGGGAGATCTGAATGCAAAGGATGGTCAGAATTATGAAAAATATTTTTCAATTGCATCAAGGCATATCTTTTGTAATATAGATATGATATTTGAATATTTATCTGGACTCCTTTTAAGTAAACTCTATCCTTTTGTGTTTAAAGTATTATCATTAAAGGATTATCAGTGAAGAACCTCTTTCTCTTAGCTTGTGCCATTGGCACTGCCTTGTTGATTATCAGTGAAGAAACTCTTTCCCCTAGCTTGTGCCATTGGCACTGCCTAGTTGTGCAATGTTAGCTTCATCCCTAAAAATGCAATATTCTCTTTTGCCAGGATTTATGGGAAAGAATTATTATAGTCCAAAGGCTTAATTAGGCACATATTGTTGCCTGCTCTGTGATCTTACAAGAAGGGAGACTGACAAGATGCTCCTTGGGTTTAAGGAAAGTTATTAAGAGCCTCCTTTGCATAAAATTTGCCTTTTGTGACAAGGTCAAGATTTTTTTTTCCACTCTTAGGAACATTTAAATTCCTATAGTGTGGGAATACTGTCAGTTTACTTTAAGTGGTGCACTGGAGGTTTTACCTAAAAGGCTTTTGCAGTGTCCTTTGGGCCTAAGGCGTATGCTCTTTTTAACCATATGCTTTACCTCTGTTCCCGTTTCCTTTCTAAGATCTTGCTATCCAGGTTCTTAACTTTTCCTTCATACTACAAGGAAGGGTTTTCCCCTTGTTGCACATGGGCTCGGAATGGCCTACCAAACCCTAATGCTGGGCCTTTTGTCCCAAATTCATAAATCTATTCCAATTATTATGCAGTTTTGAGAACAGCCATATCCCATAATAAAGAGCTTGATTATTGCATTGAGGCATTACTACCTATGCTAGAGGTAAAAATCTATTAATAAAGGGAGTTGCCTTGTCTCTCAATTTCCTCATGATCTCCCTTAGTTGGAAGTGAATTATGATTTTGCCCCTTATTTGAAGAATATCCAAATTTTAAGATTCTCTCTGGGCATAGTTATTAATTGTATTGTGGAACACATTGGCTTGAACCTAAATGTGTCCTTACATATCCTCCAGCCTTCCACTGAAGTTTGCCTGGTTGACTGTTTGAAAGCATTGAGGTATACATAAGTGCTTATTGGACACATACTTCTCCATTCTATTTTTAAAAGGTAGGTGGTTGGTCAGGGCACCATCCACCCATTGAGATACTACAGCTAGAGAGGTATGGGGTCCTTTGACTGGCCAGATAGTACTACACTGGATCCTTCTCTCTGGTTACGGTTCATTTTCCCTTTGCTTACACGTACATTGAATAGTCTGGCCTATTCATTACATATTCTCCTCTGTTCTCTTACACCTGTTTACACTGAGATTACCAAACTATTCTTCCCCGCTCAAGGGGTTAACTAGTACAATGTAATTGTTCGGTGGCCACTCTCCTCATGGTAAGGGTAGAGGAGATTCTTTAGCTATGATAAGCAGCTCTTCTAGGAGGACACTCCAAAATCAAACCATTGTTCTCTAGTCTTGGGTAGTGCCATAGCCTCTGTACCATGGTCTTACACTGTCTTTGGTTAGAGTTCTCGTGCTTGAGGCTACACTCTGGTACACTTTCTATTATTTCTCTTCCTCTTGTTTTGTTAAAGTTTTTATAGTTTATTTAAAAAATATTTATTTTAATGTTGTTTCTGTTCTTGAAATATTTTATTTTTCCTTGTTTCCTTTCCTCACTGGGCTATATTCCCTGTTGGAGCCCCTGGGCTTATAACATCCTGCTTTTCCAGCTATGGTTGTACCTTAACAAGTAATGATAATAATAATAGCCCGTTCTACATTAAATGACAGTCTTGAGTTCAGGGACAGGTACCCATACTGAAGAATATACTGTGCTTCTCGTCCCATTCTCATAACATTCTCATCCCACTGTAATGAAAAGAGAAACCCCAATCCTGTTACCATCCTCAGGCTGTAACAAGTAAAATAGATAGTGTACAAGATTGCAGGATAGAACGTTTAAAGGTATTTCCAAAATCTTTTAATTCTATGTAACCATCAAAGTGGATTTAAACTATCCTAACTTCTAAGTAAATGTGGTATTCACCATATGAATATTGGTGAGGGATTCATTGAAACAAAGCACATTTTTATAATAAGTATATTTCAGTACTTCAACAATATTTGTGTATGTATACTTCCCCCCTTCCAACAAACTTGTGGGCTCAAAAGCAAAATACAAAATCACCATTGAGTGCTAGCAATTCCCACTAGTGTTTAGGGATGTGGACAATTGATCAGACTAGTTGAAATCCAAGGAAACACATTTTTCACTTCTTCCTCTGGTACATGAAGAAGAAACTATGATTATAATTATTGGGTAATTTCTGAAAAGAAAACTCTGGCTTATTACGGTTATTGTATAATTTTATTAATAATTATCATTCATGGTTGCTCATTCATAGATACCAAGTATAAAAGGGCTGTAAAATTGATCTAACTTTTTCAAAAAAAGGATATCCAAAAACATTCTTGAAAAAGAATATCCATCAACATTGTTATAAAAGGATTGCAATAATGGAAAATTAGTAAAAAAAATTATACTGTATTTATTTGTATAAGAAAACTGGAGTGGGGCAAGAGAAATTTGGTGAAATACCGATGAAAGTAAGGACATTAATGTTGAACTGTGTGAATGTACACAGAAAGTACAACAGTTGAGAAAATTATTTGCTTGTATGATTTGCCTTAGAAACGCAAAACCTATTTTCTGCAAGTGTAGCGGTCCCTCCGTTGTCGGGGCCAAAGTGCTTACTGCACATTTTGTTAATTCTTATTAAGGTTGTCAAGATGGTACTTTTAGTGAATAGCCTTTTCTGATACTTGTATAAGGAAAGTATGAAAATAATTTTTTTTAATCTTTCTTCTAAAGATGCTCAGAGCAGTTTTGCTCCTTTTTGTGTTTTGAATAGCAAATAAATATTCAGTGACAGGTGCAAGTAACAATGCTGTAAAGGTTAAGAATACTGTATGTTATAGTAGTGATTCTTCCATTTCCAGGTATGGCCAAAGAGATGCTGGAATACCCTAATGTTCGTGACATGTATGAAGCTGCTTCTCAGATACTAGGATATGACCTTTTAGATTTAAGTTTAAATGGACCAGCTGAGAAACTTAATAAAACAGAATATCAGCAGCCAGCAATAGTGGTTGCATCGTTAGCTGCTGTTGAAAAGTAAGTTGAATAACATTTGTACAAGATAGTTTAAGGAAGCAGAAATAACCCTTACAAATGTATAGAACTGGCCTTTCTTATATGTTTACACTTAAATGGAAAGTTAGAAATTTTGCATGAGTAGAATTTGTTGAGTATGGTACTGTGCACCTCTTTTTAAAAGTAAAATTATTGATTAATTTTCCCGAGAAAATTTATTATTGATGATAGAGAGGCCATTAAAGCTTTATCTTACTTTTACCCTTTGCCACAAACGAGGTATTCATCGTTTAAAGTTTTCATTTGGCAAGGAACGCAGAGAGGAGAGGTCCCCTTTTCTGTTTCATTTGTTTGATGTCGGCTACCCTCCAAATTGGGGGAAATGCCTTGGTATATATATGTATTTGGCAAGTGCTTAGGGTTAAACTTGAATTTTTCCATTGTAATGCCTTTCCATATATACTTCAATCCATCCATCTCTAACTCATTTTCTCAGCACCCAAGGTATCTATCTGAAGTAATGCTTTCTTTGTTACAATTTTTAACAATGGTGATACTTTCTAGGAGTGCTAGATAATAACACTATTGTTCTTTAAATGGTTGAAAACTTTCAATTATTATTTCTATGAACCTTTCCTGATATTCATGTTGCTTCTACCTCAGGAAGTTTAGTATGTCGACGTTAACCTTTTTAAAATTTCCATTTTCTTTCCTTCAAATATACTAATACCCCTCGCAAAGTAATGAGACCAACTATCGTCTACCGACAATGTCGGGTTGTGCTTATCTTAATGCCTTCTTGCCATTTCCAAATCGATCAAGCTGGTGGTGTCAAGACATGACCTCCAGATGATAATTTATTTTTTTGTTATTTTTAGTGGTTTAAAGACAGTCTTCTCCCAGATTTGTTTTCAGTCGTTAGGTAATTGTACAACCGAATTGTTTTTGGGTTATCATGATCTGCATTTGCCGTTTTTTGTGCCAGGGTCACTTTTGTTAATCAGATAATTGTGAACACTGCAAAGGCCTCGTTGTTCCTCTTTGGAAATGTATATTTCATGGTTGCTGATCAGATTTAAAGGTTCCAAGTGTAAAAGAAAGTTGAATAAACCCCTACAAACTTCATCTTACAAAGTGGAGTCTATCCACAGTATTCAAGATCCTTTAAGTTGGCAATTGTAGGCTCCAAAAAGTCAACTAATGATAGAGTATACTGTATATAAAAACAATAGAATGTCGATTTTGGTTGGTTTAAATAAATGAATGTTACTGGAACTAGTTTAGATAATACAGTATTATAAAATTTTCAAGTTTCATGTGCTATGATAAACTTTCTATATAAGCATCTTGTACTAGATTTTTCTGTATCAGGTATTGCAGCGAGTGTTTCTAGGTCTTTTAATATTGGAAGAACTCCAGTAGTTAATCAGTGTTTTGGAATTTAGATACAGTGTTACAGTATTGAAAGGGTTCACGTATTTAACCTTTGGAAAAACTGTAGCTTAAGATCTCATAGCTGAAGATTTATTTATGTTGGCTTTGGCACCAGCAAAATAAATAAGTTGACTGCAAGCAATACCTTTGAAAGTAGGTTTTGGGTAATGTAAAATTATTTTATCTCCTTTTGCCTGATTTCAGTGCTAAAAATTATTTTTTTAAGACCAAAAGTTTACCATAATTTTCTCATATTTCTTTACAAAAGGAATTTTCCTTGACCAGTGAGAGCCGTTTTATATGATTTGGACGAAACGGCCATTGGAAATAATTTGCCTAGTTTGTTGTGTGGTATTAGAATTCCAGTGCTACCTCTGTCCAAGAATGCAATATCTATTGGTATTAAATGTTTTGTTACGGAAGCTCATAAAGAATTGTATCCATATCTAATGACAAATTTGAAAATTAGGGATCATGTTATAAGTACAGCTATACCTCAAAATTTTTGGAAAGGTTTTTAGTCAGCATATTAATGTACCTAGTCTGTATTTGCTAAACATTTCCTTAAGGTGTCCTGGTTTATGTATCACTGTTCTTGGACTTTAGGGCCTATAGTGGATGCTGGGGATGTGGTATAATAACATTGTGAATTTAATTTGTTAGTTTGGTAGAATTCTGCTTCAGGGTTGTGGTCTAGTTACCTTTCAGGTTTAGTTTGTATGTTTTTGTAATACTGTATTATGTGTAGTTCTAGTAATTAAGTTGTTATATAGGTTAGTAATATGTGATAGTAATATTTAAAAAATGTCATTCTGGAGTTCTAGGAGTTACCTAAAAACCTAGACTATACTAAGTCCGTCCACGACATAATTGGTTATGGGAAACCAAAGGCCTTACCTCTCTCCTTCTCTGACTACCCACCACTATTAGTGTGTGGGCATCAGTAATATGAACTAAAGGGATTATCATTGAAATAAACAGAATTTTATTAATAAACTTTATTCATATACAGTACTCTCCTAATGTTTATATACATGCCCACCCTCCTCCCCACAGACTAGGGTCGTCAAAGAGGATAGGGACTTACTTGACTTGGGAGTGAAGATGGCGATACGTAATGCACACCATGGAGTTGTTGGCAAGACGCAAATGCGTTTAATTAATTTACTAATGGCATTAGTACATTTGAAGAAAAAAAATTGGAAATTGATTAAAATTGACATACAATACTGAGCTTCCAGAGACAAAAAAAAATATCAATGTCAGATTAGTGTACAAATGGATATTGTTATTAGATTTCCAATTTTGGTCAACTTTTGAACATTGCCAGAAGAGCTAGAAAAGTTTTATGGAGATAATGTTGAGACTCCAGTATTATGTGGATTTTTTTAATGGATTTGAAGAGATTTGTTAAATACCAGGCAGTTTCTGGAGGATTTTGTGTAAAGTTTGGTCTAGCAGCTGACAAAGACATCCTAGGTCTTGGGTTTTTAATGTACTTATTTAAATAGGACTGCCTTTTCATAATACAGTAGTTTGAGATGTAACATTAGTGCATGATGTATGTGTAGATTACGATATTACTTCTCTATATACAGTAGTCAAGGCTAGTACACTAGATGAGCTGACTTGATGGTGGCTAGATCTAGTACCTTCAACAATTTGATGAATGCTAAGGGGAACAAGGAACATTAGGTCACAAGAGACTCCAATTAACAGCTATTTTGAAGTTGTTTTATGCCAATGAAATTGGCATCCAAAGTTTCTTTTTCTCTATCTACCTGCATTTGACCTTAGGAGAGAAAAAAAAAAGTGGAGGAAGGAAGGAGAGACAAATCACGAACAATCTAAAATGCTACTTAAAATAGTTAGTCATGAAAGTCATGGGATTAAAGCAAAATTGGAAAGACAATTTTAATCACACAAATGAAAATATAGACAAAGTTTAGTAGTTTGTATTTTTACAGCCCACTTATTATATTTATAGGTTGAGAGAAGAAGAACCACAGGCGTTGGAGTCGTGCGTGGGTGTAGCTGGCTACAGTGTAGGAGAGATCACTGCTTTAACATTTGCAGGTTCCCTGTCCTTTGAAGAAGGTGAGATGCTTAATCATTTAAAAGTTGTTTAATGTTATTAGTGAGCGACAGTTGTATAGTTCCCAATCAGCTTGCCAGAAGGATTTGCTTTGAAATTAGTTGAAACCTTATATTAAGATTAATTTTAAATTCTCTAGGATTGTTTGCTCAGTGGAAGAGATCTTACATATTAATGTTACTTACTTTAATGCCACATGAAACAAGAGTTGAATTTCCAGACATGGAATCCTGGTGCCTGCTTGGCACTTGGGTGGATGCAATTGTACATGGATGCTACATTACCTTTGAAGACTTATTCTGGACAGTAGTCTTTCTTTTATTGAAGTTTGAAAGCTTTACTTTGAATGCATCATTACTTCTGCTTCAACTAATTCTGAATCTTTGGTGATATTTTGGTCTTTGTTGCAAACCTTAATGGGCCTAGCCATCCATCACCACATTGTTATGATACGTCAGTACAATGTGATGTTATTTGTTATCTTGAGCTATTGAAAAATTCATCTTCATTATCTCCTACACCTATTGACGTAAAGGGCCTTGGTTAGATTGTATCCTGCTATTTAACTCCCAATATCCTTCTGAGGGCTATGTTCTCAAATCTACTAAATCTACTGGAGATTGTTTCATTGTCATACCATGATTCTTGTTCATAGAGTAACACCGATCTCGCTAAACTGATATGTAGTCTGATTTTTTATATGTAATTTCAGGCGATTTGATTTCCAATTTTACTTAGCCATTGTCTGATTTGCTTTTTTCAATCTTTCACTAAACTCTAATTCTAAAGACACTGTATTGGAGATCATAGTTCCTAAATACTTAAATGTTTCTACCTCATTGATCCTTTCTCCTTCCAATATTTCATCTTCCATCGCATACTCTGTTCTCATCATCTGTCTTTCTTCTATTTATCTTCAGCCCAATCTCATGTGATATTTCATGCATTCTAGTAAGCAAGCATTGCAAATCTTGTGGTGTTCTGCTAAAAAAGACAGCATCATCAGCATACTCTAGGTCTGCTAAATTCCTATCCCCAATCCAGTACAATCTTTCTCCACCATCTCCGACTGTTCTACACATTACAAAATCCATGAGGAGGATAAACAACATAGGTGACAACACATTCCCTTGGAGTACTCTGCTGTTCACTGGAAATTCATTTTATAAGACTCCACTAACATTAACTTTGCACTTGCTATGCTCATGAACAGATTTAATCAAATTCACATATTTAAGAGGAATTCCATAACTTGGGACCCTCAACAAAAATGGCCGGTTCACACTATCAAAAGCTTTTCATAGTCCAGAAATATCATCAAAAGTGGATTTCTATGATAAATTCAAGCTTATGGTATATAGCCTTGCCTTGGTGTATCTAGTAGCCTTCCATGATTAAAGAAATTGGTAGAGGTTAGGAACTGGACATTAGTGCTAAGAGTCCGTGGCTGACCTTTCTCTTCCTGATTCCTTTGATCATGAGCCCATAAGATTCCTATTTGCAATTTTCTCTCCCTGGAGAATTAATGTTTTGGTAACTGGATGGATATTGCAAAAGTTGTCTAATCGTATGTTTTGTTACCTTGAAACTTCTATTTATCATCTTACAAAGTCGAGAAAATAATGAACTTAAAATATTTTAGATGAACCAAATACAAAATATACTTCCAAACAATTTGTTTATGGTAGTTACCTTGTTTTATATGAAATAATTGACTGATAAATTTGTTTAGTATATTAGTTTTACCCCTTACTTGAGCATGTTGGCAAATCACAATGGTTGCTTATCGGCTTAGGGAGATTTTAATTGTTCATTGTAAGATTGAAGAGTGGATATTGTGTTATTTAAGAGTGAGATACTTGTACATGGTACGTATGTAAAAAACAAGTCACCAGAAGTAGATTGGACTATAAAATGTCTACTTTGGATTCTAAAAAATTTTTTAACAGTAACCACATCAATAAAACGTGAATATCATTATACGTAATATCATCAACCAGGAGAATAAGAGGAGGCAGGAATAACTCGTGATCGTA
This sequence comes from Palaemon carinicauda, assembly GCF_036898095.1. NCBI lineage: Eukaryota > Metazoa > Arthropoda > Malacostraca > Decapoda > Palaemonidae > Palaemon > Palaemon carinicauda. Next base: position 54,295,647 of record NC_090752.1, read on the forward strand.
TAATACGGAAAACGGGAAATCCACCTCCTCTACTCGAGCTTAATAAAGAAAACGAGAGAAGGGGTAACTCGTAACTGTAGTAACAGAAAACGAGCACTCCATGCTCACGCTCTCAAGGTTACATAATAAAGAACCAAAATCACACAATAATATGATAAGAATAATGATAAAATTGTAATAACCAAGAACGAAGAATAACTACAACGTAACAAATAAACATAAAGATATAGTCTAAAACGAGCACCTTCCTGAGGCGTGTACATAACTATAACAAAGACTAGATCGATATTCTTCGTCCAAATTGGACTTGCTAGCAAATAAATACCATATAAAAACCAATAATAAATAATGATAATAATATTGGTCATAAAACGTAAGTGATATAACCTAGATGACAGAGTACCAGATGGGCAATATTAACTTGAAAAACTACCGAAGCGAACAAAACCAAAATGGCTGCCGATAACGAGGCAGGCCAACCACTTCCAAAACTAAAATCCACAATACTGGAAAAAGAACAAATGCCTGGTACTGAAAAAACTGTCAAAACAAACTATGGTTCTTAACATTGGTAAAGGTGAAGTAGCAACGTCAGTCATGTTGAATTAACGACAATCACTTGCAAAAAACACCGAACAAAACAATAACGACTTAGCGGGCAAGTCCAAAACAGAAGGATGACCTGGAGGGCGCGAGTAGTAGGTGTCGGTGGGGTAGTCCAACTGTGTTCTCTAGGGCCTGTCACGGCCCTCCCCTTTGATGAAGGGATTATCTAAATGGAAGACAGCCTGTGAATAGTGGTTTTCACACGCCCTTGTTGTATACACGACACCCACAAGGTGATCGTGCGAGGGTAGTAACCTCTGCATTCCATGCTTTTATCTTTCTCTAGTATATTTGGAAGATTTATATTAGAAAAGTGTAAAGAAGGACCCTTTTCACCGGGCGTCACAGGTCTCTCCCCAGAAATAGATTTTTCCTTCGTCAAAATCCCTTTATTATTATTATTACTATTACTATTATTATTATTAATTGCTAAGCTACAACTCTAGTTGGAAAAGCAGGATGCTATAAGCCCAGGGGCTCCAACAGGAAATATAGCCCAGTAAGGAAAGGAAACAAGGAAAAATAAAATATTAAAAGACCAGTAACAACATTAAAATAAATATCTCCTATATAAGCCATAAAAGCTTAAACAAAACAAGAGACAGGGAAATAAGATAAAATAGTGTACCCTCAAGGAAGAGAACTTTAATCCAAGACAGTGGAAGACCATGGTACAGAAGTTATGGCACTACCCAAGACTAGAGCACAATGGTTTGATTTTGGAGAGTCCTCCTTCTAGAAGAGCTGCTTACCACAGCTAAAGTCTCTTCTACCCTTACCAAGAGGAAAGTGGCCACTGAACAATTACAGTGTAGTAACCCCTTGGGTGAAAAAGAATTGTTTGGTGTTGTCAGTTGTATAAGGACAGAGGAGAATATGTGAAGAATAGGCCAGACTATCTTGGTGCGTGTGTAGGCAAAGGGAAAATGAACTGTAACGAGAGAGGATGATCCAATGTAGTACTGTCTGGCCAGTCAAAGTAGTATCTCAATGGGTGGTTGGTGCCCTGGCCTACCTACTGCCTATTTTGTAGTAATTAGAATTCCAAGGTTTGCTAATGATGTAATCTTGATCTCAGAGTGGATAATGCCTAGACAAGGGACACAGTCTACAAGTGCTATGTGCAGCTCAGTGTAAGAAATGCCAAAGTATTTTTGCAGTTTCTCTTTTGCTTTCTCTTCCTTTGCAATTATTTCCTTTGGTCAAGACCCACATGCCTGTCATAATGCTTTAAATACTATTTCAATCAACTTTTCAGTTTTTGTTTAATTAAAACTCCTTTTTATTTATGATTTGTAAAGCCCAATTCATCGCTGAGATGCAAATGGTGAAAATCCTGTAGTTGTACAGTACTGTGAAGTAGGGGAGCAGAAACAAGAGCTAAAGTAAAAGGCTATGTAAAAAGTGTATGCAGCTATGGTCCAAAGTGATGCTGCTAAGACCTTTTAGTAAGGCATATAGTACATCATATGAAGTTCTCTTATAAAACTAACCTCTCTGCGCTGTAAAGTAAACATATTGTTTCAGCTTTCGAGACTTATTTGTTATTACAGTTAGGTGAAAATTTTTAGTAAGCAGCTAGGGTCCAGAAGACCCTTGTTTAAGGCATACGGTACATTATGTGAAGTTCACCGATAACGCTAACATCTCTGCGCAGTAAAGTAAACCTATCGTTTCAGCATTTGAGACTTTGTTGTTACAGCTTTGTGACTTTTTTTTTTTTTTTATTTCTTAGTACAATGAATAAATCTTCTCATGTCAACTCCATTTGCCAAGAAAATTTATTCAGGTAGAATCATATTATAGTTCTGTGAAGGTATTATGGGAATAATTTTTAACTGACTTGTCGTATACAGTACAGTATTAATTTCCCTTCGATTAACAGCTGTTGTAATTTTCAGCTATGAAGTTGGTGAAAGTACGAGCTTCAGCCATGCAGTACGCTTCAGAAATTACACCAAGTGGAATGATGACTGTATTATATGGACCAGATTCAAGGCTAGAATTTGCTTGTTCAGTCGCTAAAGAATTTTGCAAAAGGAAAGGATTACCCGATGTAGATTGCAGAGTTGCAAGCTATCTGTATCCACATTGTAAAGTAATTGCTGGCAATGATGAAGTAAGTAAAGTTGTGTCTCTTGTTAAGTATAATTTACTGTATTGACATTTTTCTTACAGTTTACTGGGGTTTTCTTAAGTTTCTTGGATAGTGAGGAATTTTGGGACTACCTAGCCAGTGTATATATATAAGATTTTGTTATATATATTTACTAATGGTGTGTTTTTGCCCAGGGTTTATGATTCTTGTAACTTGAATATTAATGAAGTAATAATCAAACTTGACTGACCAAAAAGGTGTAGGTTCCCCAGTTATTAGGAAATATTTAAGTCAAATAAAATGTTCTGCTTACTATACTAAATACTTCTGTTTCAGGCTCTGTCCTTCATTGATAAAAATAAAAGCGACTTTCGTTTAAAACGATTAAAGAGATTGCCTGTGTCAGGAGCATTCCACACCGATCTGATGAGACCTGCAGCAGACGCAGTTAGAAAGGTAAAACCAAATTATAGATTCGGTATATAAAACGTTGGTATCTATCAAAATATTGCCAATATCTTTTATACTTATTGAATGTCTGACAAATTTAAAAGCCAAACTGTGTGATGGTATTTGTAATACTACTACAACTACTACTATCACTATAGTGTTATGCCCTAAGACAGGTCCTGGTCTATCAAAACATTACCGATATTATTTTATATACGTATTGAATGTCTGACATTTAAAAGCCAAACTGTGTGATGGCATTTGTAATACTACTATTACTATAGTGCTCTACACTAAGGCAGGTTCTGGTCCATCAAAACATTGTCGATATTATATTTTATACTTATTGAATGTCTGACATTTAAAAGCCAAACTGTGTGATAGCATTTGTAATACTACTATTACTATAGGGCTCTACTACACTAAGGCAGGTTCTGGTCTATGAAAACATTGCCGATATCTTTTATGCTTAATGAATGTCAGACAAATTTAAAAGCCAAACTGTGTAATGGCATTTGTAATACTGCAATTACCATAGTGTTCTGCCGTAAGAGAGGTTCTGGTTTATCAAAACATTGCTGATATTATCTTTTATATTTATTGAATGTCTGACAAATTTAAAAGCCAAACTGTGTGATGGCATTTGTAATACTACTGCTACTATTACTACAGTGTTCTGCCCTTAAAGCAGGTCCAGTTATGGATTAGATTTCCTCCATAATTCCCTATTCATGGCCACTTCTTTATGCTCTTGGTACCTTCTCCCTCCCTTCAGGTCATCTAGCATTGACTTTTTCCTTCCTCTAGGTCTTTGTCCTTCAAATTTACCTACTTTAATGTCCTTCAGTAACCATCTCTTAAGATTTGTCCTATCCAGTTTTTCTGCCTTCTCTTTATTGTAATTAGGGTTTTCTCTTTGCCTACTATTCTCTGTATTATTTGTCTTTTTGTCTACAGTTTATTTTGAGCATCCTGCTTCATATCAACATTTCAAAGGCTTCCAGATGTTTCTTGTCAGTTGCTTTTATAGTCCGTTTGACAGTTGAAAAAAATCATTAAAACAAAAAAATAAAAAAATCTAATTTAAATCAGATTTTTAATCAATTTTCTTGATTCAAATGATTTATTTTTCAATATTTATTTGCTGCTACTGATTATTTGTTACAGACAATGAGGGTATTTTCTGGTATTGAACTTGATGTATGTTGAATGAAACCATAGTTTGATATACATTACTCGAGATGAGTTTTTCTCTTGAAAACCAAAATTCAGACATATAATTTAATCGAAGCAGACGTCATAGCAAGTATTACATAAATAGAGAGAAAAACAAGCAAAACTGCAATCAAACAAAAATGCTAATATACATCAGTTTTATTGTAGCATACAGTACACAGTAAGAAAGAAACTAAAAATATATTAAAGACCATGTGCATACTGTACTAATAACAAAATTTTTCATTTTTATTAATGCTGTTAAAAAAATATCAAGACCTTTATAATTTGTATAATTGCAACAGCAACTTCCGTTCACAAGAACAACAAGTTTACCCGAAATGTTATAGCTATTAACTATGATTTTGTTCATTTGTTGCAATACTTATTAGTCTCTCTAATAACTAGTTTTGGAAGTTTTCTTTTTTTAAGGTAATTTCTGACATTATATTTCATTTTGATTTAAATCATGAATTTTTTCTCATTTAGATTGAAACAATTCTGGTTTCAGAATTGTGCAATGCTACACTCCATATGTGAAACGTTTTAAAAATCTTTTCACTTCCATTTTATGTTTTTCCATTAATGTTAGTCTCTCAAAAGCTACCTTACCTTGGGCTATTCTATTCTTAATATCCTTACTACAGTTTCCCTCTAGTGTTATACTTCCCAAGCACTTGAAATGACTGACTTCCTCCACAACTTCATCTCCAATCTCCATGCTTATTGGAGGTAGTCTTCATCTTCTAGCAATTCTCATTATCCTAGCTATATTTATTTTCATTCTATGCTTCTCTGCTGTCCTGTTTATTTTATATATCATCCCTGTAAACCCTCTTTTGTGCTAAAGACAACTGCCTTGTCATCAGCTTATCTTATAATTTTCACTTTCTCCTCCTACCTTAATTCCATCTTCTAGATCTTTCAGCGACTCTCATCATTGATTATTCATGAACAGAATTGGTGGTAGAGAACATCCCCGTCTGACTCCTCTTCCAACTGTTCCAGGTTCCAAATCATCACCTGCAATATTTTCTGTTACAGTTTGATTTCTATATAAAATCTTTATTAACCTTCTTTCTCTTCCAATCAATGGATATATATATTTTTTTTTTTTAGAATTAAGTACCCTTTCAAATGCTTTCTCTTAGTCAATGAAAAAAAAATTCCTCATTAACAAATGGAACTTATTTTGCATCATTCTCATACAGCCAATTGCCTCATGTTCCACATCTTTATCTAAATCCAAATTGGTCCTTTCCAATATACTGTATTCTTCAGCTTTTGCTTTTAACCTTCATGCTAATTTTTTAAGCATTATTTTTGTAATACAATGTTACAAAAGGCTAATGCTAAATAGGCAGTGAACACAAACTTTATTGGAAAGAGTGGTTTTGCCAATATAACTTTATAACAAACCCTGATAAAATATATTTGGACCTAATGGCATATTTTTTTATCATAATGGATTTCTGGCATTAGTTGTTGTTTAAGCTCCCCCCCCCCCCCCTCTCTCTCTCTCTCTCTCTCTCTCTCTCTCTCTCTCTCTCTCTCTCTCTCTCTCTCTCTCTCTCTCTCTCTCTCTCTCTCTCTCTCTCTCTCTCTAGTTAATCTGCCGGAAAATATTATTTCATGATAATATTGGCCAATATAAATTTTATTACTTAACAATTTAAAGTTCTCTAAAGGAAATCATTTCCATTTAAGCATGCAGGTTAAAGATATAATTTTTCAGGCTATTTTTTGTTAAATAATGTTAGTTCAATTTGAATTAGATATGTTTTAAAAGATGTTAGTAATGAGAAGAATTTTTTTATGCATAAAATAGTCAGTGTGTCTTCAAAACTAAAAGAAATGTTGTAGTTATGTACTTATGAAAAAAGTTGTAGTAAAATTCTTATTTCTTATACAGTACAGTACTCGCCTGATTTTCATATTGCTTTTGTCTTTGGAAGCTTGGAATGTCTATATTACTACTTAAAATAAATTTTCCAGTTTTCTTTCCTTCGAATGCAATAATGCATCTAAGTAAAGCAAGGAGATTAGTGTGTAATATGCTGTGCGTGTCTGATAGCTTCTTCAGTCTAAAATTAGTCTTAAAAGTCGACTTGGAACATGTGCACTTCCACTCCAGATAGGTTTTTTATCAGTGTTTTCCTCTCCAGCTTTGTTACCATTAGCTGCAATGTTGAACTTAAGAATTATATATTAGGTAATCTAGATACTCTTTCTTTGTGCCACGTGCCTGCAGCGAGTCTTTGTAATTTGAGATTCTTGCAATTTGTGCGTAATCGCACTGTTCCTTCTTGGGCATGTTTCATGATCAAAAGAAACATCAAAGTGTAAAAGAAGCTTTATTCGTAGTTCTGGGGTGATCTGGAGAAGATTAAAACTTCTGGCTTATAGAGACAATGATACGACTTCAGTCTAACAAGTTCATTTTAATAGTCATGAGCTTACTAGAGTTTAATGTCTTAAACTTCTTTAGTGGAAACACAAAACGAGGAAGTGTTGGAGTCAGGGTAATTTTTCATGGCTAACCTTTCATTTTAAAACCTTAGGCTAATGCTCCTCAAATGCTGGTTATGGCTTCTAGTACACCACTCAGTAGAGATTCTGGTGGTAAATGGCTCCTCTCAGATTTTAGTACTCTTAGGCTTTCAAATTCTTTAATTACTTTATTTTTCTGCCAAAATATTTTTTTATGGCAGGAAGATCAGTTTATTTTGAATCTTCAAAATCATCAGAAGTATGATAGATTTGTATGTGTGAAAAGGGAAGATTTTATATAATTGTAAAGTTTTTTGAGGATTGTATAATAAAAAGCTTGATATATATTTCCAGCAACCAGAGAATTAAAAACGGAAGTGATTTAGCCCTATCTTTTCAATTTTCTTTTGTAAATCTTACATCCAGTAAGTCCCAAGCTATGTTGAATCTTGTAGATTTGAGGTTATAATACAGATTTCTTCATTTCCATGATGAATCTTACCTTTGAATGCCAAGGTGAGAAACTCTTGAATGAAATTGAAGAATAGCCATGCACCAAACTAAGTACCATTCATCCTTGTAAATTATAAGAATCAAGTAGCAATTACAATTGTCTTCTGTTAAATTGTTTATTTTTTTTTTATATATTGTAATCCATATCTAGGTACTGCAAGTGTTCTTCATAAGCTTGGATTGTTAAATTCATTAAGGATTCAGGAAATAGATGCTCAGATTAGATGTAAAATCTTCAAGTTTTCTCCAAAGCAGTGAAAGGATAAAACTTGCTTCTCTGAATTTTAAGCTGTGCAGTAGTAAAGCATACAATAGTACCTTAATAATAAGACAGACAGAAAGACCAGTATTCATTAATGCAGTCTAATTGGATTTCATTTTTTAGATGTTTACAGAAATCAAGCAGCAGTTAACAGCTTTTATTAGTGACAGTTCAGAGATATATAGTAAAAATGTAGACTATTTTTATGAATTATTCCATTGGTTCTCAAGCTTAATCCAGGACTACACTGAGTATTTGTCACTTAGTTTCAATTGTTGAAGAGAAGGTTTTGTTGCAGTCATTTAATAATGTTTGTCTCCCCCAAAAAGGCAGACCCAAGGCAGAAGGGCCTCCCCCGCTGTGATTGGTGAACCCTCCTTCGGCTCTTCCAGATTTGGTAGCTACGTGAGAGGAAGCATCTTTGGGCAGGGTTGTGGGTTCGGTCACGATGATCTGTACAAATACCAAGTACAGCTGTCCCATGATAGTTAATTCTGAAATTCTAAAGACAAGGAAGTAATCATTACTAAAGATTAAGTTGGAACATACGTCAATATTTCAGTAAAATAATCTAGCAACAGTTCATAGTACAGCAAATAAGGCAGTTCAGCAAGTGGCAGAGTAGAAAAGCCTTCAGCCTCAATAGTCCAGAGGGTACCAAAAAGGAGTGATTTTTGTTGCGGCTGTGTGTGCCATATAGTAAGAACTCTTAGTAGTTAAAATTTTGGAACTTTTTTTAGTGTTATTTATTAGAGCAATAGAAAGCCCAAGTAACACAGTTGGTGCCGCACTAGCAGTCAGATGGATGCAGGCCCAGTGCAACTGCTGCTGTCCCTTCAATAGAACTGTTGTTGCAACAATCCATACCTGAAACAGTGCAGTAGCAACTGAGCAGTGATTTGCAGTAGCAGCAAGAGCTTTCACATAGATGCAGCTGTATTTGCTGGTGCAATGAATGATGCATTAGCAGTAGTACTAGAGTTTCTGCTGCAGCTGGAGTTGTAGATGCAGCCGCAATGAAGCTGGAGTTGCAGTGGAAGCAGCAGCTGTGGATTTGGAGTTACAGATAAAGCCGGAGCACATGTTGGAAAAATGCAGCTTTATATGAATGATACTGGACCACATCCGCTGCACATGGTGCTGAAACATCTGCTGCTCATGATGCTGGAGCATATCTGCTGCACATCAATGATGCCAGTCTATCATCTCTATGTAAATGATGTTGTACCATATAAGCTGAATATGAATTATGCTGGAATATTTCAACTGCACATGAATGAAGCTGAAGCACAACAGCTGCACATGAAGCTGGATCATAACAGCAGCACATAAAGCTGGTGTATATCAGCTGCACATGAAGCTGGGACATTTTGAAAGTACACATGAAAATGCTGGAACATTGTAGCTGCACATGAATGATGTTGGGGCATAACAGCAGTTAATGAATAATGCATGGACATTGAAGCTGCACATAAAGATGCCGGAACATTGATGCCACACATGAAGCTGCCATAGCATTGATGCTGCACATGAAGATGCCGGAGCATTGACATGAAAATGCTGGAATACTTAAGCTGCACATTTAAATGCCAGAGCATTGAAGCTGCACATTATGCCGGAACATTGATGCAGCACATGAAGATGCCGGAGCAGTGATCCTGCACATGAAGACGCTGGAACATTGAAACTGTACACGAAGATTCCGGAACATTGATGCCACACATAAAGATGCCGGAGCATTGGTGCTGCACATGGAGATGCCGGAGCATTGGTGCTGTACATGGAGATGCCGGAGCATTGGTGCTGCACATGAAGATGCCAGAGCATTGATGCTGCGCATGGAGATGCCGGAACATTGGTGCTGCGCATGGAGATACCGAAACATTGGTGCTGCGCATGAAGATGCCGGAACGTTGATGCTGCGCATGAAGATGCCGGAACGTTGATGCTGCGCATGAAGATGCCGGAACGTTGATGCTGCGCATGAAGATGCCAAAACATTGATGCTGCGCATGAAGATGCCAAAACATTGATGCTGCAAATGATTCAGCTTTTTCATGGGCAGCTCAAATGTTTCAACATTGTCATGTGAAGTTTCAATGTTAAGTGTTCATGTGCATCCCCAATGTTCCAGCATTTTCATGCGCAGCCCCAATGTTCCAGCATTTTCATGTGCATCCCCAATGTTCCAGCATTTTCCTGCGCAGCTCCAATGTTCCAGCATTTTCATGCGCAGCTCCAATGTTCCAGCATATTCATATATAGCTCGTGTTCCAGCATTGTCATGTGCAGCTCCAGTGTTCCAGCATTTTCATGTGCAGCTTCAATGCTCCAGCATTTTCATGCACAGCTCTGATGCTCCAGCTTTATGTGCAGCTCCAGTGTTACAGCATTTTCATGTGCAGCTTGTATGCTCCAGCATTTTTATGCGCAGCTCTGATGCTCCAGCTTTTTTATGTGCAGCTCCAATGTTCCAGTATTTTCACGTACAACTTCAATGTTTCACCATTTTCATGTGCCGCATCAATGTTCCTTCATTTTCATGTGCAGCTCCGATGGGGCTATCCATAGAAAAGCTGGAACATTGATGCGGCACATGAAAATGGTGGAACACTGAAGCTGCGCGTGGAAATGCTGGAACACTGGAGCTGAGCGTGGAAATGCTGGAACACTGGAGCTGCGCGTGGAAATGCTGGAACACTGGAGCTGCGCGTGGAAATGCTGGAACACTGGAGCTGCGTGTGGAAATGCTGGAACACTGGAGCTGTGCGTGGAAATGCTGGAACGTTGGAGCTGCGCATGAAAATGCTGTAACGTTGGAGCTGCGCATGAAAATGCTGTAACGTTGGAGCTGCGCATGAAAATGCTGTAACGTTGGAGCTGCGCATGAAAATGCTGGAACGTTGGAGCTGCGCATGAAAATGCTGGAACGTTGGAGCTGCGCATGAAAATGCTGGAACGTTGGAGCTGCGCATGAAAATGCTGGAATGTTGGAGCTGCGCATGAGAATGCGGGAACGTTGGAGCTGCGCATGAAAATGCGGGAACATTGGAGCTGCGCATGAAAATGCGGGAACATTGGAGCTGCGCATGAAAATGCGGGAACATTGGAGCTGCGCATGAAAATGCGGGAACATTGGAGCTGCGCATGAAAATGCGGGAACATTGGAGCTGCGCATGAAAATGCGGGAACATTGGAGCTGCGCATGAAAATGCGGGAACATTGGAGCTGCGCATGAAAATGCGGGAACATTGGAGCTGCGCATGAAAATGCGGGAACATTGGAGCTGCGCATGAAGATGCGGGAACATTGGAGCTGCGCATGAGAATGGTGGAACAATTGAGCTGCGCATAAAAATGCGGGAACATTGGAACTGCGCATGAGAATGCTGGAACATTGGAACTGCGCATGAAAATGCTTTAACTTTGGAGCTGCCCATGAAAATGCTGGAGAACATTGGAGCACATTGGAGCTGCGCATGAAAATGTTGGAACATTGGAGCTGCGCATGAGAATGCGGGAACACTGGAGATGCGTATGAAAATGGTGGAACATTGGAGCTGCGCATTTAAGCGTATGAAAATGGTGGAACATTGGAGCTGCGCATTTAAGCGTATGAAAATGGTGGAACATTGGAGCTGCGCATTTAAGTGTATGAAAATGGTGGAACATTGGAGCTGCGCATTTAAATGCGGGAACATTGGAGCTGCGCATGAAAATGCGGGAACATTGGAGCTGCGCATGAAAATGCGGGAACATTGGAGCTGCGCATGAAAATGCGGGAACATTGGAGCTGCGCATGAAAATGCGGGAACATTGGAGCTGCGCATGAAAATGCGGGAACATTGGAGCTGCGCATGAAAATGCGGGAACATTGGAGCTGCGCATGAGAATGCGGGAACATTGGAGCTGCGCATGAAAGTGCGGGAACATTGGAGCTGCGCATGAAAGTGCGGGAACATTGGAGCTGCGCATGAAAATGCTGGAACATTGGAGCTGCGCATGAAAATGCTGGAACATTGGAGCTGCGCATGAAAATGCTGGAACATTGGAGCTGCGCATGAAAATGCTGGAACATTGGTGCTGCGCATGAGAATGCTGGAACATTGGTGCTGCGCATGAAAATGCTGGAACATTGGTGCTGCGCATGAAAATGCTGGAACATTGGTGCTGCGCATGAAAATGCTGGAACATTGGTGCTGCGCATGAAAATGCTGGAACACTGGTGCTGCGCATGAAAATGCTGGAACACTGGTGCTGCGCATGAAAATGCTGGAACATTGGTGCTGCTCATGAAAATGCTGGAACACTGGTGCTGCGCATGAAAATACTGGTGTTGCGCATGAAAATGCTGGAACATTGGTGCTGCGCATGAAAATATTTGTGCTGCGCATGAAAATGCTGGAACATTGGTGCTGCGCATTTAAGCGTATGAAAATGGTGGAACATTGGAGCTGCGCATTTAAATGCGGGAACATTGGAGATGCTCATGAAAATGATGGAACATGGAGCTGCACATGAAAATGCTGGAACTTTGGAGCTGCGCATGAGAATGCGGGAACATTGGAGCTGCGCATGAGAATGCGGGAACATTGGAGCTGCGCATGAGAATGCGGGAACATTGGAGCTGCGCATGAAAGTGCGGGAACTTTGGAGCTGCGCATGAAAGTGCGGGAACATTGGAGCTGAGCATGAAAGTGCGGGAACTTTGGAGCTGCGCATGAAAGTGCGGGAACTTTGGAGCTGTGCATGAAAGTGCGGGAACATTGGAGCTGCGCATGAAAGTGCGGGAACATTGGAGCTGCGCATGAAAGTGCGGGAACATTGGAACTTCACATAAAAATGCTGGAACATTGGTTCAGCTTCTTTATGCTTGGCTCCAGTGTTCCAGCATTTTTATCTTTATGCTTGGCTCCAGTGTTCCAGCATTTTTATGTGAAGTTCCAGTGTTCCTGCATTTTTAGGTCAACTTCCAGTGTTCCAGCATTTTCATGCGCAGCTCCAATGTTCCAGCATTTACATGCGCAGCTCCAATGTTCCAGCATTTTCATGCGCAGCTCCAATGTTCCAGCATTTTCATGCGCAGCTCCAATGTTCCAGCATTTTCATGCGCAGCTCCAATGTTCCAGCATTTTCATGCGCAGCTCCAATGTTCCAGCATTTTCATGCGCAGCTCCAATGTTCCAGCATTTTCATGCGCAGCTCCAATGTTCCAGCATTTTCATGCGCAGCTCCAATGTTCCAGCATTTTCATGCGCAGCTCCAATGTTCCAGCATTTTCATGCGCAGCTCCAATGTTCCAGCATTTTCATGCGCAGCTCCAATGTTCCAGCATTTTCATGCGCAGCTCCAATGTTCCAGCATTTTCATGCGCAGCTCCAATGTTCCAGCATTTTCATGCGCAGCACCAATGTTCCAGCATTTTCATGCGCAGCACCAATGTTCCAGCATTTTCATGCGCAGCACCAATGTTCCAGCATTTTCATGCGCAGCACCAATGTTCCAGCATTTTCATGCGCAGCACCAATGTTCCAGCATTTTCATGCGCAGCACCAATGTTCCAGCATTTTCATGCGCAGCACCAATGTTCCAGCATTTTCATGCGCAGCACCAATGTTCCAGCATTTTCATGCGCAGCACCAATGTTCCAGCATTTTCATGCGCAGCACCAATGTTCCAGCATTTTCATGCGCAGCACAAATATTTTCATGCGCAGCACCAATGTTCCAGCATTTTCATGCGCAACACCAGTATTTTCATGCGCAGCACCAGTGTTCCAGCATTTTCATGAGCAGCACCAATGTTCCAGCATTTTCATGCGCAGCACCAGTGTTCCAGCATTTTCATGCGCAGCACCAGTGTTCCAGCATTTTCATGCGCAGCACCAATGTTCCAGCATTTTCATGCGCAGCACCAATGTTCCAGCATTTTCATGCGCAGCACCAATGTTCCAGCATTTTCATGCGCAGCACCAATGTTCCAGCATTCTCATGCGCAGCACCAATGTTCCAGCATTCTCATGCGCAGCACCAATGTTCCAGCATTCTCATGCGCAGCACCAATGTTCCAGCATTCTCATGCGCAGCACCAATGTTCCAGCATTTTCATGCGCAGCACCAATGTTCCAGCATTTTCATGTGCAGCTACAATATTACAGCTTCCTTCATGATCAGATTTGCTACCATGGGCAGCATTCTTATTCAACGGCAATGTTCCACCATTTTCACGTGCAGCTTCAGTGGTCCAGCCTTTTCATGTGAAGTGCCAGTGGTCCAGCCTTTTCATGTGAAGTGCCAGTGGTCCAGCCTTTTCATGTGCAGCGCCAGTGTTCCCGCCTTTTCATGCGCAGCTCCAATGCTCCAGCACTCCCATGCGCAGCTCCAATGCTCCAGCACTCCCATGCGCAGCTCCAATGCTCCACCACTCCCATGCGCAGCTCCAATGCTCCACCACTCCCATGCGCAGCTCCAGTGCTCCACCACTCCCATGCGCAGCTCCAGTGCTCCACCACTCCCATGCGCAGCTCCAGTGCTCCACCACTCCCATGCGCAGCTCCAATGCTCCACCACTCCCATGCGCAGCTCCAGTGCTCCACCACTCCCATGCGCAGCTCCAGTGCTCCACCACTCCCATGCGCAGCTCCAGTGCTCCACCACTCCCATGCGCAGCACCAGTGTTCCAGCATTTTCATGCGCAGCACCAGTGTTCCAGCATTTTCATGCGCAGCACCAGTGTTCCAGCATTTTCATGCGCAGCACCAGTGTTCCAGAATTTTCATGCGCAGCACCACTGTTCCAGAATTTTCATGCGCAGCACCAATGTTCCAGCACTTTCATGCGCAGCACCAATGTTCCAGCACTTTCATGCGCAGCACCAATGTTCCAGCACTTTCATGCGCAGCACCAATGTTCCAGCACTTTCATGCGCAGCACCAATGTTCCAGCACTTTCATGCGCAGCACCAATGTTCCAGCATTTTCATGCGCAGCTACAATGTTCCAGCATTTTCATGCGCAGCTACAATGTTCCAGCATTTATCATGCACAGCTACAATGTTCCAGCATTTTCATGTGCAGCTACAATATTACAGCTTCCCTTCATGATCAGATTTGCTTCCATGGGCAGCATTTTCTTATTCAACGGCAATGTTCCACCATTTTCACGTGCAGCTTCAGTGGTCCAGCCTTTTCATGTGAAGCGCAAGTGTTCCCGCCTTTTCATGCGCAGCTCAAATGCTCCAGCACTCCCATGCGCAGCTCCAATGCTTCACCACTCCCATGCGCAGCTCCAATGCTCCACCACTCCCATGCGCAGCTCCAATGCTCCACCACTCCCATGCGCAGCTCCAATGCTCCACCACTCCCAGGCGCAGCTCCAATGCTCCACCACTCCCAGGCGCAGCTCCAATGCTCCACCACTCCCAGGCGCAGCTCCAATGCTCCACCACTCCCAGGCGCAGCTCCAATGCTCCACCACTCCCAGGCGCAGCTCCAATGCTCCACCACTCCCAGGCGCAGCTCCAATGCTCCACCACTCCCAGGCGCAGCTCCAATGCTCCACCACTCCCAGGCGCAGCTCCAATGCTCCACCACTCCCATGCGCAGCGTCAATGTGCGAGCATTTCCATGTGCAGCTTCAGTATTCCATCATATTCAAGTGCTGCTGTGCAGACAAGTGTCTCACTAGACTGGCACGAATGTGCTAACTTTCTGTATCTTGACTTTTGTTCCACTGTTGCATGTGTACAGTCTCCCTCAAGACTGATGTTCCTCTGGTGTGTATGTGCAAACATTCTATAGAGTAATGTTCCACTGGTGCATCTGTGCAAACAGTCTCTCCTGACTGGTGTTCCACTGGTACCTATGTGCAAACTGTCTCTCTCTAGATTGTTGTTCCACTGGTGCATATGTGCAAACAGTCTCTCTCTAGACTGATGTTCCACTGGTGCATATGAGCTATCAGTCTCTCTCTAGACTGATGCTCCACTGGTGCGTATGTGCAAACAGCTTCTATGTAGACTGACGTTACATTGGTGCTTATGTGTAAACAGTTTTTCTGAAGGACTAAATAGGTATGTAGGGAAGAACTGTCAATACCATCAGCTCCACCAGAAATTCTTTTGTTGTTGGTCTTACCCCTTTCTATACAGCCCTGAGTTTATCCCATTTTTTGCTCAAAATATATTGTAATGCATTGGAGGTTATGTATTATTATTAAGGATTTTATTATTGGCAGCAACCTTTGTGGAATCTGGTGTTTAAAGGCCGCTTATGAATGGCAGAGGCAAGGGATAGCAATATTGCCCTAATAAGCCATACATATATACATATTAGTGCCCAAGTCCCCTCACCACCCAAGCTAGGACCAAGGAGGGCCAGGCAATGGCTGCTGATGACTCGGCAGATCGACTTTAGGGTCCCCCAAACTCCCATCCTTAGTTCACAAGGATGGTGAAGTTGCAGTGACTGAAGGAAGTAACTAGTCATATTTCAGAGTCTCTTGGGAGAGTCCAAAGTCCCTTTCAGATTCTTTTATTTTTCTTCAGTTATGTGGTACATGTTATTTTCCCCTTTCCTGTGAATGAGACGGTACAGTATAATAGTAGCTTTTCTAAATTAAATTTCTTATTCTAAGTTTAAGAATTGCATAAGTGATCAAAAAAAGTTAAAATTCTTCAATTTAAAAAAAAAAAATCTCTCTTTCAGGCACTGGACAAAATGCAACTTGACTCTCCAATTATACCAGTTCACTCAAACATTGATGGGAAGAAGTACAGGAATATTAAAGACATCATGTTTAAGTTGCCAAAACAAATCCACACCCCAGTGAAGTGGGAGCAAACGATGCACATCTTGTACGAGCGACACAAAGGAGTAGATTTCCCCAAGAC
This sequence comes from Palaemon carinicauda, assembly GCF_036898095.1. Lineage (NCBI taxonomy): Eukaryota > Metazoa > Arthropoda > Malacostraca > Decapoda > Palaemonidae > Palaemon > Palaemon carinicauda. The sequence continues at coordinate 54,312,169 of NC_090752.1, forward strand.
CTTTGAATGTGGACCAAATAAGTCTTTGAAAACCATACTGAAGATGATTAATGCAAAAGCTTGGGACAACTGTAATAGTATACAAGCTTAAAAATCTGTGATATGTAATAAAACTGTAAATAAATTTATTGCATGTTTTAGTTTACTTTCATAAGTGACTATACACGTACTGTACATAAAAGAATGGGATAATGGAATATTTTTTAAAAATCTTCAGCGTGCACATTCCAACAAATTTTTCTAATCCTGTTTGACTGCAAAAATGAAAGAACTCTCAAATTATATCTTTAGTTTGCTGCATTTGATATTATTCTTCAGGATACCTCTTCTATTTTAGATGTAAATAACTATTTTTCAGTATTCATTCTTTAAAAAAACCTTCAGATTAAATTATAATGACTATCCAGATTACATATTACTTCTACAACAATTAAAATTACACAATGAATTTTTCGAGTATAATGATATCACACTTCTATAAAATATGACAAACTATAGAATATATAAAATTACACAACTTTTTAATATGAAAAAAAAAACTAATCTCATCAACTGTAGTCAAGGAAATAATAGAGAAAATGCATACTTATCTCTAAATTGTATATAGCAGATACAAGGAGTGTAAGAAAAAAAACATTAGGCAAATGAGATTACTAAGAACAGGTTATATTAAAATTTTCAAGGGGTCGAGAACCTGAAGTTTTATAGTTTCACTATGGCATTGCATGACAAAAACAAATTGAATTACTGGTACTGTATGTGTATTTTATATCCAAATAGGAGTCTTAACTACCATAGAATTCATAAAATTTTAATTCAGTCATTTCAATATTTAGTTTCAAAAACTATAACTGAAATTCATATAGAATATTTAAATTTCTTGGCATAGTATACCATTATATACTAGAAGTTTGTCAATATGTATACAAACAGTTTTAGTAAAAAAACCAAGTTAACACCTTCAAAAACTAAGAGGTAAAACAGCATTACTATCAACTATCTACCGTATTGCTTAGAATCAGAATAAAATAAAAACTGCACTTATTAAATTCTCTATTCTCAAAATTTACAATTTGAAAGCTCATAATTTATGAAATGCAATTTAAAAAACATTGAGACCTGGCAAAAGGAATTTTTTGTGGCTATAACCGACATTCATTGCAGAACCTAATCTTTAGTTTTGCAACATAACACTTTTGATTTACCCTAGAACTAGTGGAACAGCAAGATAAACACTTAGGAGCTGATGATTTAGGGTTCAAAGCAAAACTATGGAAATAGTAGGAGCTGATGATTTAGAGTTCAAAGCAAAACTGTGGAAATAGTAGGAGCTGATGATTTAGGGTTCAAAGCAAAACTGTGGAAATAGTAGGAGCTGATGATTTAGGGTTCAAAGCAAAACTGGAAATAGTAGGAGCTGATGATTTAGGGTTCAAAGCAAAACTGTGGAAATAGTAGGAACTGATGATTTAGGGTTCAAAGCAAAAATATGGAAATAGTATATCTTTAAAAAAAAAAAAAATTGTCTGAATCATTGAAAACCTGGTAGCACAAGATGTTTGAGTCAGTAATGCCAATTTTGTACAGTAGAATAGAACAAAAGATAATAACAGGAAAGATTTAAAACTGACAAGAGTTCATTTGATTCTACAATCCTGCTGGCAAGGGATTAAACTATTAAGTCTTATCATACCATAGAATAAACCTAATAGCATATAGTTGGCTAAATGGAAAGCAATATACAAGCCGCCACCCACCTAAGACCACAGTTTGAAACTGACAGGTCATGGTAATGCCGAGTTTTAAGAATAAACAATTTTGACCAGCTTGGATATTGACAGAGTATCCAACTTCCATAGAGAACACAAAAAAAGATTCAAGAAATTTGACTAACAACTATACACTCCTTAATCATACTGAACTTCATTGTTGATGTATAAAGAAGACTAGTTTCACTACAGCGAGTGAATAACGACTGCTAGATATCAAAGTTAGATACAGCGTGTAGTAAAATCTTTTCTACTTTGTCACAGGTAAAACAAGGTGAAAATGCTTGATGAAGAAATTCATGAAAAAGCAAAGGGATTTACAGTGTTCATAGACTTTGAAAAGGCTTATGACCAAGTCCCGAGACAAGAAGTATGGAGAAGTCTGAGGAAGAAGATGGTCCTAGAGAAGTATGTGCGGTTGATACAAGAGATATATTGGGAGGTGTATACCAGAGTGAGGAGCACTGTTGGAGTAAAGTAAGGATTTGAGATGAGAGTAGGATTGCACCAGGGTTCAGCACTTAATCCAATCATTTTCAATATACTGTAGTGATAGATGTTATGACTGAAGAAGTTAGAGAGGCAGTGCCATGGAACATATTGTATGCAGATGGTATTGTTGTGTGTGCTGAGAGAAGGGAAAATCTGGAGATTGAGCTAGAAAGGTGGAGAGGAGCACTGGAAGATAAAGGAATAAGAATAAGCTAGGCCAAGACAGAATACAATATTTCTACCAATGAGGCTGAGGTTAGAGACTATATAAGATTGTGTGGAGAAGAAATAAAGAGTAGATAAGTACCTGGGATCCTGAATCTATGCTAGTGGAAGTATGGAAAATGAAATAAAACACTGTATACAGGCAGCCTGGAACAACTGGAAAGCTGCCTCTGGAGTCTTTTGTGACAAGAGAGTGCCATTAAGACTCTAGGGAAAATTCCACAAGACTGTTGAAAGAACAGCAATGCTCTATGGTAGAGACAGCAGGCCTAAGGAAAACCGATGAGAAAAAGAGGGATGTAGCAGAAATTAGAATCCTTAGGTGGTTGTCTGGAGTGACAAAAATGGATAGAAAAAGGAATGACTATATAAGAGGATCAGAGGTTTAGGAAATATGAAGGAAAATGCAGGAAGGAAGATCGAGATGGTATGGACATTACTGAGAAAGGTGGATCATGTGGGGAGGCACACTATGGAAATCAAAGTTCAAGGTAGAAGGGGAAGACCAAGAAGGAGATGGAGGGACTATGTAGGGGAGAACTTGAAAAAGAAGGAGATTAATGAAGCAGAAGTGCAAGAGAGAAAGGCTAATTCGAACCGGTGACCCCACACAGAAATGGGAATAAGCCAAAGAAGAAAAAGAAAATGTGAAAATGACACACTACACAAACAATAGGAGGGACAACTAATGTAACGACAAGATAACACTAAATTACTTTCTCCATATTCACATTTATCAAGAAGATAAGAGCATTTCAGACAATTCATGTTGCTTATCTTATAGTTACTATCCTACATAAAGTATCGCTTGCAACTAACCAGAAGTTTTAAATGTCCATCCTCCATCCTTATCTAGTAGGGAAAAGCAAACTTCTCTCTCTCCTTTCGAGCAACAATCCTTGCTTGTGAATTATGTTCCAGCAGAAACCTGCAAGATTCAAGTACTGTAGAAAGCTGACTAAGTGTACACCTAGATCATAGCATTTTAAAGCCCTACATTTGTAACAGTTAAACGTTCAAATCGTCCTAATAGGAAATATGAAAGCCTAGGTTGGTAATATTAGTTACCATAGATCTGGCCTAAATGGTTTGTTCACAATAAGATTGGTGCCATAAAAAATAAGTCCATGAAAATTTAACAATTAGACAAGATGAAAATGTACGAGCAACTAATTTTTTTTAATTAGATGGTTTCCAATACAGTGTAATGTAATTATGTTTTTGGTTGAAAATTACAGTGGCATACAAATTTCTTTAATGCTTTTCTTCATTGTGTAAATTCTGGGATAAAATCCTATGGTTAATTTCCCAAATGCCTATTAAGTCTACCTCATGGCTAACCTGTAGATTGTCTGAAATTTCCTACATGTATATGGAATCAGTTATGAATTACATGAAGCTGTATTATCAAATTCACATTTTCACAAAGCCTACCTTTTATCAAAGATATTGGGTTTTAGGTATACTGTACACCTTCAGTTTGGTTAAAACTACTTAACATAGCACAGTACAGTAGTTGTGCAGTAGTATAGTACAATACAGTATGTGTATTTAAATCAGCATCTTATTTCTTCGTAAATACTCTTTTGACAAAGAATTAACGTAGTTCAACATTTATATTGATCCATATGTATTCTTTATAATATAAGTCTTTTGACAGTTTATATTAGAATTTTTTATTTTCTTCAGCCCTTCTTGTCAATATAAAGTTAAAAAAAAATACCCCTCGTTGTTGATAGTTTTTAATGCTAACCATATAGCAGTTTTTTTTATTTTTGTAAAAAGTGAAGTAAAGTACTATACATTACCATTTGGTTGTGTTTTTTTTTTCAGTACAATATTGAAGATTTTGCCTGAAATATAGATTACTCCAAGTTAGTCGCTGCATTTTTGCATTAATTTGTTCATTATTTAAACCATTCAAAGGTTTATCACATAATTGGATGAACACTAAGTGTATATAATTTTACTTTAATAAACACTATGTAGAGTGGCTTAGGGCAAAATTACAAATATTTTTTCATTGACAAGTGAATAACTATTTAGGATTAATTATCTTGCATCAAATTTTTAGCTTGTTAGTTATATCATTGATCTTATAGTTTATTAAATACCATATTTTGCCGAAAGTTTTGTTGGTTAGCTTAACTCCCTGTGTATTGTATATTGACTTCAGTTGACATTGTTACTAACTCATTGCAGAGGCACAATTCTTAAACCTACACAAGATTATCTGGTCTAGACTTTTGGCAACACGATGCAGTTTCCAAGTTCTTCCTAATAAACTGTATCAAAGGATCTAGTTTAGCAACTAATGGTAAGAAATGTTTGGATTACAAAATCTAAATAGGGATAGCTTTCCCATGAAGGCTATTCACTTCAGAAATAGATACCTATACAATAATTGGTTGCTATAAAAATCCACCATCCCCCCCCTCTCGTTATAGGGGAAGGTCGAGATACTTCTTTAGACATGAAGAAAGGAGCTCCAAACTGTAACTTGCCAGCATCAGGTCCAATCCAGCACGTAACATTTCGAACACTTGCAACCCGAAAGGGATGACAGAAGAATGAAGGGGAAGAGCCAGTCAGACTAGCATTAAGTCACCATAGGCAAAACATATTGTCTCGTGTGGGAGTTGTACTAGATACACAACTACTTGAGCAGCCGCCACCAGACCAAGCACAAGGGTGTCGAGGGACTCCTGGCTATACGCTTGTTTTCAAGTAAAAGGTGGTGAATGTAGTCTGCCCCTTTCAGACACCGGCCTTCAACACTTGGCCCACTGGTAGGTTTCTTCTGAAGGCAAAAGTGGGGCCAATACCCCTAACTTATGAGATTTGGTCTTATCTGGGACCTTGACCCTCTCGTCAGTCGAGGTGTGTACTCTACAGATCATCTCACAGTGACAGAAAGAGAAAGTTTCTAGACACATCGGTTCTGCCAGTGCTAATGAAAAGTCTGACACTCGGGCCCGAGATGTCTGGTCCTTTTAAGATAGAACCACAGAACCTTCATGAGGCACAAAAATATCTTTTCTCCATCACCACCCGACAGCTCCCGAAGAGAGGGGATGGTGATTTAATTGAACCTGGGGTTATGCGCCGTTGGGTTTTGTGTTTTGGCCAAGAACTCATTCACAAAACTGGAGAATGACCGCCTTCCATCCCTTGGTGTGGAGTACTAAATAAGAGACCGAGCAAATCGCCTACTCTCTTCGCCAAAGCTAAAGCTAGCAGAAAGACAGTCTTGAGAGTCAGATCCTTGTCTGAAGACCTTCAAGGGTTCAAACAGGGTGTGCGCAAGAGCATCAAGGACCAGAATCCAGGTCCTCTCCAGGGTCTTGGGTGGGCATGATGATCTAAACCTCCTCACGAGCACAGACAACTCCCATGAACGGGTGACTTCTACTACTCTGTCAAAATACCACGATTTAGGCCGTGCAGTATTCTTTTAACAATGGTGACTGGAAGGCACTCTTCTCGGCAAAGGAAGACTAGAAAATCCGCAATATGTGTTAAAGTTGCCCCAATCTGATAAATACCCCTTCTACGACACCATTAATAGAAGATGGCCCACTTTGCCTGGTAGAAAACTATCAAGGATCCCTACGGTATCTGGACATCTCCTGAGCAGTGCCTTGGAAAAGTCTTTCACTTGGAGGAGATGCTAGATAGCCTTAAACTGTGAAGAGCCAAGGAGACTACACCTGGTGGGTGTGGCTGATAGAAGAGTGGGCCACTGGGGCAATTCTCTCTGGACCTTTACCAGAAGCAATGGCAGAAAGAAGAACATGTCCCGGTGATCCTACGAGTACTGGAAAAAAAATGTCTAAACACCTCACATGGGTCCGGAATGAGGTAGAAGAACCAATGATCCTTCACATATCACTAGAAGGGATCTCTGGTGGAGGCACCCTTGTGGGAATTAGTTTCTCCAAGAAGACATTGCCAGCACCTAGCTGGTACTTCTGTATTGGACAGGAACGGTCGTGCAACCGGGGGTCCCTTGACATGGGGATGTGGCTCTGGTACCCACACTCGTAAACTACTGGGGTGCCATCAGCCCCTCGAGAGGTGATGTCACAAGGAGCTCTATCCTTGCAACTATGGCTGGTCTTCATGGACGCGACCTCTTCCTCTTTTTTTCCCCATCTTAGAAGAAGCGTCAGAATCAGTCGGAGGATGAAGAAGAATGGAACTCCCGCTTCTTCCTCTTCCTGGCTCTGAAAGTAGAGCAGTCAAGGTCTAAAGTATTCATAGAGACTGACGCTCTAGTAGGAGCCACAACACGGGGGCACACTGTCACAAGGGATGGGAGAAGTATACTGTTCTCTCAACGCCCCACAATAAGTGGGGCCAAAGGCACAGCCACATTCACAGAGGAAGCAGGAACTGGCATGGAACCCCAGACACAAAGGTCAAGGTGATGGACAAATGGGAAGGGGTGGGAATCACAGAGGCCAGGTCAGGGATCAGTGTACCCCGAAAATGGGGACAATGTTTACCTTGTCTTAGTACTTCTTACACCCACCTATATAGTGCAATACCTGGGATCCACCTTTGACTTGACTGCCTTCTTAGGCTTTGGGGGAGATCCACTAAGGTCCCTGATACTCTGAGAACCACCATGACCTTCGCCACTGGAACCACTGATCACTTGGAACACTTGTACAGGAGGAACCGGGGGGGGGGGGAAATAGTAGCTTTGGCTACTAGCTCTTTCAAAATGGTCATGTACAGCCTACCTAAAAGACCTAAGGAAGCCCAAGAGTCCTTAGGTCAAAATTATTGTAGGAGAAGAGCTTCCAGCCTCCTTAGTGGTGCAGTGAACTGTAGGGTTTCCCACAAACTTACAAAACCTGAAAAACTCTCCGATATAGATCAGAGGGTTCCTAGCCCCTCCCACATACTCGATAGGACTGATCCAGGAACTTAAGCACAGGGGTGGCAGGAGCAGAAACATCCGGAAGGAAACGAAAGCTGCAAAATTAGAGTTCTCTGGGTATTGCCAAGTCAGACCACGACTAAAGCTTTTCTTCTACTTCAGGGCATACGCCTGCCACTGGATAGGAGACCATGACCTAAACTCAACACATGGGGGTAATTGCGAACAATCATGCCTCCTACAATACACAAAGATGTAGTGTGGATCTACAGCTGGTTTAGACATAAAACAGTTTAATTGTCCACCCTTTCTCTGGCAAACACGAAGTTCTGGCTTCCGTTCAAGCTTCACAACTAATCATTTCCCTGCAAAGAAAAATAATAGAGTTTGATAAGGTGCTGACAGTACTGTATGTCCATACAAGTCAGCTGCTGAAACAAGTGAAGGATCTCCCTCTTATGTGGGGGCAGGCTCCTCGCCCACACCCTCATTAGCTGGATAACGGCACATTACCCAACTTTAAAGACAGTCCAGATTGCGCTGACACAATCTCCCAAATTAAAGGAGAAGGGTTTGTATACTGCATAGGAACAAATACAACTTCCAAACTTAAAAGTCCCAACCCAAATAATTATCAAAATTTATACAAAAGCCCACTACTTACAAAAGACAGACCCTTTCCAAGTTAGCATTACATGTTCAATACCTTTTCACATTAAATTTGTAAAGTAATCCCCTAAACTTCCTATTTTAGATCTTTTTAAAGGTTACACAGGCTACAAACTGAAGCAGACTTAAGCAATCATTATAACTATTTTTTTCACAATATTTTACAAACTTGCACTGCAAGATTAACTCTCAAAAGTGAAAACCATGAAAAAATGACCCTACTTTCTCTTGTTTACAATACAAACATGCAATTCTGGAAATTCCTGTGTAGCATATTGATAGCCTTAGTCAATTTACACAAGTACATTTAAAATGAAGCACTATTCAAGAATAAGCTATTCCCAAATATTTGGACTTCAGAAGTTACTTTATATGCAAGTGGATATACCCAGGAAGTACAGGAATAATAAAGACTGTTAAGACTTACATGCAATAGAATCTGGAGACCAATAATCCATGGACTGGGATGATGTAAGAATCAATGTGGAGGGCCTACTCCAAGTACCACGGAGTCCCAATAGACCCAATGGTTGGACCAAGTATAATGGCACCTTTTAATTCCCGTGGTTCTCCTGGAGGCAGTCCATTTAATTCCTGCCAAAAAGCAATAATAACTACAAATTCTGCTATAACAGTACAATATAGAAACCATCGAGATGGAAGCTTTTTTCCACTTGGTGACTCTTGGAGAATCATTGTTAAGCAACAGTTTTAACACTTGAGCCATTACAGCCTCCTCAAACGATGGATGTTCAGACACTGCAAGTAGAATAATACATTTAAATTTGTATGCAAGCATATCTAGTCTCAGTACCGTTATACTTTCATGTTAATGCACGACTTATAAATGGAAGCCCTACAACATGCAACAGGTGCACAGTATGAGCAACAAAGAGTGTCATGTTGAGGTCTAAAAAGAATGAGAACTAAGCTTTTCAATAATGATTAAACTACATAAAAAATATTGCCTGCAAACTAAAATATTTTGCACATCGATTTTAAAGTAATTTGATGGAAAATAATACAAACACGGTAACTTAAAATGAGTTTTTATTCTGACCAGATTTTATAAGCAAATGAAGGACAAAAACATAATTCATACCTCCTGACCAAATCACATCATAAAAATGTATAGAACATAATCAAGACAGATTTCATCATGGGCAGTGGAAGTAATAAAAAAAAAAATAATGCTGTTTACAACTATTGTAATGCCATGAACATAATCCATAAGGTGCTTCAGAAAATGGAAATAACTGTAAAGTACACAGGGGAAGTATTGTAAATTAATATTAATCAATAAAACAGGCAACGAATCAACAGAAAGGTCCAACGAGACTGCAATACCACCAAAACTCGTTGCTTGCTGCGATTTTGCACGAGGGCACAGATACTCCTAAAACACTGGATATCACTATTGCAAATTATACAATCCCTACTTTCAAAACATCCCTTACTAACTGCCATAATAAGGGACAGTTTAGAAAAGTTTTTTATATGAAACAAAAAATTTAGTTGAATGAACAGAATTTTTTTTTTTAAGGTAAATCACAATGGCCTTTCCCAGGTGATTGTAAGATATGCAGTATTTCAGGAGGATACAAATGTATCTACTCAATGTATTGGCAGACATTTCCCTAAATATCAAACTCCTATTTGATATTGAAAGTTCTGTAGAATAGGTCCTTAATTCAAGTGTGTTGCATGTAGTGTACTTAGAAAATATTTTAGTCTTACTCGGATAATATTGCAACTTTTTAATAGAATGAAATGTTTGAAACTAAAATTTTACATGAATCCTGATGTGCAATTTAACTATATACAGCAGGATGATTTTGATTATTTATATCTAATCGTAGTTAGAGAGTATAGAAGTTTTTTTTTATAGATTAGAAGAACTGCTAATATTTCATGTGTCAAAAGACGTACAGACAAATGGATTGTTTATTACAAGCAGCTATTCCGAAGCTTACATAAAATGGTATTAATTATTACAAAGTTAACTCTTCAAAAATGAAATTTATCAAAACTAAAATAAACTTCTCTCGTACACTCTGAAAGGAGCACTAAATGGCAAAGCCATAAAAACGAACAACTCAGTTTTTTACAAAAACTGGGCATTTTGTACATAAAATCTTAAATAAACTTCCTTTCTCTAAAAAAGAAAAAAAAAACCTGCCACAGCACATATCAATCTCCTCCAACAGCAACTACAGTACTTCATCATGAACTTCTTATATGAGCAAACTTACATTAATCTTAATAATTAATATCACATTCGTGAGGACAGGTACAGTTGTGGTCCAAATCTATTCTTGAAAAAACAAACTGGATTTTATCTTTTCTGTTTTAAAACCTGAACAGACCTTAAGCTATTATTAACTGTCCACCTAACCTCCCAAAAGGAGGAAAGATGCAATATCTAGAACTTGAGATATAACTCGTTGTACATTCCATCCTCACTTACCGACAGGTACAGTATATGTGGCAGTAACTATTGGGTTGCATAAAACCATTGTGAGGAGAGTCATCTATACCATGAAAGAAATGGTAATGCTTGTCCGATTCTCTTATTTACAAAGCGACCTCGCATTACCATGTATTTGCATATAAAACATTAAAAAATCCAAACAAAATATACATCACTAACAGCTATACAAAAATCAAAATGCTGCCTACACAGACTTGAAAGAAGAAGAAGAAGGCGGATTCCCATCAAAAGTTTGACGACAGAGATTTTCAAAGTCAACAAGTTGCATATTCACAATAACACACATTTTCTCCTCTTGGCTTTGACCACCAGGTAGTAATTCCACCCATGGGGTAAAATAGCTGTCTTAGATACGCAAGTGCTTCTGTTAAAAACAGACTTCGTTCTCGCAAACTAAATGACAAAGACTTACGAGTACTATTAGCACATATGGAAAGACCACAAATATGGAGCTGGTACCAAAGAATGCAATTAGCTTTAATTGAAAGTTATTTTGGCTTACATTCCTCACGTCTAAAGTTCTTATGATAACAAAAAAAACCCTACCACAGACTGTAACAAAAAAAACAGCAACTTATCTGATAATGCTTACATTAATGCAAAATGTGTTCTCTTTCACCTCTAAATCAAAATAAAATATTTGACACTTAAAAATATCTCTACTAAAATTTTCTTTCAATACCACTTTAAAACTGTTCAATTACAAAACATTTCAGACTCTTAATTTCAAGAAAAAAGTGGGTCAAATTTTTGCACTTTCAGACATATTTCACAAAAGATCGCAACGTATTTTGCACAGCAAATTCAGATTTAAGTGGGAGAAGAACAAATACAATGCATAGTTAAGTTTATCATAAATTACATTAAATATTTCGCTAGAGACTCCTGTCTACACAAGACTACCACTACAGAAAAATGAAAAATAAATTATTCCCATTTGTAGGGTAGTGTGTAGGTACTCGGGTGACCAACATTTTTATACCCATTATGAGAAAAAAAAAATCGGTATCCGACTGCCTACACACTCCCAAATTGGCTTAGGCCTACTTGCTAAGCCTATATGATCATTCAAATTTGGCATCACTGTTATCTTCCTTTATCGATTCATCTCCTCCGAGGACCAAACTAATTTTATAAAATGTAATTACACAAATTTCTAAAGTCAAAATGTATACCAAACACTAACAAGGGTAACAATATCCTGCTCTTAAAAATGCAAGACTCCAACTTTTTAAATCTTTACAGTTGCCTTTTTATAAAGTTATTTTAGTCTCGATTAAAGTAGATAATAAACTCATCAAAAAAGTCTGAAAAAGGTCTTAACTATGAGAATGTATTTTTGGAAAGTTGATTCTGGAGTTTCAAGGAATAATTAACAATAAGATCAGCGAATTAATGATACCTGGAACAGAGTTCATTTCGCCTTTGAACTAAAACCTAATCGAACTCGAAATTTAGGGGACAGAGGTGCCGCCTGACCCGGGCTGAAGAGGCGCTGGGGGAAGGGGGGAGGGGCGCGTGTTCTCCTTCTCGTCGTCGGACATCGGCCGCTGACGGCGAGCAGCGCAGGTGTCGCAGTCCGACTCCGAACAGTCGCTGGAGGAATTAGTCGAATCTGATTCAGAGTCGCTGTCCGTCGAGGAGGAAGACGACGACCCGGGTGGGTGGTTGTGATCGGCATGATAGCGATTGAGGCGGTAACGTAGAGCGGCGTTCTCCTCCTGAAGGTGCAGGAGCTGCGACTGCAGCGTCGACAGCAACTGGGAGGGGGAGGCCGATAGGGCATCCGTCAAGACGGCAGCCCGGGCCTCCAAGGCAACGATGGCTGCCTTCAGGTCGGTGGTGCTGCCCGCCATCAGTTTGTCTTCGCGGGCGCTCTGGTAGGCAGTTTCAAAGTCCGCCAAGTTGAAGGGGAACCAGTCCCGATTGAGGGGATGCGTAGGAGTCCCACTGGGGGTCCCTATGTAGGGGTCTTCCTCCCCTCCGCTAGCCGGTGGTTCCTGCTCCCACTGGGGAGTGCTGAAATTATCGAAGTTCACGAATAACGTGGAATTTTCATGATCGTCCATGATAAATTGGGTGCTGTTCTCCGGGGCCCTGGGCACCTGCGCGCCCACGGGCCTCAACACAGGCGTAGGCGGGCCACTATAGAGAGCCCTGGCCCTGTCGCAAGACGATGTCGGACGCCCAAGAGCGACAGCATTATTCACTTCACAGGGACTTTCCGTTTTGGGCGTGCGCCTTCGCCGCCTCCGCCTTTTCTTCTTCTTCTTGTTTGCGTCATTGTTGTTGACCGACCTGTGCTTGGAATTCCGCTGAGAGGAACTCGACGTCGAGAGACTTTGGAGGAGGAGAGGCTCAGCTGACACTCGCGCCTCCATCATCATCATCATCCTCCTCCGCTTCGAAACGTGGCAACGCCGCGGTAGACTTTCTCGGTACACGTGGCAACACAGCAACTCTATCCGATACTCACTGGGTCACTCCACTTGTCTATTTCGAATTAATATTCACTCACAGTTCACTTCTACAGGGCAAAACAGTATGGAACCACTTAATACACTGTCTTAACTGTCCGTCAGTCACGTCAAATCACAAGACTTGTCACAAGAAAACAGAGGAATCGATGCATTTATCAGGAGGACGTGAATGCGCTGCCTCACTGGCCTATGAAGTCGCTGTTAACTCCCGTGTTGGGATGGGCTTGTTGCCAGAGACCTTCTGATAGCTACACTTTCCCACTATTTACGCAAAGTTTATTTAACTTTTTAAACCTAAATGTTTCTAAATTTCATAGTTTATATGCTTCAAACCCAATAGGCTGTTTAAATTTCCCTAATCTTGACTTAAGATAGATACATTATATGGTTAATTGGACCCGTTAAATTCCATAAACACTAAAATACTTGCGCGCGCAGATTGTCACATGTCGACCGCAGCGGTCTCTTTAAATATCCCTACAATACAATTTTTTTACATTATTAATAATGCCACCATAGTATGTGGTACTCCTTTAATGAAAATAAACCCTTCCTTACTAATTATCGCCAAAAAATGCAGTTTAAAACATTACGCAACCACATGAAACCATTCTAACAATCGATCGATTTTCTCGACCTAGACAACAAACGTTGCAAGGCATTAATTACTAGGCCTAAAACAATATTAAGATTTCGACAATCACCTTGGGGTTTAAAGTTATGCTTGAAAATAAACAAATTGTATTTACAGTATCAAAATATAATTATTCTCAAGCTAGTATTGATAAGATTTTCGATTTCCTGTCAAACGTATTAAAGGTGTTCTTCTTCTTCGCTAAGTTACAACACTAGTTGGAAAAGTAGGATGTCATAAAGCCAATGGTTCCAACAGGTAAAATAGCCAAGTGAGGAGATGCAATAAGGAAACAGTTAGAATCGTGTGCCTGAGAACTAAACCTGTGTAAGACCATTGTACAGAGGCTATGGCACTACCCAAGACTTAAGAACAAGGGCTTGAGTTTGGAGTGTCCTCCTCCAAGAAGAGCTGTTTTCCATAGCTAAAGAGTCTTCTATCGTTACCAAGTGAAAAATAGCCCCTGCACAATTACAGCGTAGTAATTAGCCCCTTGAGTAAAGAAGAATTTTTTTCTGTTATCCTAGTGTTGTCAAGTGTACGAGGAGAGAGATTAATTTGTAATGAATAGAGCAGACTAATTCGGTGTGAAGTTAAAGAAAAATAAGCCGTGACCAGAGAGGGATCCAATGTAGTACTATCTGGCCAGTCAAAGAACCCAATTACTCTCTAGCGGTAGTATCTCTACTTCAAAACTATCTTTTTTGGGCTGGTCCTAATTTTCTGAGTCTAAGATTATTTTCATTCTCGTTAAACTTTGTGAGAAAAATGTAGGGAAAAAAAACACACTCATTCAAGCAAATTACTTCCCAACCGCAATGCTATGAGTAAATATCTGTAAGGGTTAGAAACTAATTTTTAGGGATTTTTTTTTTTTTTTTTTTTTTTTTTTTTTGAAAATTCTTAAATATTTCAAAATATCTAAAGATATAACAAGACTAACTAAATCTCGAGGGATTTGCATACAGTTCTAGAGAAAGAGACAAAGCCACAGAACAAATTTTATCATGCATATAAAACTCTTTAGGCTTAAAATTTACAAACCGTTCATGCACATACTCGTAGCCGATATAGAAAATTATATAAATAATGTAGATTAGTTGGTATGGATTGATATTCTTTAAAGCTTTCTTCTGTAAAAAAAAAATAATAAAATAAAAATAAAAATTGGAATTGTGAACATTTCATTAAATATGGCTACCTACTTTCTCTACGTGGACAGGGAACATATTGCTTGGGAAAATTAAGTTTTCTAAAACTAATCTGGGAGTGAAATTTTATACCAATTCTTAATTAACTCTTTCTTTCCTAATACTTCATTCTTACGGTTTACCCTTTCCAAAGTCGTAAAATTCTATATCTAGAAATAAAATAAAAGACTTTTGATACACTTTAAAATAGATCATCCAAATATAAAATATAGAACAAAACTTTTGACAACCTGTTCAATAAAGTAGAAATTACAAATTTAACTTCTGTTCTTCCACAGATTGCACCGCCAGGTTAGAAAGATCATCTGATCACAGGTGGAATAAAACTTCGAGACTGTTGTGTAGTATGGAGCCTTAAGATGGAGAAAGAAAGACTTAGAATTAACTACATACCTAGCATAAGTACAGGTAGGTACAGTCTGGGGAAAATCTTTATGCAATGGATATGAATTATGGAAAATCTAATGTAAAATGCGTAAAGAACTAATTTGACGATGGTGCCAAAGATTAATATCTAAATCAGGAATAAATTTATTATACAACAAATTCTTGTCCAACAAATTAGGACGTGATGCAGCAACTAAAGACCAAAGAGAAGAACACTAAACAGCGCAAATTTAAAGATTTAAAACTTCTCCAGAGTAGACTGATCACAAAAAAATCTTAAAAAGAGATAAAACATTTCTTAATATGCCTACTTTTGTACAATTACAGAAGAAACAGGCCGATTGAGTTTCCTAAAAGCAAATTTTAATCAAGAATCGCACCTGAAATCTTAAAAAGAGCCTTATAGAATTATAGAGTTAAAGAAACTACTGAAACAGTTCTGGATGTTGAGGAGCCACTGTCCTCGATATTTTTCTTAAGGGTTCATCTTTATGCCCCATAAATTGCACCATGTACTAATTCTAGATATTTCTATTAAGGTATTCGGCAACCTCAGATCTACATTCAGGATTGATATATTGATTGATGCAAAGAGAGCAACATCATGTAGGGAGAAATAGCCAGGGCATGGAAAGAATACATGGATGATGGACTTTGGGAGATCGGAATCCAGATGTTGAAAGGGTTATGGACTTTGCTGCTGTAGCCATTGATATGGCAGTAATCAACGCTTTCTTCGAAAAATAACTAAAGTATCTTACGAAAAACAACTAAAGTATCTTACAACGTATAAAAGTGGTGGGCAAGAATCCCAAATTGATTTTGTATCAGGTAGAAGGGTGCATTTAAAAGAGATAAGAAACTGTGAAATATTCCCAGGAGAAGCTGTGACCCCCCAGCATAGACTCTTGACAGTAGACTGGGATAGGAAGAAAATAATAAGAGGTAGGCAAGAGAAGATTCCAAAGATAAGATAGTGGAAGCTGAAAGAACCAGAACATAGGGATAGATTCATAGAGAGGGTTTTAGTCGAGTTTGGCACCTGGGATCATGAGGATGTGGATGGGTGGTGGGAACAGAACAGCAGTATTCTGAAAAGAGTTGGCAAAGAAGTTTTAGGGATTTAGACAGGAAAATGGCCAAGAGAAAGTAACTTGATGGTGTAATAATTATGTACAGGATAAATCAAGATGAAGAGAAATGCAAAGAACAGGTATGATGAAATAGGCACTGAAGAAGATAAGGAGAAAAGTAGATTCGCAAAGAAAGAAGCAAAAGTGGCGGTAGCTCAGTCAAAACAACAACCATTGGATAATATATATGAAGATTTGGACACAAAGGAGGGTCAAAAAAGATTTACAAGATTGCTAAAGGAAGAAATAAAGCTACCCAAGATATTACCCGCATTAAGCAGATAAAGAATGAGGATAGAGTGGTAATGTGTAGCTCAAGTGATATAAAGGGAAGGTGGAAGCAGTATTTTGAAAGATTGCTTAATGAAGAAAATCCAAGATCTATAATTGCAGATGGAAATCTAAATTTAGGAATGGCAAGAGATATAGATTGAGAAAAAATTAAGGTTGCCCTCAGCAAGAAGAAAAATTGAAAAACTACGGGACCTGATGAGATCCCAGTGGAAGTTTGGAAATGCTTGGGGGAATTTGGAGTGGATATGCTGTGGGATCTGATGAAAAAGATACACCGGAAAGAAAAGATGCACAGAATGTGGAGGAATACCTTTTTAATGTATTATTCAAAGAAAAGGGGAATGTACAAAATTGTAATAATTATAGGGCAATCAAACTCTTCCCACATACTATGAAACTTTGGGAAAGGGTTATAGAGCGTAGGATAAGGGAAGAGACCGAGATTTAAGAAGAGCAGTTTGGATTTATGCCAGGCAGAAGCACGACGGATGCAATGTTTGCACTAAGGCAGTTGACGGAAAAATATAGAAGGCCAAAAAGAATAACATAGTATTTATAGACTTAGAGAAGGCTTATGATAAAAAGAGTTCCGCAGCAGGAGATATGGAGATGTCAGAGAAAGGGTAACACCAGAGAAATATGTTAGACTGATAAGAGATATGTATGAAATAGCAGGCACTCGAATAAGAACGAGTGTTGGTTTGACTGAGACGTTCGAGGTAAGGGTTGGGTTACACCAGGGCTCGTTATTAACCCCCTACTTGTTTAATATAGTAATGGATGTAATTACCGAGAGTGGGGGAACAGTCACCATGGACCATGCTGTTTGCAGATGACATAGTTATGTGTAATGAAACCAGAGAAGGATTGGAAGGGAAGCTGGACATATGGAGAGAGGAATTAGAGAACAGAGGGCTACATATTAGTAGAATAAAAACAGAGTATATGTGTTGCAACCCGCAGAAACAATTGAATGACATTTTCTGGGTGAAATAGTATGTGGAAGAAACAGCAAAGCTCCAAATGGAAGTGAACAGTAGAATTCAAGCTGGATGGAATAACTGGAAAGTAGTGTCGGGAGTGTTGTGTGATCGAAGGATAAACAAAGTTTAAAGGGAAAGGTACAAAAAACTGTAGTTAGACCTGCCATGACATATGGTGCAGATACCTGGCCCATAAAAATGATGTTTGAGGAGAAAATGGATGTTGCAGAGATGAGAATGCTAAGATGGATGGCTGAAGATGGATGGCTGGGATCACGAGACTGTATAAGGTTAGGAATGACTTGGTAAGGGGAACAACAAAGGTTACAGAGGTGTCAAAGAAAATCCAAGTAAAAGACTCCACAGGTTTGGGCACGTAATGAGGAGAGACCAGGAGTATGTTGGGAGGAGGATGTTGGATATGGATGTTCCAGGTAGGAGCAGGAGGGGGAGAACAAAGAGAAGGTGGATTGAATGTGTAACAGCAGATATGGAGGAGTAAAGATCTCACAGTGGAGGACGTCGGAGACAAAGAAATTGGAAACGGCTTTTAAGAAATAGCAACCCTGCATAGCGGGAAAAGCTTTAGTCAAAGAAGAAGAGTAGCATCATCTGCATATGCAAAGTTTGTTTTCTAGGCAAAACCACATTTGTATATAGTATGAAAATTAATGGGCCAAGAACACTACCCTGAGGAACACCAGATACCACATTCATGTTCTCACAATGGTCCCCATCAACAACGACTTTTTGCAACATCTTAAAATTCAATAATGATGATAAAAAAGACCCACTTTCTCCCAACGAGTTTGAAAAAAAGGACCTCATGATTAACACGGCCAAAGAAAACACTAAAATCAAGCCCAATCATACGCCTCCCTGGCCACAATCAAGAGATTTCTGTACAACACTGGGAATCTTAAGATAAATAATATGAGAGCTATAGAAATTTTACTAAATTAATTCTCCATTTTTTTTTTATTAAAAAGACCTTTTTGATGCATTGCATTTTTTTTCAAAATAATTTGCATATTTCTAAATTCAGTGTACTAACTCGCCATTAGTAATTTCTCAACGTGGGTGAATTATTGGAGGTAGGAATGTATGCGAACCCGTAATATTGCGCTGGCAACATAATTATTGCAAAGAACAGTTCAGAGATGGATTAAAAAGTTTCAAGAAACCAAACCAATGAGGTAGGAGTTTAAGGGCCAAATGTAACTACACCGGAGGATGAAAGACTTCTTAAATGCGGTAGATAACAATTCAATGACATGTGGGGGAGTCCAGACAGAGATTCGTGTCATTGAAAATTGTCCACTTTCGTTACAGATCAGGCAGACGTATAACGTTACCACAGCTTTAGACTTGCTATTAACCAGAACTGATTATGATGTAGTATGTAAAATTGCACATGAGCTTCTTTCTTTGTATTGAATGTAACATTATGATAATGTGTAAAATTGTAATTACAGGAAATTTTTGATGGCGTATAGTTAAATTGGTTTTGTTTTTAGTTTCAGTACAATATATGTGTAATTGAAATTCATTTAGTTTGTATAAGAAATTGTACAAAATCTACTGTATTTAATTTTGTAATTTGGACCAAATATTTTTTTGTAAAATACAGATTATTTTGTATTGTGGTCAATAAGAATATCTACCTATCTATCTATCTACTTATTTGGCACACAGGCACCTCAAGACGAGGTATCTCTGAAGAAGCTATTAAACTGCTATATCCCTGCTGATAAGAAAACTATAATGCAACATCAAAAGGAGTCTGATTTGGATGCAATATCTCCCCTGTGATCACGAATTTTGGGAAAAATTAATTTTTATTGATGAAGAACGAGCAAGGCACTGTTGGGAGAAGAGGCAACACCTGTTATGGAGAAAAAAATATTAAGAACAGGAATGGCAGGGAGTTAATATCTGGGGTTTGAAGTGGGCCGATGCCGATGGGCCTGGGAAGCCTGTCAAATTATCGGGGAAATTCACAGGCAATGATTATGTTAGGGGGGGAGAGAGAGAGAGAGAGAGAGAGAGAGAGAGAGAGAGAGAGAGAGAGAGAGAGAGAGAGAGAAGAGAGAGAGAGAGAGAGGAGAGAGAGAGAGAAGGAGAGAGAGAGAGAGAAGGAGAGAGAGAGAGAGAGAGAGAGAGAAGGAGAGAGAGAGAGAGAGAAGGAGAGAGAGAGAGAGAGAGAGAGAAGGAGAGAGAGAGAGAGAGAGAGAGAGAGAGAGAGAGAGAGAGAGAGAGAGAGAGAGAGAGAGAGAGAGAGAGAGAGAGAGAGAGAGAGAGAGAGAGGAGAGAGAGAGAGAGAGAGAGAGAAGAGAGAGAGAGAGAGAGAGAGA
Source organism: Palaemon carinicauda (assembly GCF_036898095.1). Taxonomy (NCBI): domain Eukaryota; kingdom Metazoa; phylum Arthropoda; class Malacostraca; order Decapoda; family Palaemonidae; genus Palaemon; species Palaemon carinicauda. Next base: position 54,332,179 of record NC_090752.1, read on the forward strand.
AAGAGAGAGAAGAGAGAGAGAAAAGAGAGAGAAGAGAGAGAGAGAGAGAGAAGAGAAGAGAGAGAGAGAAGAGAGAAGAGAGAGAGAAAAGAGAGGAGAAGAGAGAGAGAAAGAGAGGAGAAGAGAGAGAGAAAAGAGAGGAGAAGAGAGAGAGAAAAGAGAGGAGAAGAGAGAGAGAAAAGAGAGAGAGAAGAGAGAGAGAGAAAAGAGAGGAGAAGAGAGA